>NW_008333311.1:4548054-4633836 GCF_000622305.1 Nannospalax galili | reverse complement strand
GCTTTTGTTTGTTTGTTTTGCCCTGGGGCTTTCGGCCGCTTTGCGGGATTTTTTTGGACAAAATGTCGGTCCGTGCGGTCGCGGTCGAGCGGGGAGCCGCGCGGAAGGTGCAGTTCGGATCCTGCGCTGCCCTGGCTGGCAGCTTGGTGCTGGCCGGGTGAATCTTCGCCGCCGCCGGGGGACGGCTGGAGGGAGGCTCGCTGGTTGATTTTGAAATTTCTGACTGTTGTGGTTGAAGGCTTCGCGAGTGCAGAGGAGGACTCGCCACCTTAAATAAGCATATGGGCGATTAACAGGGTATGTTTTCCTCTGGAAGGGGAATGTGGTAGCTGCGACCGCTGTCAGTCTGTAAATGTTTACACCGAATTAGTGACTTTTTAACATTTTTTTTTCAGCGAGATCTGTTATTTACAGTGTGTCATATCTTATTAGTGCTCGTTGCCCAAGTTCCCTGGCAAATCTGTTTCATGCCTTCTGAGAAAGTAGACAATTGATAGATTGTCCAAAGGGGTGGAAAAAAAATGTGAGTGGGTTTTCTAACTTGAGTTCGGTAAATCCCTGAACGCTGGCGTTAGAAGACACATCAGCTTCCCCGTCTGTAACCTTGCTGTACCAGATACGTGAAGACTTCCACGCCTTTTCACCAAAATACCATTGTAGGTGCTTATTAAAGAGAACAAAATCCTGCTGATTACCTTAAGGTTGAACATGTCTCTCCCGTCCCTTTTCTCCTTAGAAGTTTTCCCAGTGATAACTTCACCAAGATGTCCAGTGATAGGCAAAGGTCGGATGATGAGAGCCCCAGCACCAGCAGTGGCAGTTCAGATGCAGACCAGCGAGACCCTGCCGCTCCAGAGCCAGAGGAACAGGAAGAAAGAAAACCTTCTGCCACCCAGCAGAAGAAAAACACGAAACTCTCTAGCAAAACCACTGCTAAGTTATCCACTAGTGCTAAAAGGTAATCTTTAAAAGGAGGATTAAGCACATGGTCAGGTTGTCTTCCAGCCTATTGGGTGGCTTTTGTTGGCAGAGGCAGTAGTTCAGAAATAACTTCTGCATCAAAATTTATTTAACTTGAACGACCTGTCATTTTGTAGGTGGTTCATACGCAGCCTTTCTAGAATGATTGGACTTTTAAAGCAAGTGTGCTTTATTCTGTGCTTTGGTAACCTCAGGAGGACTGACCCCAGATAGATTTGGGACTCACATTCTGACAGATGGGAGTTGGCAAGGAAAATTTGGTGAACCCAAATTAGATGGTACATTGGAGAGTTTCCTTCTGTGAGTCATGCTTGAGGAAATTGACACTTCTAGAGATCAGCAATGTCGCCCCGTAAAACTGAATGGTCAGAAATGATAATATTTGCCAGAAAATTGGTAAATGCCAGGCTTGGCTCTATTTGAAAGCAGATCTTAAATTGTGCTTTTCATTTGCTCATATTTACACAGTACTTTAAATCAAGTATCACAGGTGTAACTTTTTGTGGGTAAATTAAAATTATTCACCTTGTTCTTGTGAAGGCAAATAAAACAGAAAAGTAGCCATTTATTTAGTTTCAGATGACACTTGGTGATTGAAAACGTTCCTTGTCCTTAACGTCTGTTCATTCTAAAACCTGTAGATGTACTTGACAGGTTGATATTCAACAACAGGAGAAACATTTTATTGAGTTGTAAGTTAAAGATCAGTTTTTTCCTCTTGGCTTTTATTTTCTGTGATGATGCCAGGGGGGCTTCATCAGTGGAGGTGGAATTGGAGTGTCTACTAGAACTCTAGCAATTGTAATGAAATGTGCCTCCAGCATTACCTCATATAGTATGTGTTGTTGATGTTTTTTTTAATTGGTCACAAGTGAAGGAAAAAAATCCATGAAAACTGATGAAATGTTGCATTTTTATAGTTCTCTAAACTCTTATTTTTGTATGGATTTCCACCATCAAATTAAGTACTAATAGCTTTAGAATATTTTATTGGCTAGCAACAATCTTTGAACTCAAGTCCTCAAGTTGTTGTAATCTTGTGGAGCATGTTGAGCACATTTTAAGTTTTGAAAATACCAAAAATTTGAAGAAAAATCTCAGGGTTGTCTTACCTGTCACCTCAAGCTGACCCTCTTTTACCCCCAAATTTACTGAATATAGAGGTGTACCTAAAAATCAAAGCAGTCACATTTAATGAGAATACCAACTTGAAAATTTTTACTGGCAAAGATATTCATAAATTTTCAACTTTTTTGACAGATAAAATATTGCCAAAACATTAATGTGCTCCTATAGCAGCTTGTTAATTTTTACCTCGGTAAAAAGTGACTTGAAGTCATTGTCAAACACTCCAGTGTTTTCCCTCCTCCCTTTTTGTCTCATTTGCATATAAGCTTGAAAAGAGAATTTCTTGGGTAAAAAGTGTTTTAAAATGGATTATATGCCCTTCACTGAGTAGTTGTGGAGGTCTATTTCTCAAATCAGGTGTCAATGAGTTACTTATTTACAGTAGCAAGTGAGAAGAAAAGCTGCAAAGTTTCTGTTAAGGGATTTGGGTTATGCCTCTGAGAACAAAGAGGAAGCAGCCATGTTAGCATTACTGAAGGCAGCGCCAGCCTTGCATTTAACTGCGTGGTGGTAGAGGGCAGTGTAATCTCCGTTTATTCTGTAGACTGCCTCAAATCCTTTTTGTCTGTTCTCATTTCACTAACAGAATTCAGAAGGAGCTAGCAGAAATAACCCTTGATCCTCCTCCTAACTGCAGGTAGGAAACGAATTTTGTTGGTTTGATTTTGAGTTGTGGAAAAAATAGGAAGAGATTACTGATCGTCTCCTCACATCTTTTGATGTGCACTAAACAAAAATTACCTAGGTGAATTCAATACAGATGAGAGGAAAGATACTCTTAGCATGTGTGGTGCCTGTGAACTGTGAATGTATGGATTTTATGGTTCTGAGATTGGTGTGAATGATGCCGATTTTTCTCCTGTATTTCTGTAGAATGTGAATGTTCATGAGTATATTGCACTGACTTCTAAAATTTTAAGCTTTAAAGTTACTCCTTGTGTGCAATCTGAACTGACCTTCCAAATTAGAGATTGCTGAGTGCGGTGTTAAAAATGTAAATGCAGTAAATAAGAGTATAGTTGCTAGTTTGATTTATTCAGTAACTTGCCCTGAGGACAGATTTTATGTGCTAAGCTAATGGTTTTAGTTGTTGTTTTTTCGTGAATGCATTGTTGGAATTATTTACATTTTAAGCAGTTGTCCTAATTACTTGAGAAAATTCTTAGTAAGCAGTAAATATATTGGAATTGTGGAAAGAATTTCACTGGAATCCAGGCGAAATAATTTAAGATTGTTGGGTTGGCTTCGGGTGCATCAAAAGTACCTGGTAGGTACAATTTTCAAGTGTTTCTCATTTCATCTTATATAGAACTTTGCTTATTTTGGAGTAGTGATTATATGGCTTATAAAATTCATTAAATTTAGAGCTAAATTGTAAATAACTTGCATAGAGATGGATGCTCATGAATGAGAGTGACTGGTGTAATGGGGTTTCCTACCAGTGTTTCCAATTGGTAGGAAAATATTTTAGTGTCTAAATATTTTAGTGTTTTGCTACAAATTTTGTGTTTGTGTTGCTCAGATCACTGAAATCTGCTTGAAACATAATTGAATGTAATCCATTGGCTTCTTCCTGTGCGTGTTAACCAAATGCTCAGATAAGGTGATCTGATCTTGAATTTGGATTAATAGTTTTACTTATGTTGTCACAACCATTTAGTTCAAAAGGGAGCTGTGAGCTAATTTTAAGCAGGTAGTAGTATGTTCAGCCTCAAAGTATTGCTCAGGAGGTTTGCTGTTGATACTAGAGGCACTAATTCGCATGCAGGTATTGACTGCTTCATCTGTGGCTATTCCAAAATGACATGCTGACAAAGTGTGAAATACACATTGGATTTTGAAAGCTTAGTACAATTAAAAACACAGAAATTTATAATAACTGTTACATGTTGGAATGATAATATTGTAGCTATGTTTAATTAATGTTAATTATACTTTTTACCTATTAATGCATTAAATTTGCAAATATGTGTGGTTTAGGTTATATTTTTGCAGAATAGTGCTATTTTAAAGTATAAGTAAATCAAAGTGTTTCCTTTTAGCCTCCTAAAGGGTATATCAACTCTGTAGCTATTTAAGGAGGTCAAATTCCCTCTCTGTAAGAATCAGTTCATTTGCAGCATATAGTCTGATTTTTCACATTGTGAAAGATGTAAAGGTCTGTCAGTGAAAAGTTCTCAAATATTTTTAAGATACTTGTAAGGCCAAACATTTTAAAAGCTTGTTGGTTTTTCTGCAAATAGTACCATCCAGGGTGGGTGCAAGAATAAATCTACAGATTGTGGTAGACGTGTGTTCAATACCCTTTGAGCATTAACTCAATACCCTTTGAGTACTAACTCACTACTGCAGCTGGTGAAGAAATCAGCTTAACACGTTTAAACCAGGAATGTATCTACAAGGTCGTTGAATTATTTTGGAGGGAGAAGCAGCTCTCGGTGATAGAGAAAGTTTTATTTGTCTTTTTTTTTTTTCTTTTTACCTACCAGTCCTTAAAATAATGCTTAATGCTTCCTGGTCAGACTATATATGCAGTAGTGAAACTTTGGGCATACCTGTACACAGTGCAGTAATTTATGTTTTCCCTTGCTGTATTCCATAACTGTCAGCTATTGCAGTTGATGTCTTTCAGTTCTCTAGTTCTTTATTTATCTTGAGTTTCTTTGCTGCTGGGTACGTGATTAGAGAAAAACAAACATAAGTCTTAGTAGGTTATTACTACTTTGGGCATAGGCTTTTCCCCCCCATATGCCTTAGAGGTGAAATGTCTAGATACTTTTGTATGTCTAGATAATTTCTAGGTAGAAGGTCCTTATCCTGGATAGGAACTTTATCTAGTGAATGTTTGGCAGAGGCATTGTAGAATTTTGATAGATGTGCCTGATTGTATTATATTTTTGCCTTCTTGTCGATCTGTGAAAGAAAGTATTGTGTTCTTTTAATTAGTAGGTTTTTCAATGAATATCTTAAGCTTTATGGTGATTGTATACTTTAAATTTACTAATTTGGGCTGTAATTAAAAATGAGATTCCACATTCATAAATACATTTAAAATACATGAATTTATGTTCTCTGTATTGTGAGAAATACAATATAGACTTTTAGGTGTAGATATTTAATCAGAATTTCATTATGGTTTTGAGTGTGATTATTACAAACTTGTCAAAGTACATGACAGATTTAATTCTTCCTCAGGGAAGAAGTTTAAAGTATATCCGTGCATCTCAGGAAAAAGTTCAGGAAAACTCAGAAGAGACTCAAAAATTTACTCAGACTAGGAAGATTTCTCTTAAATTTCTTCCTTTGTTTTAATTAGCATTCTTTAGTTAGATCTAATCACTCAGAATGATCATAGTATTGATTTGTTGAATTGTGTCATCTGAAACCATGTCTGATTATTTAGTATTACTTCATTTTCCTGATAGTAAAAAGTTGGATAAAGATATTATTTCCAGTGATTTGGTTGTATTTCAGTCTTGGAGACATGGGATCGTGCCAACCGCATTCAAGACAAGTCTTCTGTTGTTGGTTAAATGTCTTTGGAAATGTCTGGATATGTGCCTCCTAGGTCATTCCAGATCCAGCTAAGTTGTCCATGAAGATTAACCACCACAGATAGACTGTTTATTTGAATTTGTACTCCTGCCATCTAGATTTCAGATTATGGTATAAGTTAATGAAAGTGCAAAAAAAAAAAAAAAATGCTGTGGGCATTTCCCTATCTGAGAGAAACCTGTTGCTTTGAATCACGAAGTAATGTGTTAAGAGCCTATTTAAAGAGCTGCAAGTTTAAAAAGGTGCTGTGCTTCTAATTTGTAATCTCAGTCTCTCTCTCTCTCTCTCTCTCTCGTCTCTCTCTGTACATATATGAAAAAATACAAATACACACCCCTAAAATACTGTTTAGCATGTTTACATTGAATCTATGATAAAGTAGACAAATAATTTAAGGACATTTGTAAATAGTTTTTAGATGTGAGAAATGCCTAATGTGTTGTAGGTATTCCAAGTTTTTGTTTTTTTTTTTTTTTTTTTTTTTTTTTTTTTTTGAGACAGGGTCTCCCTGTAGCCCCAGCTGTCCTGGAACTCACTATGTAGATGAGGCAGGCCTTGAACTCACAGGGATCCACCTGCCTCTGCCTCCCGAGTGCGAGTGCTGGGATTAAAGGCGTGCACCACCACGCCCGGCAAAATTATTTATTTATTATTTTATGTGTATGCATGTATTGCCAGCATGTAGGTAAATGCACCCGTGTTGTGTAATGCCCGAAGAGGGCAGAAGAGGCTTTCAGATCTCCTAGAACTGGAGTAACAGACAGCTGCCATGTGGGTGCTGGGATTCGAACCCGGGTCTTCTGTAAGAACAGTCAGTGTTCTTAACTGCTGAGCCATCTCTCCAGCCCCTGGTATTCTAGTATTTTTAAGTTTATATTAATATTGACAAGCAAAACTTGAAATTAGGTGCTTGCAAATTTTGGTAACTTACTCAAAAGTGAAAATGGAAGCCTAAGTTCTAAATGAGAAGTCAGCAACCCCTAATATGGTCATAAGCTTAATTGGGGATTTACTCATACCTTCTGAAGAGTGCTATGATCTAAACTGTTTTGTATGATAGATTAGACCCTTGTTACTGATGGGTGAACTGTAGACAAACTGTGCGCATCACAGGTCAGATAGAAGTGCAAAATGTTGTTCCCTCCCTACCCCTTCTTTATCAGAGGTACAGAATCAGAATCTGAATTTAGTAAGATTCATTGCTGAATGCTTTAAAATTTTCACTATAGAGATCTTTGGTGTCTTTGGTTGAATTTATTCGGGTTTTTTTTTTTTTTTTTTTTTTTCGTATGTATTAAACTTTGAAAAGTTTGTTCTTGAAACAAGACTATTTGGACTAGATTGGTGCTTTGCTGCTTACTAGCCTGTCACTGCTTATAAGTTATGGGATATTTTTGTCCTTCATTTTTCTCAGTTAAGTGAAAATGAAAGTGACAGCCCCTGCCCCTTAATAGTATTGTTGTGAAGATTAAATGAATATATTTAAAGTTTGTAACAGTGTAAATTGTGTCAGTAAAGCAGCTCAGCGTGGCGAAAGTCAGAGAGGCAACTTTACAGCATACCCTCACTCTTGGCTGGTGTTTTCTCCAGCTTTTTTTTTTTTTTAGATGTTAGTAAAACCAGTTTTTTTGCAACTAGAATAAAAAATGAAAATTAGCTTTAAAATAATGGACATAGATGAGCAAGTAGTATATCTCTTAGAAAAAATACACTTATATTACCCTGGTTTGGTGGCACATACCAGTAATTCAAACCATGGCTGTAGGATCATGACTTTACAGGTTGGTCTGGGTTGTATGAGGAGACATCCCCCCTTCAGGCAGACTAAACAGCAGCAAAAGATGTGCATAAGGTTAATAATTGTTTAGTAAAGGAATGCTATACTTGCCCAGCAAAATAGAATAAATAGAATAAAGCACTTCTGGGTAGGAGTGATGGCTAAGTTTACCCTCTTTTAAATGACATCATTTTAAGAATTTGTACTTTTTCTGAGGATTGGGATTATATGACTATTTGTGACATTCAAACTCAGAATGATAGTTTACTAGTTTTCTAAACAGCATGGAATTCTAGGCAAAAATAATTATTTAGATTGGAGAAAACATTAAAGGTCCTATATGTTCTTATTTCAATTGTGATATTTAAGATGATAATTCAAAGATAATTCTGAGCTACCATTTTAAATTTCATTATAAAAGGAAATTGATATTCACAATAATTCTTTTTCCCGTATACTAAGCAGTACAGCAGAAGGAATTGGGGCTATTTGACTAAGAACATTCCCAAAAGAGTGACTAAAAGCAATACTCTTTTTCCCCAAATGGTCTTAGTTTCATTTGCCCTCTCTTCATAGTCAGTGCAGATCATGTGGGTAGAAAGCAGGTGAAAACAGTGCTTTTAAAAAGCTACATGGAGAGTTTGCAGTTGCATGCTGCACATTGTGCTCTTTTCTGTAGGTAATCATTTAGTATCTTACTTATTCTCATCTTGGATGTGATTCTGTAACAGCAGATAATGTTTAGTTACCAGGAAAATCAGAAGGACTTAGGCATTCAGAAGAAAGAACTTGGTCTTCCATTCTCAATATGAGAGAGAAATTTAAGAAAACTGTTTATAGGTTTAGAGAACAATGTGATGTTTTTGTTTTTTTCTTCTTTCTTGCCATACAGCTTTCAGTAGGGAACTAAGTTTGGCACATGGCTAGAGGTCTAGATTCTAAAAGATGAAGTGTGTTAAATCTTTAAAACCTTTCGCATCTGGATCAGTGGTTTTGAACTAGGGCAGTTATTGTGTGATTTCCCCCACGTCCCCAAAATCCCAGTCTTTGGGACAGTAGCCAATGCCTGGAGACACTGTTGCGCTTGAGAATTGGAGAAGGAGGCCACCAAAGTTCCTGGTAGAAGTCAGAGATGCATATGTGTAATAGGTAAGGCAACCCCCACAACAAAGAATTATCAGAACAAAAGCTTAAGTAGTGCTGTGGTTGAGAAACACTGCTATAGATACTCTGCCCCTTGAATTACTGGGTAGCTTGTTTTTGGCTATTTTCCTGGTGATGTCTGCTTTAATACATTCACCTCCACTATTCTCCTAACTAATGGTCCCATCTCCTGCCAGTCCTGTATTATAGCTTACATGTGTCTGATGTGTGATGACACAGAAATAGTACCATGAATACCTTCTAAATTATGGTCTTTTGAGCCCAGAAGTGCTTGTAACAACTGTTAATACCCTTGGTATGGGGTATATGACTTTAGGCTGATTCAATGTATTATGTTTCTCTAGGAATACTAAAAAAAAATAAGGGAGAAATATGGAGGGCCAGATATACAGGTCAGTGGTAGAGTGCATGCTCAGTATGTGCAAAGCAATGGGTTCATTCCCTGGTACCACAAAACAAAACAAAATGGGAAAAAAGTACTATTGAAAAATCATAAAAGTTCAGTTTTAAACTGACTCAAATCACACATTGGTTAGAAAGCTATATTCTTCATTTGCTTTTTAGTTTCATTTTAGAAACAATTTGACTGCAAGATTGCTGTCCTATTGTTATAATTGCAGAATTCTTTCAAATTTTTGGACCCAGGTGTTTCTCAGAATGCAAGAATTTTCAGGTTTTGAAAAGGTGATATATGATTATTGTGTTTTATGTATACCTGCTACAGCACTCTGTAGTCAGACAGATGAGTATTTCTACAAAGATTCATATTCATACTAAATGAGATAAATAGAAGCTGTAAGTCATTTCAGTCAGCTCATAATTTAATGTTACTACCAGATTATTTTTTGCCAACAACAACAACAACAACAATAATAATAATAATAATAAAATCCTTTTGTCATCAGAGTTCTTGGAACCACAGCATTTGTATAAGCACTTACTTGGTACTGCTTTTACTCTTACAGTGGTAATGACAGCTACCCGTGGTAAACGGTGTTTATAGTCCTGCTTCGCTTTCCTTGTCACCTGTTTCCAAATAGCTGATTTCAGTTTTCAGTTATTATTTTTGGATCATTGCTCCTTTTTTTGTTTTATAACAATGTTCTTGCTCAATAAATTTAGACTTTTGGCTTTAAATTTCTTTTCTCTTAAAATGAAATTTTGTGTCTGTTTCTTTTTAAGTTCAGTGTATATCGGGTTATTTTCCCACTTTGTGTTCAAAATATTGTTTAATAATCCTTGTAGTCATTCTAGATATACAGAATTATGCAGAAAATATGTCATTTAATACACATAAGACATGCCATTTTCAAATATGTATTTTGTCTTAAAGCATTTAAGTACAATAAGACTAAATGGAAACATTAAATTTTGCTAGCTGTGCTGTGATTACAAAGAAGCTTAGGAGAGTTCATGGCTCAGCATATATAAGTACATTTCTCATACGACATCTAGTGTGGGTCCAGGGATACTTTTATGTAGCCTTTCCCATGTAAGTTCAGATCCATGCTTGTATAATTGTAGCTCTGTCACTTGGAACATGTGTCTAGGCAAGAGACTTGAAGGGCTCATGTGCTACATTTAAGTGCTTTGGTTTGGAAATGAGGCATAAATTGGATTCACAGCCTTGACTAACTGCAGTGTACCTGAAAAGTATGAGGGAGTTTATGGGCATTCCTTGAGAAATCAGTGTCTCTGCCAATAGGTGTGAATAGATGGCTTTTACTCTGTTAAAGAGTAAAGAGGAAATAATTGAGTACCAGCCTGGCACTATACTAGGATTCACACTTCAGTAACCTATTAATGCAATATTTTGTTTAAAACTCAAAACCTACAAGGACTGGAGAGATGGCTCATTGGTCAAGAGCACTGACTGCTCTTGCAGAGGACCTGGGTTCAGTTCCCAGCACCTACATGGTGACTAATAACCTTCCATAACTCCAGTTCCAGGGGATCCAACCCCATCCCCTGAGCTCTGGGCATTGCATGTACTAGTGCTTACATACATGTGGGCTAAACACTCATATACATAAACTAAAAATAAATTTTAAAAACCCCTCAAAAATTATAAAATATCTTTGTTTTTGTTTTTAAAATTGAATCTAAGGCTTGTTGAAAACCTTTCTGATTGTTACAGATGTAGCACATGTACATGAGAGATCCAAGACCTTCTATCTCAGTTTACCTTCTATTTGAAAGTAAACATTTTTGCTTTTATACACTATTGTTTGAAAAACATGGGAAAAGCATTCAGAGCAGATGATGGATCTGTGAGTACATGCATAGTTAGGGTATTCTGTTAGCTGGTTTCTCTCTGATAGTATCTCAAGACATCAATACTGTAGGGTTTTAGAATCTAGCACATGAGTTTCCAGTAGTTAAATTGGAAAGGAGCATTTCCTCTTTCAGGGGTGGGATGGGGTAAAGGTAGCATTCTCAAGGTTGCTAGCTCTGGTCGTCTTTTTCTTTATAAGGACAGAGGTAAATGAATGTGCTCATAGTGGAAAAAGTAAACCTTTTAGTTTTCTGCCTTGTAGTCTTTGTATATGGCTTTCTTGTTGACAAAAGATAAGTGTATCTCTGCGTTTTATTTTGGTTTATTGTGAGGCACTTCGTATTTATGGATTGTTTTGAGTTGAAAAGCAGTTTTTCAGCTAAGAATTTTTATGCTTTGTTTGGGAAAGCTCCCAAGGCACACAGGATTTGAATGGAGTTTTAAAGCTGATAGTAACATGTGCCTATGTTAATCTTTTAGTTCTGGTACCAGACCTGAGTTTTTCAGATACTTGATTTATATTAGATTCCTCTTAATTTTGTCTTGTTAAAACAAGTGTCTTGTTTACATATGGTTTTGTTCAGTTGAAGTTTGTTTTCCCTAAACATGATTTTATATAGATTATTCTCAGATACTGTTACGGGGATTTATTTTTTCTAATAGTGTGTAAGAGGAGCTAGCCCTTTTAGGAAAGCAGAAATGTTCTGAGTAACCTGCCAGGTTCATATAGCTCATTTTAATGATGAAATTAATTTTTATGATTCAAATCTGTTTTTCACATATTGTTTAAATGCAGTTAATTCTAAACTTTTGAGATATTTGTATATTTTAACATTTTATCAGTTTTATAAAAATGCATAAATAACATAAACTTATTTATGGGACCTGTGATACTCAGTTGTGGTGATTAAAGTAATATCACTAATAAGTATCAAATTTTTAGTATTTAAATTTTAAAAATCTAGTCTCCTCTGTTTGGCTGTTGATGTATATAATAATTGTTTTAATTTTATGGATTTTTGCAACAAAACTGGAAGGAATCACAGTACTGCACTGCTGGATTGTTGTCTGAGGTGAGCCAGCCTGTTTGGAGGAATTCTGACCAGCTCTGTCATTGCAAAGTCTTTTTGCTGCCTCAGTGTCCCAGTGCAAATATACTTCGTCATTCTGTTTAACTTCCAATGTGTCTGGGGAAGAATAAAGACATCTGTAGTCTGAAATTGTTGTTGAGCTCCACATCTTTTGGTCTGAATGAAAGGCCTGGGGAAACATGAATTTTGTTACCTCTTTATTTTATTTTCCTTTACTTATAAATCATGATGATGAACTTTCTTTACATCTACTTGTCTGACTTTTTGTAAAGCCTGTTCGTTTCCTTTTTGAAGGTGATTATTTGTAGATAGCTTGCTATTTAAAATCTTATAGGTCCCTTACAAATATACACTTTTTTCATATTAAATTTTAGTAGGTCATGAATCCATTTGTTGAGAGCCCTCAAGAAAATGGATCCTAGGAGATGTGGCTGCATGTTTTTATGGCTTTCTGATGGCTTTCTGTAGTCTTCGCAGGTTAAACAGTAGACAGCAGAATGTAGAGGGCACAGAAAGACATTGGCTTTATGATTTTATTTTTGTTTCATGCTGGTTTCTAAGGGTATTTGTTGAATTTACGATAATACATGCTTCCACTAGTTTACTTGGTATCACAAAGTAAAATCTGACACTTAAATCTTTTGAACACAAAATTTAAGGTGTGTGTATGATTTATGGAGTCCAGTGGCAGTTTTAACTGGAGTACTTTTAGGATTTCTTCATTTTATTTATACCAATAACTTTGAAAAATACCTAGAAGGCATTTTTGATAAATTTTCTCATGCTTACTATCATTTCTACTGAAGGGCTTCACTTAAATTAATATTCATTTTGTTCTTTATTTGAACCCTAAAATAAACGTTATAAATGGTCAGTTTTCTTTTTTGCTGAACTTTCTTAATTTTTCTCCTTTATCTTTTTACGAAAACTTTAATATGCAGAAGAAAACAGACTTGTATAGGGAACTTCCCTTACAGCCTTCATCCAGGTGCAGTAGTTTATCTTTACTGCTTCCTGTTTTCTTTGCACTCCCCACCCATTTGACCCTCCATGTTACAGCAAAGCAGATCTCATTGTTTATTTCTATTTGTAAAACATCAGATATTTTAGTACTCATTTTCAAAACATAAAGACGACTTTTAATTATAAGGTCATTAACAGACTTGAAAAAATTACTGTAGTTTCTTATTAGTCATTGTTCTCAATTACAGATGTGGGGCTGGAGAAATGCTCAGCAGTTAAGAGCACTGGCTGCTCTTGCAAAGGACCTGGGTTTGGTTTCCAGTACCCCACAGGACAGCTAACAGCTATTCATAACTCTATTTCCAGGGGATCTGATATCCTCTTCTGGCCTGTGGCCACTGTACACTTGTGATGCACTTATGTATATCCAGGCAAAACATGTATATGCATAAAATAAAAATAAAGTAAAAAAAAATTACAAATGTATTGTGAAGGCCTTGTTTACTCTCAAATTTGAATCAGTATCCAAATAAAGTTAGGTAAATTGTGATTAGCTGATGACGCTTTGGTATCCTACTAAACTCAAGATTTTCAATCTCTTCATTTTTACAGTTTATTTATTAGAGAAACGGAGCTGAATTTCATGTGCTCTGTATTTTGCTTATTGGAGTCCTGTCATGTAGTTTAGGATTATACATTTCTTTGGTGTATCTTACAAGTTTGGGAGTTAAGAGACTTGATCACAGAGTCAGGCTGAGTTCTCTCTCTTGCTTTCTCCCTTTTCCCCTCTTTCCTTCCCTCTCTCTCTTCCCTTTGCCTTGCTCTCCTCTGTCCCCTTTGCTTTAACAAAACTGCTTCATACATAGTGTGTTTTCCTTGTAGGAGTCATGTAAGACTTGACTATCGTTTTGTGATGTTAGTGACCATATGTCTCTAAAGACAAGTGTATTCTCTTTATACCTTGGGGGTTTGAATGTGAAACACCTTTCACAGGCTTAGGTGTTTGAGTACTTGGCCCCCAGGTGATGACACTAGGGAGTTTATAGAATTTTTAGGCGGTGGGGCCTAGCTGACCTAGGTTGTCAGTTTTATAATATCCTTTTCAGAATCATTAACTCACTTACTCCGTTTCAGTGAATTAATAGTACTTTAATATAGTGCCATTATCCTTATAGGACTTAGTACTCTTGTTTTTATTAATTTGGGTGGGTGGGGTGTGCGCGTGTGTGCGCGTGCACTTCTGGAGTCCAGAAGTTGCCTTTGGGTAGCTTTCTCTATTGCTATCTTATTTTTTTTTAACATTAAAAAATTATGTGTTATTTGTCTGTCTTTGTGTATGCATGTGCATGTTGGTACCCCAGGAAGCGAGAAGAGGGCATCAGATCCCTTGGAGCTGGAGTTACAGGTGTTTGTGAGCCTGTCTCCTGTGAGTGCTGGGAACTGAGTTTGGATCCTCTGCAAGAGCAATAGGTCATCTAAGTGAGCCATCTCTCCAATTCTGCTTTATTTTTTTGAGACGGGATCTCTCACTGAACCTGGAGCTTGCTGTTTTGACTAAACTAGCTGGCGATTGAGCTACTGAGCCTCTGACATCTTCCTGTCTCTCTCTGCAGTTTCCCTTCCCCCCACTAGCTCTGGGGTTATGGGTCTAGGCCACCACTTGACTTTTGTTTGAGTACTAGAACTCCAAAAAACTCCTTGTGCTTGGATAGCAAGCACTTAGCCTACTGAGCCCCCTCCCAGCCCTCTTAATTGTAAATAAACAAATTTCAAGTTAAATTGCTTTGCCTTGGGAAACATTAGATATAAAGATTATTTTGAAAACTTACTGAAGCCTTACATATGACACTGTCTTAGCCATTTCTTTGTGGAGAGAGAATTCTTAGAATAATGGAAATGCCTTCATTGAGAGTAGGATCTTTTTTTAAAGTTTTGAATTAAACTGATACAGGTTAAGGTGGTAGGCCAACTTTTACTATAATTAGTTTATCTAAGAATTGAATTTTAAAATTAACCCTCTTTCTGGGCCTGATGGCACTCTGCCATAATCCCAGCACTTGGGAGGCAGGCAGAGATCTAGTTGGAGATATAGGGAAACCCTGTCTCAAAAAACAAACAAAAAATTAACCCTCTTGTTATTAATCAAGATAGACAAGGCAAGCAACCTTCTTCTACTTACTGTGTTCAATTGGGGCATCTTAGATATCTTGGGCTAGATTTTACTGTGTGCTTGGAAGATACTGACCATCCTTGGACCCTAAGTACATTTCCTCTGTGTTGTGTTTGTCAAACCCTCCATCCAAATGTCAAGTATTGAGGAGGGTTTGTCTTTCCATTTGCAAATGGCTGGTCTGTATGCTGCGCTGTAGTGATCTGAAATGACAATGTTACAGTAAATTAAATTTGTACCGCATTGAGTAATGAGTAATAATTTGTAACAGTTTTTTTTATATGAGGTCTATTGTTAATTTATGTCACTTATTTTTTGCGTGTATGCATATGTGTACTCATGTTCATGTGTTTGTGTATTTATGTGTGTAGGCCAGAGGTTGACATTGTCTTCCTTGATTACTCTTTACTGAGTCAGGCTCTCCATGAATGTGGAGCTCCCTAATTCAGCTAGTCTAGCTAACTGGCTTGCTATCTCAAGGGTCCCTGTGTCAAAGTGATGGGATTACAAATAGAACTATGAACCTACTTGACTTTTTTTAATGTGGGTTTTGGAGATTTAAACTCCAGTTCTCACTGACCCACGTGTGCTTTTATCGTCTCAGCTATTTCCCCAGCCTCAAATAGATGTCATTTTTATTGTGTATATAAATGTCTTACACAAAAATACCTTTCCCTCATTATTTTACTCTTTACAGTTCGTCCATTCTGAAATCTTCCATTAAATTTGAACTTTGCGTGTGAAGTTGTTATGCATACAAACATAGTGCTATAAATGCCATTTTGTGAATTCTTTCATATTTTTTATTAATGAGTTATTTATAGGAAAAAAAAATCTGTGTTCTTAATAGACTTTTTATCTAGTATCTCAAAATGTGCCTTTTCTTTTCAATCTCTTACTAACCTCTTCCTTATTGTAAGAATGCTTTTAAATCCTGTTTGTGTCATATTTTTTCTTTCCTTGTGATGGATTTCAGTTTTTTCTTTAGAATAGACACATACATTTACATGTACACATGCATACGCATATAAATGGCCAATTTTGTGCTTTCTGTTTTTTGTTTTTGTTTTTAACTTTGGTTTTACCTTTTTTTTTTTTTTTTTAAATTTATTTGAGACAGGGTCTTTCTGTAGCCCCAGCTGTCCTGGAACTCGCCGTGTAGATTAGGCTAGGCTTGATTTCACAGAGATCCTCTTGCCTCTGCCTCTCAAGTGAGTGACCACCACTCCCAACCATATGAGTTATTCTTAATTATGTGACCGCACTCCTGTGTCTTTTAATTTCAACTGACATTTATGAAATGTCTCTTCACCTTTTCGTATTTAGTGCTTCCTTCTCTGTGTGATCACTCTTCTGCTTTTGTCTTTGTTTTCATTCATTGCTTCTTATCTCCTGTCTCTTAAATCACATTGTATTATAACTGCCTTTTGAGTACAAAATTTTCTGAGAATATTTTTCCATGAAAATTTTCAGCATTTGACCTCTCCCTTAGCTTTATTATTATCATCTTTCATTATCTAGCAGAAGTGGTCTGTTTTCTATTCTCTGGGTATAATATGAGTTTTCTTAGCTCTGTATACTTTCCTTGCCTAGAATAACTTCTGTCCTCCAAACAGTGATCCTTTCAGGCCTCTGTCTGTTTTATTCTGGAGGCTTTCTTCTCCTTACGTCATGACTTTCTTAGTTCAACAATAACAACAACAAATAAACCAAAAATCAGACTGGTAAGATGACCCAGCAGGTAAAGTTTCTTGCCATTTAAGCCTGATGACCTAAGTTCAATTCTTGAACCCATTTAAAGGTGGAAGGAGGACTGGAGAGATGGCTCCACAGTTAAGAGCACTGGCTATTCTTGCAGAGGCCCTGGGTTCAGTACCCAGCACCCATATGGCAGCTAACAACCATCTGTAACTCCAATTCTGGTGATCCGACACCCTCTCTGGCCCCTGTGGGCATTATACACATGTACTTAACTGCTCTAGATCTTCCTCCAGTTAGGCCCCACCTCCTGGTTTCTACCATGTGCTGTGTCATTTCTTATCAGTTCATCCATTCATTAGGTCAGAGCTCTCAGGATCCAGTTATTCTTAAAAGTTCATCCTCCTACATAATGAGCCTTCAGGTTCAAACTAGATCAGAGGAGGACTGGATACAGGTGTCATGTTATATTTTAGTTCTTGTACTAACTCTGAATAGTTTAAATTAAAACTTCGTTGAAAGTTCTGAGATTAGCACCTAACAACCTGCTTTGGGCATACACCTTGGTTTATATCTCTTGGTGTAAGTAATTCTAAATTCCTTTTTAGCTTCAGGAATACCCAGTTTTTTGTGTGTTAAATTACAGATCACTGTACTCCGATGCTGCAGGTGGGTGGCATTCCTATTGGGCTTGGGTGAATTAGGAGGTTCTTGTAATCAGCAGTAACCCTGATTGGAGACTGTGATTTGATGCACCAGGGCTGGCATGAGAATATGTATTTCTGAGAAACATTTCTGAGATTTAGGTACAAATGACTCTGATCATTCTTTGACAAATACCTTAGAGTTTATAATCTTAGTTGGGATAGGGAGAGTGAAATAAGGACAAGGCAAGATAATCAGTTACTGTTTATCCTCTGTCAGGCTAGAAAGAACAGATCATGTTTCTTACTTAATTTTAATGACTGTTTCTTAGCCTAATAACCTGCTATATTCTGCCTATGTCACACAGAAAGCTGTTGGTAAGAGTGTGTGTGTCTGTGTAGTGAGGATTGTTTGTGCTAGGACATTGAAGCTGTGTGTTTACTTGTATGTTCTAGTGTGCACAACTGAAAACAGAAGTAGATCAGAATTTAGAATGCAACTTGAGGGAAACATGGAGTGAATTTAAGATACCAGTTAAATCTTAATAGTATGTATTTTTGTCCCAAAAATACTAAAACAAAAACCCAGCAGTTCCTTCAGATAAACAGGATGCATTTGAAAACATAAATTAGATAACTTGTGAAACTTTTTTCAGTTAATATATTATGTTCATGAAATATTTTCTCCATTCATTTGCAGAGAGGTCTTGAACTTCAAAGTGCTGGATATTTCCTTCATTTTGCATCCTAGAAACTAGGGAAAGCTGGAATACTATGTCAACACACATTTTGAGGCAAATAGGGTTCACATGCCAGTACTACTAAATGATGTGTCTAACCTCACTGATGAGCAAGAATGTTAAAATTGTAAAAATAGGAATTAAGTTATGAGAGAATAATCCTTCACAAAGGAAGTTTGTTACAGGACTCCCAGAAATGCCATTTCCTAGTAGTCTTGACACAGTGAAATATATTCAAGAGAAATTGGTGAGAATTTTAATAAATATCGTAGAACCAAAAAAGAAGCTTTGGGTGTATTTTATCTATCAGTTCATTGGCTATTTTGCATATTACCTCTCTGAATATTTCTGTGCAAGCATTTGTTTTAATACTTATTTTCAGCTTTTTATAGTATATTCCTATTATATATGGTAATTTTTCTCTGTTTAATATTGTGAAGAACCATTGGGCACTTTTTCCACAAAAAGCACCATTTTAATTTCCCATCAGTAGTGTAGGAGGGTCTAGTTCTCTTGTATATTTAACCATACTTTTCCCCATTCTTTTCATTACAGCCATCCTGGTGCTGTGAAGTAGTATTTCTTTGTGGGCTTCAGTTTGCATTTGCCTAATGATTGCAGCTGATTAGCATTTTAATACATCTTAACTGACTCACAATGTAAAAAGAAGTAAAAGGTACTTCTTACATAATAAATTCTGCTTCTCTAACAAAAATGCCAACATTCTGTTTATTGTAAGTACTCATAATATTTTTAAATTCTTTGAGGAAAGTAGGGTAGGATATCGCTACTAAAGGTATATACTGAGTAGTTAGAATGCACAGTTTGTAAAAACGTTGCAAAGGTTACCACCCTCCCCCTTAAAAAAAAAAAGTTCAGGAAATAGAACAAAAAGCTGTCCTAATTGTACCTTCAGCACATTGACATGACATCGATAAAGGACTTTAGAGTTAGACCCAATACTAGTTCAAGTCCCAGCTTCACAGTTGAGTAGCTATGAAGAAATCTTGACCAAGTTATCTCTTCTTACTCGCAGAAATGTGGCTAATTCTATTTCATTTGTTCTTTAGTGTATTAGACATTGCATATCTGGTGTAGGTAACGCATAATGTTATATAGTGGCTGTGTTAAGTGTATAAGTGTATTGCCTGCATGTATGTTAGTGCACCCATGTCATGCAATGCCTGTGGAGGTTAGAAGAGGGCATCAGATACTCTGGAACTAGAGTTACAGTTAGCCACCATGTGGGTGCTGGGAATCGAACCTGGGTCCCCTGCCAGAGCAGCCAGTACTCTTAACCACTGACCCATCCCTCCAGTCCCTGGTTCTATGTTTTTGATAAGACCAAATAAGATCTTTGTATTCAGCAAGCATTTTATACTCTTCATTCTCAGCATTTAGTCCAGTTTCTCACACACAGTAAATACATTTTATTGTTTTAAAGTTTTGTTGACTAGATGTTGATATCGAGACTTAATATATTAACTAGCACCTTAAAAGTTCTGAAAGTACTTTTCTCCCCATTTGCGTGCCTGCCACAGTGCACATGTCGTGGTCTGAGGATAATCTGGGGGAGTTCTTTCTCTCCTACTGTTTGGGTCCTGGGAACTAAACCTTTTTACCGACTGAGCCATCTCTCTGTTGTTAACACCTTATTTTTTTCAGACAGTGAAAAAATATATTCACTTATATATTTTTTCACTTATATTTTTCTCAATGAACCTCCCTCCTGGAGCTCAACAATTTTACAAGCCCCAGGGACCCTGTTTCTGTTTCCCCAGCACTGAGATTACTGCTCAGCTTTTTATATGGGTACTACGGCTTTAAACTCAGGTCTTATGCTTGAGGGGGCACCATTACCCACATTACCTCCTGAGCCATCTGTCTCCCCAGTACCCACACAAACCCTTTTAAAGGCTACAGTTAGAAACGCCTTTGGGGCTAGAGAGAGGAGGGCTTAGTGGTTAAGAGGTTAAATGCATTTGCTGCTCTTGTAGAGGTCAGAGTTTTGTTCCCAGCATCTACATTAGGTGGCTCACAAATGCCTGTAATTTCAGCTCCAGGGAATCCTAGGCCCTCTTCTGGCCTATGTGGGTGCCCACACACATGTTCTCATGCATGCCCATACACACAAATAAATAAAATCTTTAAAAGAAAAACAAAAAACCCTCCAGCTTTGGCCAGACTGTGCTGTTTGGGCTGCTTCAAACACCTATTGAAAACTATTAGACAGCTCCTCAGAAAAATGCTTAAGAATATTTTGCTTTGGAGACCACTGCCTTTTCAACTTACAGAGTTTTACAAATGTGAATTATATATAATGTAATCATTGTAGGAAATGAAAAAAAAGGGTCACTTACTCAGGGAAGAAGGGTAGGAGAGAAAGCCTGATATATGTCCCCAGAAAGTTGAAGGCTGCATTTGAAAATAGAATCTCAGGAGCTTCTTTCATGATTGGCAATAAATGTATACTTACTATTTTGCCTTGAGTTCAGGAAGCCTCTTTGCCTACTGTGACTATGACTTCTGGGTATATAAGAAGTGGTAAACATTAAAGGAGACACTTTGGACAAAGGGTAGATTGAGAATACCAGATAAATAGGTTTGTTCAAACTTAGGAGGGAAGTATCCCAGGTAGAAAAGTAGAGGGAGAAAAATCAAGGTGATTAAATGCATAAAATGGCCTGATAAAGTCACTTAAAACTGAATGTGAGGATCTTGTCAGGAAGGGCCATAGGAAGCCTTTGTAGGATACTGAAAAGTGAAAATGGGCTTTTGTAGAAGGTGATGGATTATTATTCCAGGAGTAGCTCTTGTCTCAATCTCAGAGAAAACAAAGCAGTAGTAACTTTGTAGTGGTAACAGATTAGTCTTATTTGAGTTGTGACTAGAGACATGGATAAGTCACCAATGATTGAGGTAGGATGATAATCTGGATGCAATTCACCTTTCTGTAATCTGTTAATACTCTTTAATTTCAAGTATAGATGAGGCATTTTAATTTTTTACTATATCATTTAACAAGATAGTGTTATCCTTACTATTAAATGCTTAGTGCCTACAAAAATGTTTATTCATCTCTTTATGTTTTTTAAGAATATTTTACTAGGCCGGGTGTGGTGGCGCACACCTTTAATCCCAGCACTCAGGAGGCAGAGGCAGGTGGATCCCTGTGAGTTCAAGGCCAGCCTGGTCTACATAGTGAGTTCCAGGATAGCTGGGGCTACAGGGAGACCCTGTTTCAAAAAGAGAAAAAAAAAAAAAATATTTTTTTTTACTATTTTTAGTTTTAGGTGTATGACTTTATTTTGTTTATTTTTGGTCTTTTTGAGACAAGGTTTCACTGTAGCCCCAGCGGCCTGGAACTCACTGTGTAGACCAGGCTGGCCTTGAACTCATAGAGATCTGCCTGCCTTTGTCTCCCAAGTGCTGAGATTAAAGGTGTGTGCCATCACACCTGGCCACTAGTAAGTGTTTTAAGTGCACCCATGTTATGCACTGCCCGTGGAGTTAGAAGAATACATTGGATTCCCCTGGAACTGGAGTTATAGATAAGTGTTAGCCACCATGTGGTTGCTGGGAATCAAACCCAGGTCCTCTGCAAGAGCAGTGAGTACTCTTAACTGCTGAGTACTCTCTCAAGTCCCAGTCTTTGTGTTTTAATGAAAGTTTACTGCGGAGCTATACTTGTCCAGCTGCTGCATGTGGATTGGATTCTAAGTCACAGTGATAGACAACAGTCTCATAAAAGTACAGTTGGCATCATCTGGAACTGGATCTCTACTTTTCAGGCCAGGCCTAACAGTTGTAAGGATGAGATTGGCTTTATGGTTGGACCTACAGTCAAACCTGCAGTGGATTTGTTTTTGTGAATTTCAGTTTGAATGAAAATGATTATCATTTGTTGGATGCATGGTAAAAGCACTGGGACATTCCTAACAGCATAACTAATTCTGGTCTATATCCCAGTTTAATCTGTGTTTGTTAATGTTTATTTTATATTACTGCTGTTAGGCATCAGCACATGCAACATGAAAATGTATGGAAGGACTACTGGAAACCCTGAAATCTTAAGCTAATAGAGGCCTGTAACCAGCAGAACTCCTTTTCCCCCTTCTTTTAAGGCTGATTCTGGATTGATTACAAATGAGGAAAATCTCCTAATGTCATAGATTTAAATGCCATGATTGAGGAGAATTTTTCTAGCCTATTTGATGCATGCCACTGTGTGTGTGTGTGTGTGAGACTGGGTCTCCCTAGAGTCCCAGCTGGCCTGGATCTTACCTGCCTACCTCTGCCTTCTGAGTGCTGGGTCTAAAGGTGTGTACCAGCACACCTGGCCTACACACTATCTTAATTGAAATTTTCTGCTAGCCACATTAAAAATTAGAAATAAGTGTTTATTAGAATTTCAAGTTAGATATCCAGAGTTACTAACTTCAGCATACAAAGAATATAAAACAGTCATGGAAAAATGTCAACTATGTTTTTGGACAGTAGCTTTGAAATCTTGCATAAGTTTGTTTATATATTTCTAGAAAATTTTAAGGCCTTAAGATAGGCCCCTGGATAGTGGCTACTATATTGAGTTACTTGCCCTGTGATTTTTTTTTTTTTTGCCTTTTGTTCCCTCCTGCTTATTTTTCTTTTTTAAAATAGCTTCACCATAAATAACCCAGACTGGTCCCAAACTTGTAATCCTTCTGCCTCTATCTCAGTCCTGGAATCAAGCAGTGTACCCACCATACACGGGTCCGCTTAGCTGTTTTTATTGGGCATAGGTTGTAGCCCTTTTTTCTTCGAGGTAATTAGAGTTGAAAGGTTCAAAACAAAGCTCAGTATTCAACATAGAATGCAGGCAGTTTCTGAAGGATTTTTGTTTAAAAAGAATGTTTGTCTAGGAGTCTTTATTACTGCTGTCTTCAATACATTTGATTTGAGAGTTCTAGTATTTTGAGAAAGGAGATGTCCTAGTTTGTTTCTTCATTGCTGTGACAAAATACCAACTTGGGGATGAAAGGGTTTATTCAGCTTATATCTCCCAGGTCACAGTTCATCAGGGAGCCCAAGGTAGGAACTCAGGGCAGGAACCTGGAAGCAGGAGCTACAGCACAGGCTATGGAGAGACGCTGCTTACTGGCTTGCTCCTCTGGCTGCTTTCTTATGCAATACAGGCCCACCTGCTCAGGAGTGGTACCACCCACAGTGGGCTGGGCCCTCTCACAGCTCTCAACAATCAAGAAGGTGCCCCATGGACATGGCCACAGGCCAGGCAATGAAGGCAGTTCCTCAATTGAGCTCCCTCAACCTAGGTGTGTCAAGTTGACACTAAAGCTATCAGCAAGCAACCCAACAAATTTTTTTTTTTTTTTTTTTTTTTTTTTTTTTTTTGTGGTGGTGGGAAGTATATTTATTTGGCTTAAGTAAAATTCCTAGATGGTCTGTTTATAGAGGAAGGAGCTTATATTCCATTTAATTATATTTTCATGGTATTCTAAACTGACATCCCATTTATGAAGAGTTTAATTGTTATAACAACACTTTTCAATTAAACATAGACTAGCAATGTACTTGTAACTGTCCTACTATAGATAATCTGCTAATTGCTATTAGCAAAACTCAAGTTTCAAATAACTCTCAGTAGATAGAGTGATGTTCTCACTCTGGACATTTATAGAGAGACTTTGTGAATAACTTTGAGCAAAGTATTTGTGTCTAAGAACTTATTTCTGAGAGAGATGTTACCAAATTAAGTTGTTAACAGTATAGGGGCTGGGGAGATGATGGCATCACCGCTTCTTGCAGAGGACCTGGGTTTGATTCTCAGCACCCACATGGCAGGTAACAACCATCTGTAACTCCAGTTCTAGGGAATCTTACCTCCGAGAGCAATGCGTGACACTGGTGCATCTACCTAAATGCAGGCAATACATTCACACACATAAAATACAAATAATAAATAGAACTTTTTAAAAATAATCAACAAAATGTTAACTAACTTTAACAGTTGGACTTTATTTAATAAAAACATTAAATAAGATAGGGCTACTTTCTGTTTTTAATGGATTGATTTTATTCACTAATGCAGTAAGCCAATGCTGTTTTTGAATTATATAATGCATAAAACAAAAGATTGTTTACACACAATATATGATTAAGCTATACTTTATAAGTTTTCTAGTCTCATGTTTTTATTGCCACTTTTTTTTTTTTTTTTTTTTTTAGTGATGAGTTTTGACAAGTACCACTGAATTGCAGCTCTGTATGTACCTTTGAATATAATGTCAAGTGCATTACTTGTTGAGTGTGGTAGGTATTATTCTAGGTAATTTGCATGTATTATTTGATATTTGAGTTTCATTTTAGAGTTGCAAATAATAAATTCTTGAGAAATTCTGAATTAGTCTAAAGACATACTGGGAAAGGATGCAAACCAGGCTTGTACTCAGGTCTGACTGACTGAAGATGATGCTGTTCATCAAACTGCTTGAGACACTATGATAGTATCAGGTGTACATGTATATATGGGGAATGTTTGTGTGAGGGAGGGGGTGCTGGAGTGTGAAGAAAAATTTAATACTGTAATTTTATCAACAGTGATTTTTCTCCACATCTCTTTGTATTATAGTCTGAAATTAATTGCCTTAAAAGGGAACAACTTTTAAGAAGTTGCAATCTTTTTTTTTTTTCGTCTCTTTTTTTGAGGCAGGATCTAACACAGCTGTTGTAAGAGTTGAACCAGTGTGTATGTAGTTGTAAAATTTGTTAACATTTTAAGTCTCTTGGTTTGTGTGCTAAAACATAGTTATTTAATACAGTTATATTAGTAATTTTTGACTTAGCTTAATATCAGGAATAATTGGGTTTGTTATATTTCCATATTTAGGGCTTGCTGATTTTGAAAGAGGCCAAATTGCTTTAGTGTACTATGCAGTGGGTGATTGATAAATATCTTTTCTGACTGGCCATTACTTGAGGTTCATGAGGTAAGACAATCAAGAATCTAGAAAAACAGTTTACTTCTAGAAACTAAATTACTATAGTTACTGAAATTGTCACAGTTCAGCCAAAATGGAGGAATTGTTAAAAACAGTGTGGCTCTAGCACTAGTTCTGCATATGAACATGGATTTTTTTTTCACTTTTTTCTTTCTGAGTTTGTATCACCATGCCCAGTATTATATTTTCCAGCTCCCTCCATTTTCATGATTTCATCATTTTGGTTTTCTTTATAGCTGAGTAATATTCCATCTTGTACATGTACTGCATTTTAATTATCTGTTGATAGACGTCATAAACATGAATGTGCACATATCTCTGGTAGGATATAAGGCTTTCAGGTATGTGCCCATGATGGTTTAGTTGAGTCGTAGTGTTCTGTTTTTATTTTTTTAAGGAACTTTCAAACTGATTTCCGTACTGACTTTATTAATTTGCACTCCCACCAGCAGTCCCTCTTTCTGCACTCCCTTGCCAACATTTGTTGTTGGATCTCTTGATGATAGCTGCTTATATGACTGAGTGAGGTGGTATTTGGAGTAGTTTTAATTTGTATTTATCTGATGATTAGGGATGTTGAACACTTTGAAAAATACATTTTATTATTTTTGTTTTGTATGCATGAGTGTATTGCCTCTGCAGGTATGTAAGTGCACCAGTATCCTGCAGTACCTGTGGAAGTCAGAAGAGGGCATTGGATCCCCTGGAACTGGAGTTAACAAATGGTTGGTAGCTACTACGCCAGATGGTTGTTAGTCCCATGTGCGTGCTGGGAATTGAACCTGGGTTCTTTACAAGAACAGCCAGTGCACTTAACCATCTCTCCAGTCCCAGATGTTGAACACTATTTAAAAATAGTTACTGGCCATTTCTTTTGAGAACTGTCTATTTCGTTATTGTTGATTGGCAGTTTTGTTTTCCTGCTGTTAGATTTTTACAGTTCTTTGTAAATTCTGAATATTGGCCCTCTGAAATATAGCTGCTAGAGATCTTGTCTGTTTGCCTTGCTGATAGCCTCATTTGCTGTACAGAAACTTCTTAATTTCATGTAGTTCTATCTGTTGATTCTTGGGGCTAGTTCCTATGCTATTAGAGTTCTGTTTAGAAAGTTCTTGCCTACTCCAATATATTTTTTTTCTAATGTATCTGAGTGTTTTGCCTGAATGTATGTGAGTGAGTGAACTGGTGTCATGCAGTGCCCACAGAGGCCAGAAAGAGGGTCCCCTGGAACTAGAGTTTTAAGTGGTTGTTAGCCATCATGTGAGTGCTGGGAACTGAACCCCAGTCCTCTGGGAAAGCAGCCAACGTGCTCTTAACCACTGAGCCATCTCTCTAACCTCCAACCCCCATATCTTTAGGACTATTCTCTATGTCTAGTAGTTTCAACATTTCAGATTTTGAATTTAAGTCTCTGATCTACTTCTAGTTGGTTTTTGTACAAAGTGAAAGGTCTAATTTCATTCTTCTGTGGGTGGATATTCACTTTTACTAGAACCATTTGTTGAATAGGCTATCTTTTTTTCTACTGCATGGTTTTGTTTTCTTTGTCAAAAATTAGGTGGCTGTATTTCTGTTGGTTTATTTTCATCTCCTTTCTGGTCCAGTGTCTGTTTTTATGTCCATACCAGGCTGTGTTTTGTCACTTGGTACTATAATTTGAGGTCAGGTACTGTGATATCTCCAGCTATGATCTTAAGATTGCTTGGTTGTTCGTGATCTTTTGTGGTTCCATATGAATTACTGGATTCTTTTCTTTACAGCTGTGAAGGATGACATAGGAATTTTGATATTTACTAAATCTGTAGAATAATTCTTGTCGTATAGCCACTTTCATATTAATTTAGCCAAACCAGGAGCTTGAAACGTCTCTGTATCATTCAGTATCTTCTTTACTTTAATTTCTTTTCAGTGTCATGAGATTTTCATTTTAGAGGTATTTCCCTTTGGTTAGGTTTATTCCTGGGTTATTTATTTATTAGAACTATTGTGAATGACACATTTTTCCTTATTTCTACCTTTGAAAGTTCATTGTTGGCATGAAAGAAACTGTTTCTTTTAATGCTGATTTTGTATTCTGTAACTTCACTGTATTAGCTCTAAGATTTCTAGTAGATTCTATAGGGTCTTTTTAAGTATAGAACTACATCATCTGGAAGTAAGAATAGTTTGGCTTCTTTTAATTCTCTTATGTCTTTCTCATCAAATTGCTGTAGCTAACACTTAAAGCACTTTATTAAGAGAGGAGGGTGGGTATCTTTGTCTTCTTTCTGATTTTAGAGGAAATGCTCTGTTTCTGTTAAATAATGTTGCCTATAACTTTGTTGTATAAAGCCTTTTTTATTTTGAGGTATCTACTTCTAATTTCTCCAGGACTTTTGTCATTCACCTTTGTTGAATGCCTTCTCAGGACCAGTTAAGATGATTTCTTTGTGGTTTCTGTCCTTAAGTTTATTTATATGATATATAACATGCATTGATATCTGTCTTAATTCCTTCAATTCATCCAGCTTATCGTTGACCCAGTCAATTGCTGTAGGGTAAGAGCCATGAGGTTAGAATGTTATGTATGCATGGCCCTATTAGACTGTTATTTCCTAACAAATTCAAGTGCATTATTTTGCTAGAAAGATTAGCTCATTAGAGCCACAAATTCTACATGGCTTTTAACAGTAATTGTATTCTGAATTTTTTAAAATGCTGAAGTAATTTTAATATCTTGCTCCCAAAACAAATCAATCTTCTCTGATGGATCAGAGGGCTCTAAAGAATTTCTCACAAATATTATTTGCAAACCACAAATGTTTGGAGATTAGGTTGCTGTTGTATAGAAATTTGCTAAGTTATAAAACATTCCTTCTTGAAGTGAAGCTAGTTAAGAACATGTGCCCCATGGCACGTATGTGCCAACATTTATATGGTGTATGCATACACCATTAAAAAATGTTAAAACATAAAAAAAGTTATAATTTAGATCGAGGGGATTCTGAGCAGATATATTTTGAGACAGGTTATATCAGATGACTTTAAAATATGTCTTTGATATTTTTAAAAATTTATTTATTTTATTTATGTGACTCTTGAGGAACAGATCCTCAAACGACCTTAAGAGTAAAAATAAATTGGTTAATCTGGACCAATGGTATGATCTTAAACATCCAAAAAGAAAGTATAACCAAAGATTAAAGTGATCAGTATAATTTTTTAAGAGTCTATGTATATAGCTAAAGGCTACATAACAAGAAACACTGCCAAACAGGAGATATTATCTTTTAATTTTATGTGTATAAGTGTATTGCCTACATGTGTGTAAGTACACCCATGTCATGCAGTGCCCACGTCAGAGTCTCTGGAACTGGAGTTAGGGATGGTTGTTAGCCGCGATGTGGGTGCTGAGAACCATACTCCGGTCTTCTGCAAGCACAGCCAGTGCTCTAAACTGCTGAGCCATCTCTCCAGCCCCTTCAGGTGATTTTATCCATAGTTCCAATGTTCTTTCAATTCTCTTGGCCCAGATTTGGCAAGAGTTATAGCCATATATTTTCTAATAACTTGTGATAACTTTCTTCATTAGTGATTTCATAACTAAAATATAATTTGGGTAAGGCAGGTCCTTTCTGCCCTTCACTCTTTGAATAAAATAAGAAAAAGAACCCTTCACCAGGAATGGTGGTGCATACCTTTAATCCCAGCACTTGGAAGGCAGAGGCAGGCTGATCTCAGTGAGTTGAAGGCCAGTCTGGTTTACACAGCGAGGTCCAGGACAGCTGGAGGATGCAGGGAGACCCTGTCTCAAAAATTAAAAAAAAAGAACCCTTTATGTTTTCTGAGTTCTGGTGTCAAATTGAGTAGCTTTCTTCCTTCTCTTTGTTCCTTGTCGCAGCTGTAGGTGGTGTGCTCGGGAGAAGTATGGCCTATTTGTTTACCATATTGCTGCGTACTTAGTCATTCATAGCTCTTCCTTCCTTTGGTAATCAAACCTTGTGTGTACTTCTCAGTATTTTTTTTTTTTTTCTTAAAGAGAGTAGACTGGACTGGGGAAGGAGGGGAAAGCTGAATCCTCAACCCCCCACCCTGAAACATTGTTCTAATAAACTGTATTGGAGATAAAATTAAGTAGTTTACTTGACCTTTCCTTGCATGAGCTTTAGTGTCCTGCTTTACCATACCTGGAAATGGCACCACATCAGCATATGTTTCTGTCACCACTCACCAGGGGGCAAGATAATGAGTGGAGACCAGTAGAGCAGAAAGTGCAGGGTTCTCTGTGCCACTGCTGAGCAAAAGAACTTTCTACAGTACTATAAGGATTTTCTGCCACATACGGGAAATGATCACATATGGCCATTTTATAATTCAGTTTTAATTACTGTAAATTTAAATTCCTCCATATGACTTTGCCTAGCATATCAAATGGAGTCTTGAACATTAATCTAGGCCTCTGTAACAATGGAACTGTCATTTTATCTTTATTCCTCAAACGTCCACTGATACTAAAACCAAACTAATCAAGTATTTTTTGTTCTGAGTAATTTATTTATTCTGACTTTTCAAAGTATGATTGGTGACTGATGAAATTTAATCAGCTTAAACTTTGGCCTTTTGTACAGTTACCAGTGGTGTTGCAGTGTTTCTACAGTGTAGACGGGTATGAGTGGTAGACTTATGAGGCAGTTACTTTGGGTCTTTTGTTTATCTAACATAATACATGAAGCATAGGTGAAGCTTTTCAATTAATCCTTTTTAAAAGGATTTTTAAGGGGCTAGAGAGATGGCTCAGTGGTTAAGAACACTGGTTGTTCTTGCAGAAGACCTGGGTTCGAATCGCAACACCCACATGGCAGCTCACAACTGTCCATAACTCCAGTTCCAGGGAATCTGACAGCCTCTTCTGTCCTCCGTGGGCATTGCATGACACGGGTGCACTTACCTACATGTAGGCAATACACGCATTCACATTTTTAAAAAAAAATAGGATTTAAAAAAAAATCTTTTTAACTCCGTATGTGTGTGTGTGTGTGTGTGTGTGTGTGTGTGTGTGTGTATGTACGTACACACATGAGTTTGGGTGCCCAGAGAGGTTAGAAGGGAATGTTGGAATGTTGGGTCCCCTGGAACTTGGAGCTAGGGGTAGTTGTTTGCTGCCTGACCTGAGTGCTGGTACTGGGAACCAAACTCTAGCCCTCTGCAAGAGCAGTAGACACACTTAACTTCTGTGCTGTCTATCTAGCCCCCTTTGCAAATAGTTCACTAATATCTGTTGGAAGATCTATGTGCCACACATTATCTCTCAAGCAGTTCTAGGAATGCTATTTTCACTTTTGAGGTGGAAGCAACTATTTGCCTAGGAGTACATGATTGATAAAAGACTTGAAATCAGGCTGTTTGGCTCCAGAGTCATGTTCCTGACTTCTGCACTGCACTGGTCTTAACTAATTTTTTTTTTTTTACAGTGGTCATAAACGTTTCATTTGTATGTGTAGAATCTGAGCATCAGTGAATGTACATATTTAGTATCAGCCAGAATCTAACTGAATATATGCTGTAACCCTGAATGTGTAAAGGATGGGTTCCTTACTGTAGCCACTGGGTCAAGCAGCTCCAGGTACCCCTTTAGAGAGCCGAGAGCCCTTTGGCATGAGGATGGAAGGGTTTCTTGGTGACCTTGGGTTGCAAACCTAGAATGTTAGCAGGCATGTTTAAAGCAAATCACTGAGCATGGATGTGTTCAGATCTGCTTCCCACAAGAAGCAGTTACTCAGTGGTGGTCTATTTTATTGAGCTAAATTTGAAGGAATTTCAAAGCTCATGACTCTGATTCTCCTTTGTAGTCACTGAAAGTCTTTCAGTCTCAAGGTGCTTTTCCTTATCAGTGGGAGTATAAAAGCTGAATGAATGAATGAATGAATGAATGAATGACTGTTGGATCTTGATGGACTAAATATAGCAGCATTAAAGACGATTATTCATTATATAGATACTGTTTGTGTAATTCTTACATAAAACAGTTTAAACTACTTATTTCTTTTAGCTAGTTTTTCCACTGTGGTTCTGTTGTTTTTTTTCTTTGTTGCCTTTTTTCTGGAATAGCCCAATTTTGCTCCATGATAATCATTAAGGTAATAATGCTTGTTTGGTGTTCCTAGGCATATAATATTTTGGATGTTAAGAAACTGAATGCATGCAAAACAAGTAACAGTGACTCTTGAAATATTTACCTATAAACTAACTTTGAATTATTAAATTGTCTTAGTTTATTGTTACAGGGTACTTGAAATCAGTGAATAAATCCTACTTTCCACTTTCAGTATAATAAGTACTTCTGCTAACATTATCGTGAATATTTCTCCCACTAAACTATAAACTAAGACATAAATCTTTCAGGAAATATAAAGTACTGTTTTAAGATTTGTTAATATCTAGAGTTAAAAATGCTAAAATGCATACTTATACTTAGCTACTTCTCTTATATTTTAATTTTAAAGAGACAATGCATAGTTATTACACAGTTACGGGATGTGATGTGATACCTTAGTACTTGAATGCAATGTGCAGTCATCAGATCAGGGTATTTGGGTTATGTATTGCCTTAGACATGCCACTTTTTTGAGTTGAGAAATTCAAAATCTTCCTAGCATGTTTTAGAATATTAATTATTTTACTTAATTTCAGCCATGGCTATCTTACTGTGCTCTAGTAAGTTATTCTACTCCAAGCTGTGTGTGGTGGTGGATGCCTTTAATCCCAGCACTTGGCAGGGAGGCAGAGGCAGTCTGTGAGTTCGAGACCCGCTTGGTCTACATAGCGAGTTCCAGGCCAGCTGGAGCTACAGGGAGACTCTGTCTCAAAATGAGCAAAAAAAAAAAAAAGAAAGGTTACTCTACTCCAGTTGCACCCTTGTATACATTGTCTTTTTATCCCTCCCACACCTTTCCTCAGTTATGGTAAAACTATTCTCTACTTTTTTGAACACAAACTTTTAGCTTCCACATATAAATGGAAAGTGCAGAGGTGAAAATTGTCTTTTCTGTGCCTTAATTTATTTCATCTAATAATTTCCTCTAGTTCCATTCATGTTCCTGCAAATGGCAGAATTTAAGTGTTTTTTTTTTAATGGCTGAATAATACTCCTCTATGTGCTCATGTGTGCTTGTGCATGTGTTTCGTGTGTGTAAGCAAATAATATGAGCATGTGTGTTTATCCATTCATTGGTTGATGGACATTTAGGTTGATTTCATCCTCTCTCAAATAAGGTTGGTACTGCAGTAAATTTGTGAGTTTGATTGTTCCTGTGCATACTAATTTCATTTCCTTTGGATATATACCCAGTAGTGGGATTGCTAGGTCAAACATAATTTACATTCCCATAAAGAGTATATCATAGTTCCTCTTTCTCTAAATCCTCATGAGCATTTATTTATCTTGTTGGTAATGGTCATTCATACTTGGATAAAATAATACATCATTGATATTTTGATTTCCCAGATAATTAGTGCTATTTTTTCATATACTTGGGTATTTTTATGTCTTTTGTGAGGTAGGCCATTCTCTTAGTTTTTAATTATATTATTTGTGGCTTTCCTTCTGCCTTGTAACTATGGTGATTAGGCTTGTTTTCTTGATTACCCTTTCAACTATTTTATTATTGATATACAGAAAAGGTCTTGACTTGCATGTTGGTTTTGTATCCTACAGTCTTATGGAATTCATTTATCAATTCCAACAGACTATTAGTTCAAATATGTATGCATATTTAAGTATGTGTGTCATTTTCTGTGGATGGTGATAATTTAGTCTTTATTTTGATAACCTTCATTTCTTTTGTTTATCTTCCTAAGATTTTCAATAGTATATTGAATAAGAGTGGCAAAAGTGACATACTGATCACACAGGTAGTGATTGAACTTTTCTTCATGTATGATGTAGACTCAGGATTTGTTATAAAATCCTTATTGTGCCAAATTCTGTTCCTTTTATTTTCAGAATTTCAGAGCTCTTGTCATAGAGTTGTTCAATTTTATCAACCACTTTTGAGATGATAGTGTCTTTTTAGTTTTCATTGTATTGATATGATGCATTGTGTTTTTAAATTCCTGTATGTAGGGATTGGAGAGATACCTCAGCGGTTAAGAGTGCTGACTGCTCTTGCAGATTCCCAGCACCAACATGGTGGCTAACATCTGTTGGTAGCTCCAGTTCCAGGGAATCTGAAACCTCCCTCTGACCTCCGCTGGCATTGCATAACATGGGTGCGCTTATACACATGCAGGCAGTGCACTCAAGATGCCTAAAATAAAAATAATAAAGATATTTTAAATTCCTGTATGTCAAGCCAATGTGTGATTTAGGGAAAATCCACTTGATTCTGCTGTACAAGGTTTTATATGATACTGAATTTCAGTTGCTGGTACTTTTGCTCATTTTGGATATTGGATTGTAGTTTCTTTGTGCCCTTCCTTATCTAGTTTTGTTGTCACATGGTACTAGCATCATAGAATGGGTTGCAAACTTTCAGAACCTAGGAATAGTATGAGGTGAGCTGGTGATATTGAAAGGTTTGGTAAAATTCAGCAGTATTTTCTCTTATTACTAATTTCAGTCTTGTGTCTTGTTACTGGTTTACACAAGCTTCCTGTGTCCTCTTGGTTCAATTTGGTAGGACAGATGTTATCTAGAGATATATTCATTTCTTGTTTTCTATTTTGTCATCTGTGTAGTTCATTCGTTGTGGCCCTTAAATTATCTTCCTATTTTTGTGGTATTGCTTACAGTGTCACCTGTTTCATCTTTTATTTGAGTTTTCTCTATTTTCTTGGTTGGTCTAGCCAACATTTTTTCCCCCAGCACTGTTTATTTTTTCAAAAAAGAACCTTTGTTTTGCGATCCTTTTTAGTTTTCTATTTTATTTCTACTTTATCGTTGTTACATCTTTCCTTTTATTAACGTTGGATTTGGTTTGTTCTTGCTCTTGTTCCCTGAATTGTATCATTAGTTCCCTGAATTGTTCATTTGACTGCCCTCTGTTGCTCTCTCCCTTCCTGTCTCTCCTTTTCTTTTGACAAAGATGCATATTACTACAGACTCCCTCTTGATTTCGCTTGCTATGTTTTTGTGTGGTGTTTTTCATTTTTATTTGTTCCAAGAAATTTTTTTGCTTTCCCTAGTGAACTTTTATTCATTCAGTAGCATGTGTTCAGTTTCTCTGTATTTGTATACCTTCTAAAACTTTGTTGATTTCTACTTTTACTCTTTTGTGGTAAAAGAAGATACATGCCATGACTTCAGTGGAATCTGATATTTGCCACACCATATGTCAGACTAGAATAAGAAATTTAAATAGTATCATGTTAGTTAATTTTCTGGTTTGCTGTGACAAAATACCTGTCAAGAAGCAACTTAGGGGAGGAAGCATTTATTTTAGTGCACAGTTTGAGAGGATTAATCCATCATGGCAAAGAAGTCAGTGACTCAGGGTCTTGAGGTGGAAGGAACAGGTCACATTGCATCCACAGTCAGGAAGCAGAGAGTGAGGAATGTTGGTACTCAGTTCACTATTCTGTCTTATATTCAGTTCAGGAACCCAGCCCATGGAATGGAGACACAGTTAAGGTGTCTTCCTGCCTCAGTGAACCTAGTCTACATAATCCCTTACAGGTTTGCCTAGAGGTTTAACTTACCTAGATAATCTCTCACAACCATGCCCAGAAATTTATCTCTGGGTGATTCTTTTCAAGTTGACAGCCAGTATTAGCCATCACAAATATTTATCATGGAAATATAAATAGATTGTTGGTATTTATATTTGTGCATGTATTTGTGTATGTGCTTGTGTCTGTGGGTACACATGTATGTGTGTGCATATAGAGGCTAGAGGACAGTCTGGATGTCACTCTGAGGAATACCTTCCACCTCCTTTTGAGATAGGTCTTTCATTAGCCTGGGACTTAAACTGGGCTGCATGGCTGATGTGCCCCCCAAGGGTCCACCTGTCTCTGTCTCCAATTACTAATGTGTCTGTGTGCTACCATGCTGTTTTTTACATGGGTTTGGGGTATTGAACTCAAGTTCTTAAACTCATGGAGCACACATTTTACTATTTGAAATGTCTTCTCATTTAAGAGCCATTGGTGAATAGTGTTAAACTGAAGAGCTAAAACCTATCCTGAAGAATGTTACGTGAGCTATGAGAATTTTGTTGCACTTTGATAAAAACTTTTGAATGTCTTTTGGATTTGTTTGTTCTGTAGTATTGCTTAACTCTGTTTTTTGGCTGATTTTATTTTGAGGATGGGGGTCTGGATATTCTGTTCACTGGACTGTTGAACTTTCTGTTACTGTGTTAAAGTCAGGTGTCTCTTCCATGCCCCATCCCTCTCCCTCTCCTTTAGATTTTATACTTGCTTTGTGTAATTGGGTGCTCTGATTTATATGCCTACATGTATTTACAACTGTTTCCTCCTACTGATTCCTTTATGATTACATAGTGTTCTTTATGGTCTTTTAAAATCCTTTTTGTTTTGTTTATTTTCAGAGTGAGGATATTGCTTTATAACCAGACTAGCCTTAAAATAATGATCCTCCTACCTCACCTTCCTAAGTTGCTGTGATTATAGTTGTACACATTACAGATCTCTAGCTTTTAATGTCTATATGTCTATTTTATATTACTTTAAATATAACTAAGCACTAGTTGCTTTTGGGTTTTCTATAGGGTATATCTTTCTTCATTCTTTCTCTTTTAGTTTGTCTAAAGTCCGTTCTTTGTAGACGACACCCCCCCCATCCCCCACAGCCGCCCTGGCTGAATCTGCTGAGCCAGTCCGTCTATATCTTTTGATTGAGGAATTTTATCTTTTTACATTCAGGGTTATTATTGACAAGAAAAGGCATACTTGTATCATTCAGTTACTTTCTTTTTCAAGCTCCATTTTGCATACTCTTTGTTCTTTTCTTAGAAGTTCATCTTTCTGGTTGGGGAAATTTCTTCAACAATAAGGTTTGATTCTCTTCCTTTTGGGTGTTTCATTGCTCTGCTGTTGAATTTTGTACTTTTGATTTTGTGATGTTGGCTAGCAGTCATTAATTAGTTCTAGTGTAAGTCTCCCTCACACATGTCTTGTAATGATAAGTTCCTTCAATTTTTCACTTGTCTTAAAACAAGTTTTAAGATCTGTTTTTCCTTTATTTGTGAAAGTTATATAGTATTCTCTGATGGCAGTTTTTTTCTTTCAGCCCTTAGAATACATCATTCCATTTTCTTCTGAACTGTAAGGTATCTGCAATAAGCACCCTTTTTAAAAATCATAAGTATGTAACCCATTTCTTTTTTTTTTTTTTTTGGTAAGTGGACTTTTCCAGGGTCATTCAATACATTTTTTAATTCTTCATTGATTACTCTTAGCTGTATTTATATTTGTTATTGAGCATACACTATTTGCATTCCTTTCTGTTCTGGTCAGTTTAACCAGTATAATCTGATTCTGGTTACACCTTTTCTTGCCCATTTTGGTTTACAGTGATGTTTTACTAACTACAAACAGAAAGATCAAAGTCTATCAGTATTTTTTCTCCTATAATGGCTGTTGGTAATCTTTCAGTGTCTGGCAAAGTATCTGAGAAAAATCAACAGGAGGAAGACTATTTACAAGGTGCCATGAAGAAACCCATAACATAGTGTGCTAACCTAAAAACATTAAAAACAAATTATAAGGAGGAAGGGTGTATTTTTGCTGGCAGTTTTAGGCCACGTTGCTTCCTTTTGTTTGGGCTGTATCAAGGAAGCATGTTACATGGGAGTGAGTGTGTGGTGGAGCAAAGCTGCTTACTCCAAGGTGGCCAGGAAGCAAAGGGAGAGGAAAGGGCCAGGGAAAAACATTTCTTTCAATGGCGTAGCCCCAGTGATAGAACTTTCCTCTACTAGGCCTGATTTTCTACAGGTCCCACCACCTCAGTGGTGCTACCACAGGCTGTGACTATGCCTTTAGCACATGGCCTGTGAGGGACATTTAAGATCCAATTCCTAACACTCATATAATAATTGTATATTGTGTATTCTGTATTCTTCTATAATATTATCATCTGTATTGCTCTCATTTTTATTCATGAAAATCAGAAGGCTTAAGTTCCTGTGTAGCAGAGCTGAGAGAGTAATAACATGTTACTGTAATACTAACTCTTTGTTTTATCCCATATAGAAGGGTTATTTTTTTTGACTTGGTTACTTTTAGTTTCTTTGGTTGCTAGTCTACCCACTCACCCCCTCCCCCCTGGTAGGAGGTTCATTTTCTTAGCTGTAGAAGTCAAAAGATAACTTATTTATTTCTAAGTTTTTCTTACCAATGTGTTTTTACACTTTCTAGTAAAGGAGATGCTTTGTCAGATTAGAAGCTTTTTAGGGCATGATGTAAAAATTACAACTGACCTTGTTTCAGTTAGATTTTGGTAGTAGTTTTCTCACTGCCAAAAAATGGATTCAGAAGTTGCATATGAACTTGGGTTATAGTTGAAATTGAAAGAAAACTGCTGATAGACTTTCTAAATATCATATTTTTCCTTTTTAAAACTTTCGAATAACATTGTTTTTTAAATGAGATTTGAGACTAAGTCTGTGACTAATAAAACTGATAGGGTAGAAAAGCTCCCAAGAAAGCTCTGGTGCTACAGATTCTTGACATCACAATGCACTGCTGATACCATGGTCTGTGAAAGTGTTGGACTGCATTTATATCTATCCTGGGCTGCACTAATCTTGGGCTGCAGGATTGAACAACTTCACTTCTTTCTAGGTGTTTTTAGTATACCCTCTTTTCTCTCCTTTTATATTTGCATGGATATACATATTGACAGCTTTCTGATCTGCAAGTGATGCTTATTTGTTAAAAGATTTCTTCGTATAGCTCAAAGCGGCAGCAAACACAAAATAGTCCAGCCTCTGGAGTGCTGGCATTACAGGCATGTATCCACCATGCCCTGCTTTTTATTGAGGGCGGGGGAGGAGGAGAGAGAGAACGAGAGAGAACTGTAAGTGTACACTTTTGGCACCTTTTTACAAAAGTGAGCCCACTGATTGGTTTCTTTGTTAGTGAATAGTTTCTGTTAAAACTTTGTTCTGATGACTTGCCACCTTCAATCTGACATACAATAGGTAAGATCTTTACAGACGAATTTAATACAGTCCCCTCAGTAAAGTTAAGCATCCAGTTCACTGACTTGGATGGTCATGAATTTTTATAAGATCTAGAAGAGGAATCTAAATCTCTTGGTTTCAGTTTTATGATGCTCTATGAGAACACCTGGGATCGGGCAGTTTATAAGGAATAGAATTTATTGTCTCAGTTTGGGAGGTGAGAGAGACCAATGTGGTACTGATATCTAGCAAACATCCACCTTATTATTTCATCTCATGGAAAGAGAAGAAAAAGGAGGTAGAGATATAAAGTACTGCAGAGCAAAAGAATAAAGTAATAGTTTGGAGAGGACAGTCAAACCGTGGCAAGCCCAGTGCTTACCTCAGTTATAAATGAGCAACATTTTCTTTTAGAAAGTTAACTCAGTGGCAAAAAGGAACCATAGGATAAGAAGCATTTTCTGGAACTGTTAATTGCTAGATCAAGTCCTTCCATGCTTATCTTTCAACTCTCAATGGTAACATTGTGTGAGCTATACAGTTTAATCACCCAGGTCCTCTGGCAACTGGTGTTGAAAAATGGATTGTACCATTTGTCATTTTATTTTGGCTTTAAAATAAATAAGCTGTGGATCAAATGCTATGAATTAACTTTTTTTTCAATTAGCTTAGCATTCATTATGATTTAGAATTCTCTTAGCTGAGTGTGCTGGCAGTTGTACACCTCCCAGCGTTCATGAGGCAGACGCAGGTGGGTCTCTGAGATCAAGCCTAGCATGGTCTACATAGCAAGTTCTAGTTCACCTCGGGCTACAGGGAGACTGTGTCTCAAAAACAAAACACTACAGTATTCATTATTTCGTGCAATAAATCATTAAAATCAACTAAGTTGGTGCTATCAACCTAGCAAGTGTTAGTGCAAGAAAAGAGCACACGTACTAACTTTTGCAGCGGACAAAAACATGGAACTAGCTGTAGAAAGCTTTTCCAGTATGGCCAAAACCTTGGATTCAATCCCAAGTACCATAAAACCAAACCAAACCATTATTAATCTCTCTTCAAAACAATTTTTAAAAATGTTTTATTTTTATTTTATGTGTATGAGTATATTGCCTGCATGTATGTAGGTGTACCCGTGTCATGGAATGCCCTCGGTGGTCAGAAGAGGGCTTTAGATTCCCTGGAACTGGACAGTTGTTAGTTACTATTTGGGTGCTAGGAATCAAACTCGGGTCCTCTTCAGGAGCAGCCAGTGCCCTTAACCACTGAGCCATCTTTCTAGCCCCTTTCAAAACAATATTTATTTTGTCAGACTAGAGTCATGAGTTCTTCTACTGTAGTTCAGCAAACTAGAGCTGCCTTTATTCATGAAATGACAATTTAATTCTGATACTGGAAAACATAATATTCTCTATGGGATCTGTTTTGCCTAATAACCCTCATACCCTCATACAGAGAATTTTTTCTTCCTTTTTTTTTTCTTTTCTTTTCTTTTTTGTGACAGAGTCTGTCCATAACCTGGAACTTGCTATGTTGACCAGGCTGGCCTCCATCTCAGAAATCTACCTAGCTCTGCTTCCTAAGTGCTGGGATGAAAGGCTTGCACCACCATGCCTGATTTCTGTAAATTTTTAAATACAGTTCAAGTGTGTAATATTCATCTGATTGTTAAGGTATGTATCAGTTACAGTTGTCATTTTATCAGTGTTGTTTTACTATATTTGTATTATTTCCTACTTAGTTTTGCTATACAGTCTACGTACTTCTATATGTATTTATTTTGTATATTTGTTATGTATGTGTGAAGGTGTGCATCTGGAGTTTTGATGCAGGAATTAGTTATCTCCTTTACTGTGTGGTTTCCACGTATGGAACTCTGATTGTCAGGCTTGGCTGCAGGGATCTCTACCTAGTGAACCATCCTGTCTGCTCTAGTTAAGTTTCTTTTAATAGCTCTTTAAATAAATTACAAAATTACAAATCACAGTATGTGTGGTGGCAGGGATGCACATGCATATTTTTACTTGCTCTCTTGTAGATTAAGCATATGTTTGTAATTTAAGTCACCTATCTGACATCTAAACACTGAGGTTTATCAGGTAATCATAGTTACCACCTTGCTACCTAAAGTTAGTTTGGAAAGTTTGACTGTAAAATGAGTGTACTGTATTCTGTGCATACTGTCCATTTGACAGAGGAACATCAATACTCTGTATCTATCTGTATACATGTTTTATTATTTAAAAAGTTAAAATCTAGGATTTGAATTGATAAGAAATCTCAGAGAATGCAGGGGTGAATATCTCTCCCCCTAAAAGGTTGTGATTATGGTGGCATGAGTGGGAGAAGATCCTGAAATCATTTCCGTACAAAATCTATTTGAGTTAAAGGCAGAATGGAGTGTTGCTAGTCTAGTTCAGGGAAGTAGGCTACATCAGAAATAGCTATTTGAGGTATTTGGATGGCAAAGCTATGGAGTACAGTTCACATAGGTGGATGTGGAATGAGAAGATGGAAGGGGGAGGGGACTTGGAGGAATGTCCAAAAAATCTTAGGAATCAAACGTTTCTAAACAAGAGTCAGAATTGGCCTTAAGAGGTTGGAAAACGGGCTGGAGAGATAGATCGGCGGGTAAGAGCATTGACTGCTCTTGCATAGGACCTGGGTTCGATTTCCAGCATCCACATTGTGGCTGACACAGTTCCAGGGTATCTGATGCCCTCTTCTGGCCTCCATGGACTTTGCACGACGCTGTACACTTAATGCAGGCAATATACTCATACATGAAAGAAATTAATTTTAAAAATGTATAAGAGGTTGGAAGAAAGCAAGGATATATGCTATGGAAACCTAAGATAGTGTTTTAAGGGTATATCAAAATCAGGTTTAAGTAGAATAATGTTTATTGGATTTTGGCCTCTTTGCGTTGACTTCAATTTTTTTTGCTTTTTATAAAACTTTTATGTGTGTGAATGTTTTGCCATCTTGTATGTAAGTGTCATGCAATACCTCTGGAGGCCAGAGTAGGGAGTCTGATCCCTGGAACTGGAGTTACAGACTGTTGTTAGTCATGGTGTGAGTTCTGGGAACCAAACCCAGGTTTTCTGTGAGAGAAGCTAGTGATCTTAATCATTGAGCCATCTCCCCAGCCCAGTTTTTGACTCAGGCTGGCCTTGAACTCCCTGTACAGCCCTGGCTTGCCCCAGACTCGATTTTCCTGCAGTCTCATAAATGCTAGGATTACAGTCATGTATCACCTGGCAGCAAAGTTGTTTTTGGAGAGAAGTAGATGAGAAGATAGTTTTGTGAGATGTGAAACCTAAGTAGAAGAGAGAATGGAGATATGGAGAAGCCTCATGAGGCAACTTTAATTGAAGTTTTGGCCAAGGAGGGGCTGGGAGAAACTAGGGGCTAAGACCTGCAGAAGAATTTGAAGTATAAAGTTGTTCCTTAGGTGTGGTAGAATCCACAAGCTTGTAGTCAGTAATTTTGGAGCCAGTTGGGAAGATCGAGACCAACCTGAGCAAGATAGGGAGACTCCATCTCTTAAAGAATAAAAAGATGTTTTAAATTTGTCCTTCTACAGTGAAAGTATCTCAACTTTTAATTATTTAAGGGCCAGACTAAAGGGCCATAGAATAAAATCATGGACATATTCTCACATTAGTATAAAGTCAGGCCATGTAAAAGTATATTTCTTTAAAATCTGAAAGCAGGGCTGGAGAGATTGACTGCTTAGCAGTTAAGAGCACTTATTGACTGCCCTTGCAGAGCACCCTGGTTTGATTCCCGAGCACCTACATGGTGGCTAACAACCTTCTGTAACTCCAGTTCCAGAGGATCTACCTCCTGACCTCTGTAGGCATTGCATGACACTGGTGCACTTTTATACATGCAGGCAATACACTCATACACATAAAATAAAGATAATAAGATATTTAAAAAATTGAAAACAAAGCATTTATGGTCCAATAGATTGAGCCATTCTTGGGTGTATTCACATTAGGCTGTTTTAAAATGGAAACATTTACTTTATCCTGTAGATTTGTCTTTGTGAACTGAATTGGTGGCTTGACTTTAACAGTTCTATAGCAGTTGTTAATAATTACAATATGTACTATAAACCAAGGTTAGAAGATAGTACTTTCACGGCTTTTACTAATTATGGGTTTGCCTTTGTTCTCCCAGGGCTGGAGGTTGAGCCCAGGACCTTAAGGACACATGCTAGGCAGGTGCTCTTAACGCTGGCTACTTCCCCAGCACTAGGACTTTATTTGTAAAAGAGTCCAAAGGGTGAAATAAATGATAAAATACCATCTTGAGGAAATAATTTAGGCTGTCTAGCAGCATTGTTAAAAGACAATGTCAGAATTTTCAAGAAATGAAAGGTTTGCATTATATGATAGAGGCAAGGCAACTCTTTTACTTTGAATTTATCATATCAAGACACAAAAATGGAGTAAAAGCAAGTTAATTTGTTTAGGAAGTCCCTGACAAATAGGCATTTAAACAGGAGATCTTCTGAGCTGAACGATAACAAAAAATTGGAATATACTTAAAAGAGTAGAATATAATCAATAAAGCAGGATGATTCTGTTCCCATATACTAGAGCAATTCACATCGGTAAATCGCTGGTGTAGTAGCTTACTATTTTATTAATTTGACAGGTGTCTGTATGCGTTTGTCCATGTCGGTGTGTGTCCATGCCTGTGTCTGTGCCCATCCTTCCTTGGTTTCTGAGGATTGAACTCAGCAGGCATGGCAGCACTCACCTTTACCCAGAGAACCATCTTACTAGCCCTGATTTACCTTTTTTTATTTTCAAGATTTATTTTTATTTATGTCTTAGGTATGTGTATGTGCATGTGAGCACACAGAAGAAGGTATTGGAGCCCCTGAAGCTGGAGTTACAGGCTGTTTTAAGCCTCCTGCTGGGAACTGAACTCTAGTTCACTGCAAGAGCAGAAATACTCTTAGCTGCTGAGTGATCTTTCTAGCCCTCTGTGGTAGTTTGAATGAGATTGTCCCTCATACATTTCAAGTATTTGGACATTTTTGCCGTCAGTTGATGGTGCTGTTTTAAGGGGTGCGGCCTTGCTTGGAGGAAACATGTCACTGGGGACGAGCTTTGATATTTTTAAGCCTTTCCAGGGTTTCAGTTGCTTTTTGATTTTGTGCCTACTTGAAGATGTGCTCCCTCAGTTTTCTGATTAGCCACCTTCTGCCACCGTGCCTCGCGCACCATTGTGGACTCTAATCCTCTGAACCATAAGCTCAAATAAGCTCTTCCTTTTGTAAGTTGGCTTGGTTGTGGTGTCTTATCAGCTGTATATTGTTTTAATGTCTAAATTTTTGCTCTTTGATTCATCCTTTTAATAAGCAGGTTCTAAAGAGCTTGAAGAAGGAAGTGATTTTAGTGGCAGGGCTTCATCATGGTTTTCTAGTCTGTCATGGCTCCTCACCTTTGATTTGATACAGTTAGTAACATCTCAGTGGATGGCATGGTATAGTAGTAAGCAGGTTTTCTTTCCTGTCTAGAGAATCTATAAAAGCCTAAACTTCTTGTATAGGAGAGTAGTATTTTCCCAATAAGCAATTATCTGGGCAGGAATTCAGGAGAAATTTAGATTTTTCTGGTCCCTCCTTTTCACTGTAAAATAAAGAAGTTGAAAATACCAGAACTCTGAGGTTCTGTTTCAGTTCTAAAATTTATAAGAATGTGGGTCCATGAAGGTTTTAGTTGTCAGAATTTAAATCATTGGAACATGAGCAGTCATTGCTCAAAATCTCTGCCTACAAGTGTTCATACTCACTTTGTGTACTAATCTGTTTCCCACTTACATTATAAATAGAAATTCTAAAATGCAGTTTATTGACATTAATTTGCTGTTTTAGGTTATTTGGAAAGTGCAAGAATGGATTTCATTTCCAATTTGCGTTTTGAAGTAATACTTGAAACTAAAGAACTCTCAGAATTTGGAAGCTTCATTTATAATTATAACAAAGACTTAACTTTCATTGGAGGGCAGAGTGTACCAGTGATTTTTTTTTTAAGCTTATTTACTATTTGTTTGGGTGGGAATGGTGATGCATTAGTTTTCTAGTGCTGCCATAACAAAATTGCCACAGACTGGATGTCTTTGAACATTAGTTTGTCTCACAGAACTGTGAGCAAGAATTTCTCCATTGCAAATGTGGCAGGGTCATGGCACCTCTGAAACCTGTCCAGGAGACTCCTCCTTTAGCATGTAGTATTTGAATCAACAGTTGACACTTGACCTGTTGTTGCAAGTCTAGGTTTTGTCTCTATAGTCAGATGGCTTGTTTTCTGAGTGCTGTGTCTTCTAACTATACAAAATTATTCAGGTTAAGGGCCAACCCTACAATAATAGATTGATGTCATCTGAATAGGTACACCTGCAGTTAGATTTATTTCCAACTACGGCCCTGTTTTGAGATAATAAGAGTTAGGACATTGATATATCTTTTAGGGGGACTCATTAACAGTTGGCAAAATTATTTGGATTATAAAAATAACATCCTAAACTCAGAATTATTGTTCTCTCCTTATTTAGTAGTCTTACTACCACCTTTTCATCTGCTGAACTAATGTTCAACTGTGTTGTTTCTTGTGTTTAAGATTAAATAAACCTTATCGATCCAGAGGTAGTGTTCTAACTAAGGAATAAGTTGAACAGTTAAAGTGAGTTAACATATGTAGTGCATTAGAAATAAGATGGCTTGGCATGGTGGACACTTTTTTAATCCCAGTACTCGGGAGTCAGAGGTAGGCAGATCTCTTGTGAGATTGGAGGCAGCCTGGGCTACAGTCAAAATAAGATTATTGACCTTAACACAGCTGGAAATGCAAAAATCTAGTTATGTGGTTGTAGTCGACTAGGTAAATTGATTTTTTTTAATTAAAATATGAGATTCAGGGAATGATCAGAGAAGTGAGGTATTTTTTATATTTTACTTGAAAAGTTTCAGTGATTATATTTACTTTTTAAATTAATGAAGGATATTGCATACTTTCATCAACAGTTATATAGACTGCTGATATATAGGAAAAAAACATTATTTCAGGAAAGGTGTCTTATAGAATCATTGTGAATTTTGTACATATAACATAGCTGTGACTAAAAATCATGTCTTTAGTCAGGAATTGTGTTGCTTTCACTGACTGGCAAGCAAGATATTAATGCTTGTAATGTTTCTCATCTTGAAATACTTCATTTGTTAGATTTTTCTGTTCTCATTAAAGTTTTAAAAATTATCCAAGTAATTGAACCGTTCTCACATTCTAACTTAAATTCATTAGTAAATTAAGTATAATGTAGTCTTAGAATCTGGTCTTTTTACTTTTTTTTTTTTTAACACTACTTTCATTGCACTTTAAAAAATAATGCTAAGTAGCCTGGAAAAGTGTTTCTGTGTTTTGCTTTCCTAAATTTAAATGATTTCTAAGTGCTTGTGGAGGTTTGACGTAAAAGTTATGAGAATCTATGACCTTAGTCATCCTTAACATTTAGATCCACTGACTTGCACTTTCAGTCAAGTTGTTTTACTGTCGAGTAAAGGGTTGTCCTACATTACAACTTGTGCTAAGATAAAATAGTGATATACATAACTTTGTGTGTTGGTGTGGTGCACATCTATGAGAATGCACATGTGTTTAGAGGCCAAAGGTTGACTTCAGGTGTCTTCCTCAATTACCTTCCACCTTAGTTTTGAGATATCTCACTGTCGAGCTTACCAGTTCAGCTACACTGGCTGACCAGTGAGCCCCAGGGTCCCACCTGTCTCCAGTCCCCCAGCATTGGGATTACAGGTGCATGCTGCTGTGCCTGGTGCTTTTTATGTGCATACTCGGGAGACAAAATCAGGTCCTCGTGCTTACTTGGGAGGCACTTTACTCATTGAGCTGTCTTCCCAGCTTCTGTGTGTAACATTTCAGGAATTGTGAAATGCAGGACAGATATGGTAGGATTCCATTAATAATAACATTAGAACTTAAATGGAACACCAGATATCCTTTAGTTAATATTGTTATAATAAATAGGCAAGTCTAGGAACCGTGGAGTTCCTTTTTTAGTGAATATTTAAGTCATTTTATAGTGATGGCACTATCCAAATCAGGAAGATTTAACAGATGCTTGAAAAAAAAAAGAAAAACAGTTTAAGTGGTATTGTAGTCCATGAAGTTTTCACAAATACTGAATTAATGAACATTGATCCACTACTCTTATGAGAAATAGTTAGCTTCCCTTGGGCCTATAGTTGAATTTGCCATATCAATTCAAAACTTTGTTTCTATTTAGATATCTTATTTGATACATATTACTGGTTTATTACTGGTTCATTACATTTAAATACTTTAAAATTCTAATTTCTTAGTGTTTATATATACTTTGGCTTTGTCTTCTTATTTCTCGTAGTCTGTATTGCCACAAAACTTCATTATCAAGGAATTTGTTACAAATAAGATTAGTGCTTTTCTCTTTCTTTGGAGTGGAAGGAATTTGCTATGTAAATGAATCATGAATCACTCTGTGACACCAGAAAATGGGAATTCAGCAATGTGAAGCATCCTTTAACCTTGAGCACAACTTACAGATTCAGCAGGAGCCATGCTTTTTAAATAACTGTTCTCACTATCTCCAGGAATTTTGGGGCATAAAAATCAGAGCCATCCAGTATAGCAAAGTGGTTAAGGGTATATGAGCTTTCTCTTGGTACCATCACATTGTAAGTGTGTGACTTGAGGTTCATTATTTAAGTTCTTTGTGCCTCAGTTTCTTTTGTACTGTGAGGGTAGCAATGGTATTTACTTCCCGAGTTTAGCAGAGATTTAATTAGTTGATATGTAGAAAATGCCTGGAGCAGTATCGATACTTAATGCTCAAAAATGTTAGCTGTCACTCTCCTTCAGCTGAGGAAGATGCTAAAAGGAAAGAAGGCCAAGGGGGCCAGTGGCCCTAAGCCCCTGCTGCTGTAAAAAGGTAGGAGGCCAAAGAGGTCGGGAATCCTCTGTTTGAGAAAAGGACTAAGAACTTTGGAATTGGACAGGACATGCAGCCAAGAGAGACCTTACCCACTTCATCAAATGACCCCTTTATATCCCGTTGCAATGACAAAGCACTATCATCTGTAAACAACTGAAAGTGCCATCTGCAGTTAACGAGTTTACCCAGGCCCTGGACTATAAAACAGCTACACAGCTTCTTAAGCTCACCCTCAAGTGCAGGGCCAGAGACGAAGCAGAACCAGCAGAGGCTGTTGGCCCATGCTGGGGAGAAAGCTGCTGGCAAAGGGCATGTCCCCACCAAGAGATCACCTGTCCTTTGAGCAGGGGTCAATACTGTGATTACTTTGGTGGAGAACAAGAAGGCCCAACTAGTGGTGATCACACATGATGTGATGTATACTCCATCAGGCTGGTGGTCTTCCTGCATGCACTGCAAGATGGGGGTCCCCTACTGCATCAAGGGGAAGACCAGGCTGGAGCGGCTGGTCCACAGGAAGACATGCATCTGTGTTGCCTTTATAGAGGCTAACTTGGAAGACATAGGTGCTCTGGGGAGACAACATCCTGGATCTAAAATCTGTGGCTAAATTTGCAAAACTGGAAAAGATGAAGACCAAAGAACCCTCCACCAGACTAGGAGGCTAAAAGTACACTCCTGAGGTTTGGGCACGTAGACGTTATTTTTAAATTGCCCTTCAAAAAATGTTAGCAATCATCAATACTATTTTAAGTATTGCCTGAGATAGCCACTTTTTATTCTTTCTTAGCACTATGGTGGTGACAAACCTCTGTTTTGTGATCTTTCTCATATCTCTGTAGTCACCTTTTTGCCCTTGTTACTATCATTGTAAATGGGCAGAACGGGAAAGAGATAGTGGGTATGTGCAGAACTCCTTTATGAGTAAGATGCTGAAATGGTGATACACCAAAGGCTTATTTTTAAGATGTATTCACTGGGGCTGGAGAGATGGCTCAGCGGTTAAGAGCACTGACTGCTCTTATAGAGGACTTAAGTCTGGTTCCCATCATCCACATGGTCACTAACAACCATTTGTAACTCCAGTTCCAGTGCATTTCAACACCCTTTTCTGGCCTCTGTGGGCATTTCATGACACAGATGCACATACATACATGCAGGCAGAACCTACTCATAAAATAAAAATAAATATTTTTAAAATGTGTTAATCAATATCTTCAGTTGTATTTACCTCAGATTAGTTTTTTGACTATTATCAGAATATGATTAATCATGTATCTAAGATGTAACTTTTAACATGAACTAGATTAGGAAAAAGTAAGACTCCTTCCTGTCATCCATATACCTTGTATGGGAAACAATCCAGAAAGCTTTCAATACAGATGAAAAAATTCAAGTATTTTGGAAACTGAGTTTCAGTTATCAATAAATAAGCGATAATCAGATTATACATTGTTCTAATGAAATACAGTATTAACAGTGCTGTAATTTAGGCCTTGGATTTATTTCTAAATTTCTTTTCAAATTTGACATGCAGTATATATGAAAGATATAATGGTGATGCCCTAGCATGTGTATGTAATTGCTGTCCTGGCCCACTTTTCTTTAACATCTTACTGTGAACATTTAAACATGAAGCTCAAAATCTTGTAGTGCTACCAATACGTGTGCTCTACATACTGTGTAATCTGTTTTTAGAAAGACAGTTTATATAGCTGTTTTTAAAACACACTATATACTGTAGAAAAAGATACTGTATGTGACCTCCAGATTTCTTCGAAGAAATGAAGTAGTGAAATTTAGTTTTTACTTAGGCAGTATTAGTTGACTTGTAATATTCCAGTTATTGTAATTCAAAAAATAGGCTTTTCTAATGATTACTGTTGTGGTTCTTTTTAGGTCTATTAAGAGAAAAAAGAAAATAATTTTCATGATTTCCTCATCAGGATAGCCATTTTAAAGGAATTTATTAGTAAATGGTTTTAGAATTAAGCACAGCCTTTCTTGTGGCTTGAGTCAGTCTTATGTAGTAGGTTCTGCGGCTAAAGTTGGAAGTACAGGCTTGGCTGTACCTAATCTGAAAATCCAGAATTCACAGTGCTCTCAAAATCTGAACATTTTCAGTGCTGGTAGGGTCTCACAGGTGGAAAATTCTATACCTTTACCTCATGTGATAGTTGTAGTTAGAATGTACATGCTCTAAAAATATTTACAAAATTACCTTCTGGCTAGGTTTTAAAGTTATTACTGTACCATAACTGAGTTTTGTGTTTGTACTTGGGTCCCATCCCCAGGAAATCTTGTTGTGTTTATGAAACTAGTCTAAAATTGAAAAAAAAATAAAAGAAAAGAAAAAGAAATCCGAAACACTTTGATTGATCCCACATCTCTTGGTAAACTATTCAGTCTGTTTTCAGAGTTTAAAACATCAAATAATTTCTAAACACACTAGTATTCTTAGGTACAGATTATAAGTTAGGATGGGTTTGGCATTTGTCTAGAAACTATCATCAGAGTCCTGAATGTGTTAACTAACCTAGACAAGCCTAGACCAGAAATCCTGCTCTTAATAATATGTGAGATGATGAAGTGGGCTTGCTTTGATTTTTACTTCCAGCATTTTTAAGCAAATATGATAAGCCACAGTGTCATAACATTAATTTTTGTCACTGAAAATAAACCTGTTTTTAATAATAGATGTTAAAATATCTTTAGTCTTATTAGATAACTGATGTTTTCCTTTTTAATATATTGTCAAAATGCACATAATTGCCTGGGACATAAACTACTTAGGTATATGTTTTAGAACAAGTGTTTGAAATACCTATTATAGTTGTTACATGTCATATCTCACTCTTCTCCATATTTAAGTGACCATGCTTTATTATTGAACTTTGTCTTATAAAAGAGGAAAATGGAGGACTATTACATCTGTCATGTTATTGGTTATTAATAATCTTTCAGACTCACAGCTTCATATAGTATTAGTGAAGACTCTCATACTTGACAGTAAAACTGGCCCCATCGTGCGTGCGTGCGTGCGCGTGTGTGTATGTGTGTGTGTGTAGCAAAGCTCCCCAACTGTGTGTGTGTCTGTGTGTGTGTGTAGCAAAGCTCCCCAACTCATGACAGCCAGGAAGCAGAGCTGGACAGGATTTGCCATTCAACAACAAAACTCCAGTGATCTGCTTCCTCCAACCAGTCCCCACTGGTTGGCAGTTTTACTGCCTCCCACTAGTCTATTCATATTTTGTAGCTGTTAGTGGCCAGAACTATTCATTAAGTCTGAGACCTTAGGATCTTATTTCTGGAAACACCATAACAAACACTCAGAGATGTGCTTTGCTAACCTCAGTATAATCATACTGATATTCAAGATTAACCATCACAACATCTTTTGTTAGATTTATTCCCAAGTATTTACTTTTTTTTGGTTGTCGTTCTTTTAATTTTATGTATGGGGGTGTTTGTTGCCTATATCGAGATGCACCACATGTATGCAGTGCCTGTGGAGGCCAGAAGAGAGCATTGGGTGTCTTGGAAGTGGCGTTACAGACAGTTGTTGGCTGTCATGTGAGTGGTGGGAACTGAACCCAGGTCCCCTGCAGGAGCAGCCAATGCTCTTAACGACTGACCCATCTCTCCAGTCCCTATTTACTGCTTTTGTTGTTATAAATTGCATCATCTAAAAATTTCAGTTTATATGTACCCATGTTATATAAATTTATTTTTTTGTCTGAGGTGTAGCAACTTAGTCTGAATTCTCTTAATGTTTTTGATAATTTTTAAAATATTTTTTATTTATTGATCGGTTATTCTTTAAAACATTTTTTAAAAGTTCCTTTTATTTATGTGTCTTACTGATTCCTCTCCTGGTCATAAGTTCGTGAGTGGCCTTCCTGTCTTCTGTATGATAAACAGTGGTACAAACTTTTAATCTTTTGTTTTGTGCTTTTCCCTTTTCAGACAGGGTCTCATGGAGGTAGGCTCCCCTTTGACTCATTATAAAGCTAAAGATGACTGAACTTCTGATCCCCCTGTCTAATTCCTAAGTGCTGGGATTATACTTGTACACTGCTCTTCCTGGTTTTAGGTGGTATTGGGGATCTGACTTAGACCAGGGCTCATGAATGCTAGTCAGGTACTCTGCCAACTGAGCTATTACCACCCTCAACCTCCAAACTTTTCATCATTAAAGTTATATATCCTGTGGATATTAGGTTATTTTTTCCCAATTAAACTCTTTTTTTTCCTAGTTTTCCAAAGGCGTATTGTTTTACTGTCTGTATGCTTATGTAAAGCCTTCATTGATTGTTAAATTTTAAGTGTTGTTTACTAAGGACATAATCATGTGACTGTTCTATTAATGTGATAAATTGCATTTGTATATTTTTCTAATGTAAATCATTTTGCCTTTTCAATTTGGCCATGATCTTATCCTTTTTAATATAAACATGATATAGTATCCCTCTTAATATAGTCAGTCATAGAGTGTAGTTTGTGAAGAGTTACATATCTGTGAGAAATTGCCTTTAAACTTTCTTTCCTTCGGCTTAATTAAGCCTATTTTTAACGATGAGGTTATGTTGGCCTTAGAGAAGAAAGTTATTTTGGTTTGGGGGATTTTTTTTTTTTTTGGTACTAAGAAGTGTTTGGAGTTGGAATGTTCCTTTGCTTCATATTTGGTGGAGCTCTTCTTAAAATGTGATTTTGTAATTGGGGCAAGTGGGGGAAAATAGAAATGAATTGTCAGTCTGTTTCATCATGGGCTATGGAGGTATTCATTTAAGCTCTCTTTTCCTAGAAGTTGGAACAATTGTCTAATTTGCATGTGGGTATCTTATTTCTTGTACTTTCTCAGACTTACCAGGTTTATATGCTACTATTCTTGACCTATAAATCCGTAGTTAAACTTTGTTCATTCTCTGTTTTGCGTGTGTTCTGTTTCACTAATTCATGCTCTTGCTCCCCTGTTTCTTCTTTGTTTGAAGGTATTGGTGGTGGTGTTCCTTGTGTAATTTTTTCAGATTAGATACTTAACTGTAGTATTTCTCTTTTTAATGTAAGTATGAAAATTTAATTTGCTGTGGCTGTAGCTCAGTGTAGATGGCTTGTCTTGTAAGGGACAGGCTCTGAGTTCAGTCTCTAGTACTACAAAAAGAAAACCAAACCAGTACTTAGGCTTTGTAAATATGCCGTGTGCTTGAGAAAAGAATGTCTCAATTGGTACAATTGGTACAAGGGCTCTGTGTCTACCACCAGTTCATGCCCATTGTATGGTTTGGGTATTTTTCATTGCCCCCCCCACTCCTCAATTATTAAAAGTAAAACAAAATGCGTAGAAGACATATGCATTCGTCTGACCTTTGCAGAAAGAATAATTATCTTGAAAGCATTTTCTAATTCTGTAAAGGAAGTTTAAAGTTATTTTCATTCATTAAACTTAAGCATATAGCTTTTTTTGGTCTTTTTAAAATACTTTATTACTGTCCATGTGTTTATTCGGTTTGACAGTCTAAAGAGTTTAGTCCATTTTTATTTCTGATGGGACTTGTTTCTGTCATCTGCCCAATGCATTCTTTTTCCCTTTCTCTTACTGTCGTCCTACTTTCTCCCATTCTTTGTTGATTGATTTTTTTTTCCTTAGTTTTATTTTTCTCTTTTCTCTTTCCTCCTTTCTCCCACTATGATGAATTGATTGATTGAGGGCTTTTTGCATATCAGGTATATATTTTTTAAATCAACTCTGTCCTTCATTTATGTCTATTTTTGAAGGATATGTACTGTTTGTTTTCTTAGTGATTCTCTTGAAAATCTCCCCTGCTTACTTTAAAAAGTCTTCTGTTAATTTTTTAAATATTTTTGTTTCATTTTTTATCTGTATGCGTGCGTGTATTGCCTGCATGTAGGTAAGTGCACCTGGGTTGTTCAGTGTCTGCGGAGGACAGAAGAGGCTGTTGGATCCCCTGGAACTGGAGCTACAGACAGCTGTTAGCTGCCATGTGGGTGCTGGGATTCGAACTTGGGTCTTCTGCAAGAACAACCAGTATCTTAACCTCCGAGCCATCTCTCCAGCCCCTAAAAAGTCTTCTGTTAATGTTTTATCTCCCTCTCATACAACACATGGACTCTGTAACAGCTTGACTTAATCAGCTCCTTTCCTGATTTAAATATTCATAGACCAATGACGTTGTCATTGTTTCTTTCTAACTCTTAACGTTTGCCAAGCTTTCATAGATGCCATTATAGACAACCAAATAATCTCTTCTTATTAGAGAGTTATTGTCCTCAATGGGAAACAGATTAAAAGAGGTGATCTATTAGCAAGATAAAGAAACCAAAAACTGGTGATAGTTACTCTTCTGAAAGTGTAAACTCACCATAGAAGTAGAACTTTCTAATGCTCCTCACTCACCTTTCTTTGAAAGAGGTCAGATACAATGCTCTTTTTGATCAGTATTTTATGAAAGTTAAAATGAGCTTTATTTAAAAAGAAAAATAGAATATGGTCTTTGTCATCTGATAGCAATTATATGAAATAACACGAATTCACAGTTTTTGATTGGTAACATTTCTTTGGAAAGTCAGCATCTGTCTGAAAAATATATATTGTCTTAGCGTATATATGCATGACAAACATTTTTGTGTAGTCTGTTCATATGACACCTGTTGAAAGGAACCTCTGCTATCGATGGGTAGAGCAGATAAAAGAATTTAGAAGAAACATTGCTTAGTGATTTTGAATATCTTTCTTTATATTAGGACTTCCTCATTTGCCATTTCTTTATTATTATTACTTCAGCATCTTTTAATATTTTTAGTGTCTCTAAGAAAAAAATTGTAGTGCTTCTAAAACAAAATATATTTTAATTTTAAGATAAAAGGGATAATAAAAAAATACCTTAAGCACAGTTCATGATTGTTCACTTAAAAATAGCAAATTTTAAGTACATTACACCAGTTCAGAGCTGACTAAAACATTTTTAGAAGAATGGATATGTGATTATTTGCATTGAAGATAGAATGAATATACTTTTAGTTCAGATGAGAAATCATTTGTTTTAAGATTGTATGGATATTAGTTTGGGAAATTAAAATTTCTTAATGTCAGTTGCAAAATTAGAATGTTGCATTTTAGTAACTTAATAGAGACTTACTGAATAATTTTTTTGTGAAAGATAAATGTGGAGAGGCTAATTACAAAATAACTTACTGTTTTATTGGGTGATTTTTTAATAATGTGTAACTAATGAATAAATATTTTCAATGGTGCTATCAGTTTTCTGTCCCTTATCACCAACAACTGCTGACCTGTTTTTTGACACTATAGTTTTGCCTCTCCAGGATGTCTATAGGTTGAAGGGTACTGTGTTTAGAGGGCTGACTGGGTTTCTTCATTTAACATTATGCCTTTTTTATACTTATCCATATTGCTTCCTTGACATCACTAATAATTTACATAATTAACTGGAGAAGTTGCTTTCTTTGTATATTCTTAGTGGGAAATGAATGATTGTCTCCTCACAGTCAGGCATTCATAGACTTTTTTTTAGTATGCTGTTAGGTAGTGATGATACAAACACCTTTCTTCATACTCTTGAGACATTGAAGTGTCTTTTAGTTCTGCATGGTGTACTGTATTGTGTTTAGCCATTTTAATGTTCATAAATTTAATCCCTTCATATCTACTGCAGTTGCAATTCCTGGCTTAAGATAAATTTGCAATAAATAGTGGATAGGAAACATTTCTGCTGTTTTGGTTTTGTTAGAGTCAATCTTGTCAAATATGGCAAAATGCATCATGATGCATTTATTCAATAACATGTTATATGGTAAGTATCATGTAAGGTGTTTGAAGATGTGGGCAGTGCTGTATAACACGTACACTTTTACATTAGAATAAAACATAATTTGTATTTATTACAAGATGTAATAGATAGGTCAAGGGTGGGTAATCACCAGAACTTTCAGGTAGATCATAGGTTAAAAGTAGGAAAACTGTTTTGTCTTATAACAAAGTAACCACAATATTAAAAAATGACCATTGTTTAAAATGTCGCTTGACACAAACAATTACAGGATTGTTTTTTTAATGAAATCAATCTTCTGTCATTAAGGTTGAACAAAATGGTTAGACTAGCAATCAGTGATTTAACTGTCTTAGAGGGGCAGAAGGCTTATTATTTCCTTATATAGGCTCTTAAAGATTTCTTCTGATGCTTCAGCACATTTTCTTTTTTTTCTAAAGGCATGCAATAAAGAGTAACACATTAAAGATTCACTGGTCTGTTTTTCTAAAGTAGATTTTAGTTCTCATGGAGTGTCAGATAACACTTGGCAGAGCCCTTCTCTCTCATAAATGCATTGAAAAAGCTTCACTAGGATTCTTTCTGTGACTACTGTGTTATATAAGAATTCTTAATATCACAAATTGTAGAATTATATTGATGGTCCATGCTTCCATTTGATGAATTAAGTCAAAGCATCAGTATAATTCTGCAGTTTACGGCAAAAGGCAGTATGATTTGGAAGAGCATTGAAATGTGAAAGGAACTCAGGCCCAGCATAAGGTCACTGTGGTCTTGAGTAGACCTTAGTATTTGCAAATCCACTGACTGTACATACTCTGTTACCTTTCTAGACAGTAAGTGTCTAGTTACTTTCTGTTGTAATAAAAACACTGACCAAAACCAGCTTGAGGAGGAAAAGGTTTGTCTTACATCTTCCAGGTCACAGTTCATCGCTGAGGGAAGTTAGGGCAGGAACCTGGAGGCAGGAGCTGAAGCACAGACCATGGAGGAATGCTGCTTAAGATTGTGTCCCTGGCCTATGCTCAGCTTGCTTTTTTATACAATCTAGGACCACCTGCCCAGGGGTAGCACTGCCCAGAGTGAACTGGGTCCTCCCACATCGTTCAACAAACAAAAAAATACCCCACAGGCAGACATGTCCCCAGGCCAGTCCAACGGAGGTAATTCCTCAATCAAGGTTCCCTCTACCCAGGTGTGTCACCTTGACAGCTGAAGCCATCCATCACAGGAAGTCAGTGCACATGAGGAAGTAGTTATTGCTTCTGCTACATTTGTTAACACATGAAATTAATATTGGTGAATTATAATTAACAGGTTAAAATCTCTAAGCAGTATATGATAATATCTGTAACATTATCTATGCCAAACACCAATTTACTGAAAACTCACCTTTAGGGTAAGCCTAGAACACAATGAGGAAAAGGGATAATATAGTGGTGCTAGAGAATGTTAAAGGTGATCAGGGGTGCAGATTTACATTGGTAGATTTTGAGTTATATAAGGCCTTGTCCTGAGGAATGTTCATCTTACTGTAGCAGTCACTTTTACAATTTAAAATTTTCTGCCCTAATTCTACTACTAGGCTAGTAAGACTTTTTATGTCATATAGACCAATGCACTGGATTTATTAATGAGCTTGATAATATTACTGAAGTTCTTAACTAATTTTCATCTTAACCAGTATGTTAAATGCTCATTGCCCCATTAGTTATAATGTTATTGTTCTGGACCCTTCCAAAGTTACTAGACTTTGTTATGTTCCATTTAAAAGTATTTGTGGCATATCACTTATATGTCCTCTGTGGTGTGTATGGATTAATATTTTAGAATTATATTTTCCCATTGAGTTCAGTTTTCTAAATATTTGAATTTAAGTCAGGTGTTAGAAGTCCTAAATTGAAGTATTTACCTGTATCTAATAGCTATACCTGATATTATAAAGTCCGTTTTGGATTTTTAAGCAGAAAGGGAAACACACTGTAAGAAAGCAAAAACAGCAAGGACCCTGAAGTGTCACAGCATTCTGCTTTTTAAAGACAATTGTATGTGCAAAATTACCTATTATGTGAGCAAGAATATTGTGGAAATATTTCCTCATTTGATGAGTTTTTAAAGACGCTCTTAAGCTGGTTATCATAGTAGCTTTTTGAGGTGGCTGTATTTAAGTTGTCCAAGAAGGCTGGCATGCCTCTGGCTGGGACTAGCAGAGCAACATTACCTTAATAAATTCACTGCAATTCACAGATGTAATGAGTTTTTGCAAACAGTTACCATAGCATGTTACATCTCTCTGCCCAATAGGGAGAACAATTACAGAGGAGTGAAAAACTTTGATTTCATTCGTTTCTTGTTCTTTCTGCCTATCAGATTCCCTCCTTATCTCAGTGTTGACTTTTTTTTTAGTGGGCACCAGTCATTTGAACTCAGATCCTTATGTGTGCATAGCAAGCCCTTGTTACTGAGCCATACTCCCACCATCTGATTTGTTTTTAAATTTTTTTTGAAACCCATCCTTTTCCCTTTATGTTTCCTTTTACCATAGTCTAACATCTTTCACTTGAATTATTGCAGTTATCCTCAGCATGTAGAAGAAATTCATAGCCACCAGAGGGAGCTCTCCAAAATGTCATCACTCTAACCCCCTCTTTCACATAAACTTTTGATAGCATCCTACTATGTAATCTGTCAAATTGTAACTCAGAGAGAGGTCTTGGGCTTGGTCCCCAGGATGGCACTACTAGGAAATTGGACTGTAAGTCATTGGAGGTATGCCTTGGAAGGGGATTTTGAGACCATCCCTTGTTCCTCCTGTTTCTGTTCCTTTCTCATAAAGCGAGCCATTTACTGTGCCATTTACTCCCTGTCATTGCCATATGGCACTCCACTAGACTCCAGAGCAATTGGTTCTCCTAACCTTGGACTGAAACTTCCCAAACTGAAAACCAAAATAAATCTTTTCTCTTTGTAAATTAATTATTTCATATATTTTCAAGAACATGAAGTTGACCTAATACACATCCTCTTCTCTTCAGGATAGAGACTAGTATCTTTACATGCTTGAACACAAATCCATCAGGAATATCTCTAATTCCTGCATCAGTTCAGCTCTCCTTGTGCTGTCGTTATTTCTGCCACATTGTCCTGATTTCCAGGGTATCCTGTTTAGCTTACCTCCTTTTTGCCTCAGGGCATTTGCATATACTACTCAGTCTTACACAGTTTTTACTTTTCAGTACTAAGAAATTACTGTGGGTGTTTCAGATATCCTCCCCAAGCACTGCTTCCTACCAATCAAATCATCTCTGATCTCCTTAACTAGTTTACATGCCCCTGGCACTCAGCAAGATATACTTCTCCTTTGTAACAAATGCCACATTTCTCCTTTGTTTGTTGTGGGTATTAATTAAGATCTTTAATGTTGGGTAGGCTATAATCTTCTTGAACATTGGGCCTTTGAAACATTCCTCATACAGGTGCTCGCGATAAAATAGTAGATAATAAATCTCTAGTGAACAGATACTGCATTTATTTTCTTTTTCTCTGGTGAATCTCAGTACAGTGTTTTGCATATCATGAAGACTTAATTTTCAGTTCAGTGTGTGGATTCATGTTTTCAGAGCATAGTATGAATTTATAGGCCAACACTACTGCCTGGTTGGTTGCATTAGATTAATAACTTTTTTCACCAAAATTTGCAAGTTTACTTTTTTATAAAATCATTTGTACTTTTTTTATAAAAGCATTTGTCTGCAATTTTCTGTATTTATCCCTATTAAGTAATGAGGGTTGAATTAATTCACTTTCAACCTAGAGAAAAATGGCTTTTTCTGCAACACCCATTTACTTAAATGAAGCTGGGGAAGAAATACAGACACACGGTTTTCCATTAAAAAAATTATGAGGACTGATTCTTAGGTTTCCACTTGAGCTCACACATGTCCATTTAGCATTTGGTGGAGTGGAATACTTATATTTATTTTACATACTAAGGCTATTCCAAAGCCCCAGTCCTCAGACTGTCATTGATAAGTAAGACTATCTTTTTTGCTCACCTTCCTGTGTTACTGTAAGGCTAGAATTCTATAGGCTTCAGCTAAGAAGTACAGGATGAAAGACAGGTGTTGACTAGAAGGGATTTTTTTTTCTTTTTGATATCTTCTTTAGTGAGAAAAGTTAGGGATCTCTCTGAGCAGCCTTTGGAGAGCAAATATTTTAATTAGGTCTAGTATTACACAGGTGCAGCAAGCGTGAATGAGGTGATTTAAGGACAATGGACTTACAGATGCTGACATTTTACTGTATTATTTGTTCTTTTGGCCACAACACCATCTATTTGACACTGCAAGTATTGAACTAATTGAGATTGGTCTTGAAAAATATTGCTCCAAATTATGTATGATTGTAGTTTTAGAAAGTTTCATCTAAGTTATACAAAGTATAATGTACTTTTCAGCAAATAATATCTGGGCTAGCATCTTACTCTATTCTAAAGTGTTTATGACAATACACAGTAGACCTATTGCATGATGAATGTCATAATGGGCTATAAGATAAGAGAGCAGGAGGAGCTTTGTAGTAGAATAGTTTAGAAGAAAGACTCTATGTAATACTGGCTCAAGAAAACCTTGGATATCTGGTGCAGGTCCTTAGGCAGGTGTGCTGGATAGCTTTAGTGACAACTTGACACACCTGGGTTGAGGGAGCCTCAATTGGGGAATTGCCTTCATTGGACTGGCCTGTGGCCATGTCTGAGGGGCATCTTCTTGATGAGTGATGTGGGAGGACCCAGCCCACTGTGGGTGGTGCCAGCCCTGGGCAGGTGGGCCTGTGTTACATAAGAAAGCAGGCTGAGCAGGGGCCAGGGGAGCAAGTCAGTAAGCAGTGTTCCTCCATAGCCCGTGCTCCAGCTCCTGCCTCCAGGTTCCTGCCCTGAGTTCCTACCTTGGGCTCCCTGATAAACTGTTACCTGGGAGATGTAAGACAAATAAGCCCTTTCCTCCCCAAGTTGGTAGTGGTCAGAGTGTTTTGTCAGAGCAATGAAGAAACAAACTAGGACAGCAGATGCCTTAAATATTTTTTGAGTCGATCAGTCTTTTTGTTACCTAACCGCTAGAAATATTCATAATTCTTTCAGAAACAAGATCTTGCAAACTGCAGAAAAACAGGTTGTGTGCCCCCCGCCGTGTGTGTGTGTGTGTGTGTGTGTGTGTGTGTGTGTGTATTTGTGTGTGAAACATACACTGCACTTTTAGGAGTATTTTGAATCTTAAGTTTTTTAAGCAAAAGACCATGAAAAAAAATACTGCCCATTGTCCTCTGTTAAACGTTTGGCGACACTGCAAGGGTTGGGGGAAAAAAAGGAAAGCTGTTTATATGCTATACTCACATATTGAAAAAAGACAGTCTCAAAAAAATCATAGTTTCTCATGTCATAATTTATGAAAGCACTAGGAGCTTACAGGAGCATTTTGCAGTTGCTTGTATAAGACATGTTAAGCTAATAAGGGATGGTTAAAAACTCCTTTTAAAGGCGTTAGACTGTGCTTAACACAAATCTTATTGAAAAGAGCTCACTCTTTTACAGAACAGTGTATTAAATCACAGTTTCTGAAATAACATAACCAGAAGAGTTACATATAGGCTTGTAATGTAGACGAATTAATGGTTTTTGAAAGTGATGCCATTTTTATTTTTTTCTTCAGTTAAAAACTTTAGCTTAATGCCATGTTTTCCTTTACTTCTCCATATTCTAGGTGGCAAAGACAAAAGACTAAAACTCAAACCTTGATTCAAAAGAAAAAACACAAAACCCACATGACATGAAACCCTGTCTCAACCCTACCACACCCCCACCATAAATAAGCAAATTCATCTTGTCACCTCCTATTTGTTCACTGGGTTTCTCTTCAGAAATATCCATAAAATTGGGGAGATGTTATATAGTAGACACTTGAATTATGTGAATAATTTAATGTTACTTTTTAAAGTGCTTAGAGGGTATTACAGAATCACTGTTCGTATTTGTCATTGGATATTTTTATTTTGAACCTATCAACCTCTTGTTTTTGGCAAGATCTGGGTAAGTAAGAATAGCTGTATGAATTTACTATTTTAAAATTGTAACGAAGCTGTCTGTGTGTGGCAGTGCACATTTTTTAATCACAGCAAGTTCCAGAACTCAGGCACAGAAGCAGGCGGATCTCTTGGGAGCTAGAGGTCAGCCTGACCTGATCTGCGCAGAGCTGAATAGTAAGGCCCTGCCTTGTAAATAAATGAATAAAAAAGATATGCAAACTTTGTGATAATGAAGACATTTTAAAAGAGAATCATAGCTGTATATGACCATAGAAAGCTATTAGCATTTCCTGGAACGTGATCTTTCTCATCTATAAAATTGTGATGAAAATTCTTCACAGATTATTAAGGATCCGGGTAAATAATTTACAGTGTATGTTGTGTAACCTGATGCTTCTTTATCTGTGTTAATGGTAACCTAGAGCTAAGGTGAACTTTTATTTAAATATAAATACATAAATATATTTGATAATAACTATTAGTCAGGTAATTCTGACAGACTTTAGCTTCAACACATTCTTTCAAAGGAAATAAAACTATCTCCCATTGAAATTCTTAAATACTTCCTTATCTGCTTTATTCCTATTCCTTCCTAGAGAAAGAGAACGATCTATTTTTTGTGTGTGATTTCTGTTTAGTTTTCATACTTTTGCTATGTATAGTCATACACAATGTGTGCTTTTTAATGTTTGAAAAATTGCATTGATACATTTAGTTAGTAGTATATTTGTATTTTCGTTCAGTATTTTTAGATTATTTTGTTGAAAAATTTAGGTAATTTCATTTTATTTATTTTTAATTAATTTTTTTGAGGTAGTTTTGAGGATTCCCTGTAGCCCCCGCTGACCTTGAATTCACTATGTAGACCAGGCTGGCCTTGATCTCACAGAGATCTGTCTACTTCTGCCTCCTGAGTCTTAGGACTAAAGGTGCACACCACCACACTCAGCTTAGGTCATTTTGTTTTAATTGCTATAAAATACGTATTTGTTTGTGGGGTTTTTTTTTTGTTGTTGTTGCTTCATTTAGATAATGTCTTATTGTATAGTTCAGGCTGGCTTGGCTTGGAACTTGGCTATGTGCCCCAGGCTGGCCTGAAATACATGATCTTGTGGCATCACTATAACTGGCAGATGTATTTCCTTTTTGGTGGACATGGCAGTTTCTCACTGCCATACATGCTAGGTTGAATATCCTTTACTTTTAATACTCTTTTCTATTATTTTATGTGTATGAGTGTATTGCTTGCATGTAAGTACATGCATCTATGTTGTGCAGTGCTGGAGGAGGTCAGAAGAGGGCATCTGATACCCTAGAACTGGAGTTAAGGACTGTTGTTAGTTTCCATGTGGAAACTGGGAACCAAACCTCAGTTATCTGCAAAAGCAGCAAGTGCTCTTAACCCCTGACCTATCTCTCCAGTCCTCGTATGTGTTTTTAAATGAAATGAACCAATTCGGAAGTGCTCTTTTACAATAGATCGATACTACTAATTCTGATGTATGTAGAAAGTTTTAAAAGCATATTTTTACAGTGAATAAAGCTAGCCTTATTGCAGAGTGCAAATTATGTGATTTTTTTAACCTAATTTGTGACTGATTTCATAGTACAGAAATGTTTCTTTAGCTATTTGTTACTGAATTTTACTTAGTGTTAAAATTGTAGATTTAAAGAAATGGATTAGAACCAGCCACTTTCTGCATGAAAGTGATTGCAACATCCAGATTATAAAATAATCATCAAGATAACTAATTCTCAAGTTGAAATGCCTTGTCTAAATTTTGATTTGTAACACTACACTAATTAGGATCTTGGTGCTGTCAAGAACAAATTGACCCAGGAGTGGTGACACCTGACTATATATAACTCCATCACTTGGGAGACTGAGGCAAGAATACTGTGAGTTTGAGGCCAGCCTAGGCTACTAACCAGACACTGTCTCATAAACAAATAAAGCCCCTGTGTGGTTGCACACTCCTACAGTCTTAGCACTTAGGAAGCAAAGGCAAGGAATTGCCTTAAGTTTGAGACATTGACTCAACTGCTAGAATGTGTTAGCTTATTTTCAGTTTTGAGTTAAAAAAGTATCTGGAAATGGCCTGTGTGTTTTAAAAGCAGTAACCAATGAGAATATTTGCTTTTCACATGTTATATTAACACTAGAAATAACATATTGGCTGGTCCTTCTTACTTGTCTGCTAACAGCCATAGATGTTTCATTACTGTGTACCTCCTGAGTCTCCGTTTCCAATTATATCAAGACTTAGTCTCAATCATGGTTGCAGGGGATATGGCTTGCTGTTAGGCCAGGGTAGATTCTTTACTTGCTTTCTTTGCTCTGTCTCCTTTGTTTCTTCTGTCACAGGAGAATTCCCGTTTTTGTTCTGTTTCAGTTTTTGTTTTGTTTTGTGGGCTGACCCCCAAAGTCACTTTATTTAACAAAGGGCTTTTGAAAGCAGAGTGTTTCCTAATACCCCATCTCCACCACCAGTTCCTCCTCCCTCTTCTGGGAAACCCTAGCATGTCACCCAGACATGTCCCATGCCCCAGCTCTTATTAAGAGCTTAACGTTTAAACAGGAGGCTGGTATCCCCCAGACAGGGTAGTTGCTCCTTCAAGTCCTGGAAGGATGATTTCCATTGCAGTGGTCATTCCCTGCTATAGAGTCAGGGGAGCAATCTGTTATCTAGGCCTGGCCTCAGACCCGCTGTCCGATCCACCACCAACACTGAACTGGCTGAGCAAAAGAGGCTGCCCTTTTCCTTTTTTTTTGTCTGTCTGTCTGTCTGTCTGTCTGTCTGTCTGTCTATCTATCTATCTATCTATTTAATTATTTATTTATTTATTTATTTAAAGACAGGGTCTCCCTGTATCTCCAGCTGGCCTGGAATTCACTATGTAGACCAGGCTGGCCTCGAATTCACAAAGATCCGCCTGCCTCTGCCTCCCAAGTGCTGGGTAAAGGCATGTACCACAACGCCCAGCTCCTTTTCCATTTTTACTTGCTGTAACATGCTTGCCGGTCACTATTGTAACTTGCTCCCCCCTTTCACCACTTACCTGAATTCTTTGAAGGGCTGTCCATTTCCTTCCCTGTACCTGGCCTATCACCCATCACCTTCGTAGTAGTATTCTTATCTCCTCCATTTTTTCAGTTGTTGAACTCCCTGGGTTTGACTTTCATTCCTTGTGACTAAAATCTATGGTTTTTCTCTCTTTTCCTTGACTATAAAATTGTATTTGAAAAAATAGGAAAACTCAGAGGCCAGAGTAAATAGACCTGCCAACTCAATGAACTTGAGGCTGTACTGGTTAAACTGAGGGCATTGTGGATATTTTATTTTTACAGTGTTTAACCTGATAGCATGAGAAATAATATTGATTTTTTTGAGTATTATTTAAAAATGTATATGTGTTTATTCACTTAATATGGGGGAAAGTGACAGGATTTAAGTCAAGATGGGTTTTTCACCCTCTCTGTATCTTGGTTTCTTCAAGGTGAGCTTGTCCTCAGCCCCATTTCCCTTCAGTCTAAAATCCCATGATCCATTAAAATACAGTGGCCCTCAGCTTACCTTCGGTTCAGTCATCTGAAATGGAAGTGTACTGTTAAAAGCCAAGGAGTATCTGAAGCAGTTTGATGTTTGGAGAGCAGTTCTCCTTGAGTACTTGTAAGTATTTGCACAACCTGCCTGGAGAACAAGAAGTAACTGCAGTGAAGTTAGAGAAGCAAATAAAACAAAACCTTTTAGGAAACTGCAGAGGGGTGTGTGCAGTTCCTCAGATTTGTCATTTGTAAAAAGGAAGGTATAGAATTCTCTGTATTGTAGTTTCCTCATCTAGAAATAAGAATATAATACTTCAAAGGTTTGCTTGGCAGATTAAATTACGTGCTCTGGTTCTTTAAGCAATTCCTGACTTTTAGTAAGAATGAGATAAACTTTAGCCAACATTGTTATTATTGCTGTTACTAGTAGGTAATATGCATAACTTTTAAAACATTTTAGTACAGTAGTAGCTATCACTATAAAAGCAACAACACTAGTAACTAACTTTATAGTGATCACTATGAGTCACCAGATAAATAAATTTGGGAAAGGATTAACATTGAATCAGGTTAAATTTTTGTTTCTATAAAATTGATATTCAGTTCTATATTTTCTTCTTACAGTGAATTTTCACGTACAGAGTGTACCTGATTCTTAAAATACAGCAGAATAGCGAGCCACTGTTAGTTTAAAACTCACAGAATGTTCTGTATTTCCCTAACTGTGCTAGAATAGTAAGGTTTTATTGTGCATATATGCATATATACATATACATGCATTCTTCTAACAGATTATTGAAATATTCTATAAAATTCACTTCCTATACCGTCAAGTTTTCTGTTCCTTTTTGTATAGATCATTTCACAGAACACATACTTCATTAAGGATAGTATTGCTTCCTTGAAGTTTTCTAGTTTTAAGTTAATTTTACAGAAAATTGGTAGTATATATTTATTTAAACTGATGCCCTATAATTAATATGATTGGAGTGCTGATTTGTTCTTATTTTAAATAGGACCTGAAGATCATTTTTGAACTGATGGCCACTTTAAAATAATATACACACCTATGTTCAGAAAATCAGGATAATTTGTGGTACAAAAACTAGAGGAAACTGGGCCTAGAGAAGTGACTTAGTGGTCAAGGCTGCATACTGCTCTTGTGGAAGACCTTAGTTTGATTCTCAGCATCCACACTGAGCATGTAAACCACCTATTACTCCAGGAGATCCAATACTGTGTTCTGGTCTCTACAAACACCTGTGCTCCTGTGCACATACCCACACATAGACATACACTTGTACACATAATTAAAAAGAAAGTCAAATCTTGGACCTGGGTGTAGTGGTTGCACACTTACAATTTCAGCACTCAGGAGGCATAGACAAGCAAATCTCTGAGTTTGAAGTTGGCCTGCTCTATGTAGTGAGAGCTTGTCTTAAAATAATAAAGAGCTTGTCTTAAAAAAATAAAGTGAGGGGCTGGAGAAATGGTTCCGTGGTTAATTGGCTGCTCTTGAAGAAGAGCACCCACATGGCATTTAACAACCGTCTGTTAATTCAATTTCCAGGGTATCTGACACCCTCTTCTGACCTCTCTGGGCACTGCATGACATGGGTGCACATACGTATATGCAGGAAGTACACTCATACATAAAAAAATGAAAATAGTAAATAAAATGTTTTAAAAACTAGAGGAAAATGGAAGTCTCAGGTGTATTTGAACAGTAAAGGAGTATTAAGAGTTGGTATTACCAAGCAGAAATTGTGAGTAGATTATATTGAACTGTCACATTGTATAAATAAAATTGATGGTAAGCACATTGCATTAAAATGTATCTATGACTGACTCAGTGGCACCTAGCAGTCAAATCTCAGTTTCTAACAAATCCCCCAAAGGATCCAGGGTTCCTTGAAGCTGATTCTAAGGCATGTTAGAATCTGATCATGCCAGAAAGGAAGAATGTACTAAAAAAATGATGTGGACACATTAGAAGGGTATTGGAGCCATTTTGAAGGGGTGCCCTCTGATGAAATCTGGGACAATTTAAGCACCCAAATAATTAAAGAACAGTAGTTAATTGTAAAGCATTGAAAATATACAAATAAATGGGGTAAAAGGGGGCTCAGGGGACAGAACTGGATTTGAAAAATCATGATTGTGTCAATGTCATTGTAAAGTTCTTAGTAAGGGATATTTGCATGGTTGGAATTTGTGCAGAGAGTCCCATATTGGGTGTAGGAAAAGAGTATAACTAAGCAGGAGGGAGTTTGGAGAGCATCTTGTGTGAAAAATGAATCTCTTAACCATCACCAATAAAAGATAGCACCATACCATGTGCATCCAGATGTCAAAGCCTGAGGAGGACACATCACTAGCTAAGTACATTATTTGAGTTACTTCATGAGAAAACATCAGAAAAATTGACTTGATAGTGAACATTTCTTTTTTTCTTAAGGACTATATTCTGGAAAACAAAAGTGACAGAAACTGAAGTCTCATAGAACCCCATGCTAAAGGAGACTTAAAGACATAGGTAGATCTGGTGAGGTGGGCATAGTAGATTATGCCTTTAATCCCAGAATTCCAGACGGTGAGGCAGGAGGATTGCAAGACCTAGGCCACCCAGGTTACATAGTAAATTGTTGTCTGAAAAAATATTTAAAAATAAATAGAAAACAAAAGATATTTTTAAAATAGAAGACACTTTTAACATCAAGACTTCATCTTGTGTTTAGAAAGAAAGAAATTTTTAAGTATATTACTGAGTTACTTGACATTATCATGCATAATGTAGATTATTGTGGTTGATACAATTACTGAATTTGTAACTGTTGAGATATGTTGGTTATTTTTAGGAGGAGAACATGTAAGTATTTACTTGGACAGGGCCACAATTTAAGCAGTTTATCCTAATGAGTATTCCTCTGTGTGTGTGTGATGGAGAGGCATGTGTGCAGGGGGGAAAGGTAGGAGGAAATGGGACAAATGCTGTGAAATGTTAACAGAGGAGGTATTGAATAAAGTATATATGGTCTTTGCACTTTCATTGTAATTTTTCTGTCTATTTGGAATATTTCCAAACTATATATGCATACATGAACACAAAGGTGTTTCGTTATAATTGTCTTTCATTGCTTTGGATTGCTTATTTAACTTTTGAGACTGCATTCATTTTAAGGTGTTAACCTATATTACTTACAGATGTATATATTGATTTTTAATTTCTTTCAAATAGTGCTGGGCCTAAAGGAGATAACATTTATGAATGGAGGTCGACTATACTTGGTCCACCAGGTTCTGTATATGAAGGTGGTGGTTTTTTTCTGGATATCACGTTTTCATCAGATTATCCATTTAAGCCACCAAAGGTAAGAACCTAGATGTACACTGATTAATATTTATCCCCCAAATCCAGATATTCTGTTTCAACATAAAAACTTTATTTCATCGTTCATGAATTAATAGGGAAACTTACAGAACCAGTCATTTTCAAGCTGAAAGTAACTGAATGTTATCTTTTCAAGATGATTTCATACTCAACAGAGTTTGTTAATAGTAAATAAAATTGTAGTTTGTTCATCAGTGAAACAAATTCTGGAGTTACATGAAACTTCTTTAAGATATAATTGGAATAGAAAGTAAACCTCATTGACAGATTTGAGAAGTAGAAGGCTAATAATAAGAATTTTATCATTATAGATAAGCCAAAACTGGAGGAACAGGCTAACCAGTTGGGTTTTTTTTTTTTTTTTTTTCTTTTTGTGAGAAAGGGTCTCTTTGTAGCCCCCGCTGTCCTGGAATTCACTATGTAGCCGGGGGTGGCCTTGACCTCACAGAGATCCGCCTGCCTCTGCCTCCCGAGAGCTGGGATTAAAGATATGTGCCACCATACCCGGTGATTTTTAAAAATTGGTTCTTAGTTCTTTTAGGGTAAGGTGAGTATCAGTGAACCAGGGTTGAATTGGGACCTTGTTAGAACTGTCAGTTGTTTTGCAAAGCTTTGAATATGATCATTATTTGAATTGCTTCCTCCTCTGACTTCTCATTCTAAAGTAATCAAGCTAATAGTAAGTAAATTAATAAATAAACAAACAAACCAAAACCACCAGAGCCAAGTCTGAGCATAAATGAGCTTGCTATAGAGAGGTCCATCCAGCATGCCAGAAAAAAAAAGCGTTATCGAGACCATAGCATAGCCCTTAACTGTGATGATGAAGTATTCTTTTCATACTGGTTTCCTAAACTCTTTATAATTTATGTAATGACTTAATATCTCCCTGTCATATCCCCCCCCGCCCCGTGTGTGTGTGTGTGTGTGTGTGTGTGTGTGTGTGTGTGTGTGTGTGTGTGTGTAGATTTATTTACTGTTATATGGAATGGCCATTTGTCTGGAAATATAAAGAAACAAAAAGGAACTAACAATGAAATTAATTTTATTGATACATTTAACACTGTATATCCAAAATACTGCCATATCAGCATTCAGTGAACAATATTCGTAAGAATATTACTAATGTGATTTTTTTTATATTCTGTTGTTGGCACCAATTCATTCAGTGAACAATATTCGTAAGAATATTACTAATGTAATTTTTTTTATATTCTGTTGTTGGCACCAATTCTTTGAAACATAGTGCATATTTTATACCTTTAATCTGATTAGCTATAATTAAGATCCCTGTGTTCATATGTAACTGCCATGCGTTGTATTAGGGCAGTTATAAATTATGAGACGTGATGTCTTCTGTACCTCTGACTGAGCATCGATCCGAGTGGAGTGGAGTATTTCTGTGTGCTGCCTGCCCTCTCCACCTTTCTGCTCTTTCTTTCTCTTTCTTTGTTCTTCCCTTTTTCAGAAAGTAACTTTTGAGTATTTTTCTTATTTACTACCCAGTTTCTACTTTGAAGCTGGCCGTACACTGCTAGTTCCTCTACATCTCCAGATTATGAATTTACCACACATAGTTGTTTGGAGTTGTTTGAAAATGTGCCAGTGTTTATTCCTAAGAAAGCTATCCAGTAGCTAAGAACCTTATTTTTTTTTTTATCAGTCTTTAACAAGACATTGAACCAACTGTAGGAGTGAATGACTAAAAATAGAAAGGTAGGTAATGCAGATTATTTCTGCAGCCTTCCTTGAAACCATTCTCCATTATTTTCTGACATGGCAAGATATTAGCTGAGTTGATGCTCACTATTACTAGAAGCTGATAGAACATTTAAAGACAATTCTTCGTCATTTTCTCTTATCTTTGACACCAGAACATTCATCTCTCACGTTCTGCGTGTGCTCATAGATGTATAAGATACGGATATACACATGCACCTGCATAGAATTACTGTATTTGAATTTAATTGATTAGATACTCACTGTGTTCTAAAATCAATGTAGGGCCTGGTATTGTGATACATGCCTAGAATCCCAGTACCCTGGCACAGAGGGAGGAGGTTTACTGCAAGCCAACCTGGTTTACACAGCAAGGTCCAGACCAGCCAAGGCTGCATTTCCCCTGTCTCAAAAACAACCAAGCAAGCAAAACACAAAGCAAAAACAAAACCCAATATAGTTCTCTCTATACCAAGTAAAAACAAAAACATACTTTTAACTGTTCAATAAAACTAACTTTCCTGTTAAATTCAAACTAAGAGTAACACTAGTTAAATGATTTGTTGTTACTATCATATGTTATTGGTTAAGAATTGAATTGGTGATTTTGCACTATTTTCTTTCTATTTTTAATGTGACTATGTATAGGTTACTTTCCGTACCAGAATCTATCACTGCAACATCAACAGTCAGGGTGTCATCTGCCTGGATATTCTAAAGGACAACTGGAGTCCTGCTTTGACTATTTCCAAGGTTTTGCTCTCTATTTGTTCCCTTTTGACAGACTGCAATCCTGGTAAGCAAATTTTTATAAATATGTAAATGAAGCTTTTTGTTTAAATGTTGATTAAGAAATAACTATGATTGGTAGTAAGATTAGCATAAGATATATCTAGTGGGATGGGCTTAGAAGTTAAGTCAGCAGAATAGTAAGTTTGAGGCCAGTTACATACAGACTTTTGAGTTAGCCAGGATTACATATAGTAAAACCCTGTCTTGAAACATAAAGGGCTGAGGAAATTACCAATACCTTTGCTGTTAAACACCAGGCCAAAATTTTCCCAACAACTTTATTAAGTTTATTAATGTCATACCCCTCTAAGATTATTTTTTGCTATCATTTATGGAACTGCTGCTTGATACTTTGTCAGACATTAAGCAGTGTCCTAAGTTGTGCTTCCCTTTTCTCTCTTTCTTTGCTCTGCCTTATGCTTTACTGTGCTTACCCAGTAATGAGGGGCTTCTCCCTTCTTGCGTTAAAGTTAGTTGTATTACACATAGTGGTAATGGAGATTGTAGTTGTAGCCTGAGAGTAGTCTAGGTTGTGAGTGCACAAATTCAAAGTTACTAGTGTATAATTCATAACTTTCTGAAATACTACATAAGAAATAAATCTTGTATAGTAAACTTGATAAAGTCGTGTTTAGACCTACAATTTATATGTTACTGCTATGTTGACTTGGTAGTCATGAGAGAGGTGGGTCAAAGGGAAGAGAGGAAGAGGTAATTACACCATTTGTTAAGGCAGAAGGTGATAATAACCTGAGTATTTACTAAAAGAGGATGTAACTATTAAAAAGAATGAACCCTGAGCTAACAGGAAGGCCTTTAAGATACATTAAAGTCAAAGTATAAGGTCCTAGGACGGGGGGGTGGATACACACAAAATATTGTAAATACTAGTAAGTATATTAGAATCTCTGGGAAAATAATTTAAAGGACTCAATAGTTGTTTGCCAGAGAGATAGAATTCTGAGTCAGAAAGGAAATCTTTTACTGTTTTATGCTGACTTTTAGAATACTTTACCACATATACATACTTCATTTTTGGAAAAATAAGTTAAACATTTTTATCACAGATTAAATTTTCACTTCAGAGTTCTATTTAACATAAAATGGCAAGTAAGTTTTTCTGGTTTTTGGGTTTTGGGTTTTTTTTATCTTTTTGAGACATGGTTTCCCTGTAGCTCCAGCTGGCCTGGGACTCACTATATAGGCTGGCCTTGAACTCACAGAGATCTGCCTGCCTCTGCCTCCTGGGTGCTGGGATTAAAGGTGTGTGCCACCATGCCCAGATGGCAAGTACGTTTTTAGTGGCTATATGTTTAGTGATTAGAGTCACAATATAAAGGGAACATCTCATTCTGAATAGATTTTTATTGTAAGATGGAAGCTTTATGTAGCAAACCAAAAATGCAGCATCTGCCACACTTTCATAGTTGAATGAAATGTCAAGATTATTTGTCTATCAAATACATCTTCTGAAAAATGATTTGTTACTCCACAATCATTTTTTTTTTGTGAGTGGCTTTCTTAATGTGAATAATTAAAATATACAGATAGTCATGCTATATGTTAAGCATTTTCCTTTTAAAATCAAGCCTTTCTGTATCAAAATGCTGCTGAAATATTGAAATATGTGTTTTAGGTTAATACCGTCTTAGAACTACACCTTTAAAGCATCACATAATGTCTTAATGTTTTCACTTTTCCAGCGGATCCTCTGGTTGGAAGCATAGCCACTCAGTATTTGACCAACAGAGCAGAACATGACAGGATAGCCAGACAGTGGACCAAGAGATACGCAACATAATTCATATAATTTGTATCAGTGTGAAGGAGCAGAAGGCCTCTTCTCACTGTGCTGCAGATCTTTATAGCCTTTACAATACGGACTTCTGTGTATATGTTATACTGATTCTACTCTCTGCTTTTATCCTTTGGAGACTGGGAGACTCCCCCAAAAGGTAAATGCTATCAAGAGTAGAACTTTGTAGCTGTAGATTAGTTATGTTTAAAATGCCTACTTGCAAGTCTTGCTTCTTTGGGATATCAAAATGTATTTTGTGATGTACTAAGGATACTGGTCCTGAAGTCTACCAAATATTATAGTGCATTTTAGCCTAATTCATTATCTGTATGAAGTTATAAAAGTAGCTGTAGATGACTAGGAATTACGTCATTTGTATTAAGCCAGATCTATTTCTGAGTATGTGGTTCATGCTGTTGTGAAAAATGTTTTACCTTTTACCTTTGTCAGTTTGTAATGAGAGGATTTCCTTTTACCCTTTGTAGCTCAGAGAGCACCAATGTATCATCTCAAACACAATAAACATGCTCCTGAAGGCATAGTTTCTTGTCGTAGTGTTTAAAGTCTTGTCAGAAGGTGTGTCTGAGATGATTGTTGATGAAATAAAGATGTGGCTATGAAGATTGACTATGAAGGACTAGTACAAATGAATGAATTATTAAATTGAAACATTTAAAATCTTAAGTCTGTAGAGTTTTTTTCCTTTAAGTCTTAATGCAGTGGGCTTAACTACGAATTGAAAATAGTTGATTAAAGGCTTGATTTTGAAAGGAAAATGCTTAAGATAGTATGACCATCTATCGATTTTAATATTCAAATTAAGAAAGCCACTCTCACTAAAAAATATGATTGCAGGGTAACAAATCATTTTTTAGAAGATGTATTTATTTAATAGATAAATATTCTTGACATTTCATTCGACACCTGGCTTGCTCAGGGGTCTCTTAATGTCTTGCTGAACATTTTGTTTCCAAATTGGTGATACCTTTTTAGAGTTGGGCAATAACTGTCAAATAATTATAATCTGGTAGCTTTTCTATGGTGCTTTTTTTCCCTTTTAATACTGATCTTGAATTTTTATGGTATGTTACTATTCTTCCTGTGATACATGGCCAACCAGGATAGCCAGGGGCAGAATGGAGCAGAAAAGCCCTGTCTGCTCTGAAGGTAGAGCTATGTGAGAGCTGTGTGCAGTGGGGCATTCTCAATTGAAAACATTCCAGATTGTAAGGATTTAATGACTAAATTCTTTCTGCCTATGATTGTTAAGCATACTACTAAGCTTGTAATTATTAAGCTTTAGGAGAATTATAAGCAGTATAATTGTGCTGGGATAAAGTATCTATGGTCAGTGTCTTCTCCAGTCCTAAATATAGTAATACAATACCATCTTAAAATTTATAGAAATAAATTATTAGCATAAAAAAGCAAGAATTGCTTTGGGCTAGGAAGTATAGCTCAGTAGTATAGAGATTTGTCTAGCATCCCCAACATAAAATACACACACACACACACACACACACACACACACACACACACAATATTTCTTTAAGAAGGTAAGTCGTGTATAGTTGCATAGACTGTCACTACAAAACTGGGCTCCTACTCTAGTGTTTGATGATAATAATCTTAAGTCAGAGGAAAACTGAATTTAACATATACCAGTGTTCTTGTAAATGGTCTACATACCCCTAAAATACACTTTTATAAAGAAGGGAACACTGAAACAAAATGAAATGTTTTAAAAGATTTAAGTCTATGTCCTTGGAAACCGAATCTTTCCTATTTTAAGTAGAAGTGAGTAGTCCACAGTTCAAGTCAATATGGTGAGAGTGGAAGCCTTATATGAAAACCAAAAAGATCTTTATGAACTCTGGTGACTTGTAGAAAGTAGCTTGTTCTCACTGCTAAGATTGATCATTTTATGTCCTAGAGTAATAAACTTCTTGGTGCTCAAAAGCTTTCATGGTGAAACTAGGATGTTTCTACAAATTCAGTTGTAATTTATAAGTGTCTGAGAGGGCCATGCCACCAGGTGTCCCACCAAGCTAGAGGTATTCTTACTATGATCATGTGCCCTCTGAGAGATTGGGCAGTAAAGACGTTAGTAATAAATATTCAAACTGGCTACAACTGTTGCCTGTAAAAGCAAGTATTCATATATTAATTGCTACTTTTAACAATTAGATAAAAGCATATTTGAGTAAATATTTAACCTACTTTAGTTTCAGATTTATTTCCAGTAAATATGAGGTAGGCTTACTCTCTCCTAGACATTCGTTACAGCAATATTTATCTCTTATTTTCCTGTTTTTCATTTGAAAATGAGACATATGATAATATTTAACCATGTTATATAACATGATAAAGTCTGCATTTATTAATGTATCAGTCATCTTTCAAAACAAGTTGCTTTAGTTATCTGAACATTACCTTTTCTTTTTAACTAGGAGATCTTAATGAATTGTGGCAATAAAAAATTGTAATTTTACCCATGCTACCCTGTTGTAAGAAGAACTTTGAGGGTTGTTTTCTGATGTATACTTAAAGAACTTGCATCAGCCCACTCTTATCCAAGTATGTTCTAATAATGCAAGTATACTTAAAGAACTTGAATCAGCCCACTCTTATCCAAGTGTGTTCTAATAATGCAAGAATGACTATGCGGTAAGTTGAAGGCTGTTTCAATCCTGTGACTTCAATCATGATGATGTTAAAGCAGTACATTTACACACTTTTTACTCACAATTTATATTGTGAATCTTGGACAGATTATTTAGGAATGAGCTAAAGCATCACTTATTTTTTTGTCAAATCTTTGAATTGTTTTAAGAAACTAATTCTATAATAATTATATCATCTGATTATAATTAGTGTTTCTTATTTTGTGTAAATAAATGTACAAATCCCTTTATTTCTTGTCACGTTAGTTTTTTCCAAGTGTACCCAAATAAAAAAAATCATAATCACATTTTAGTACATATGCATTACTTGAGTCAAAACAGAAATTTTTCTAATAACTAATTTCTCAGCTTTTCTCAAAGTTCTTCAGGTTTTTAAATGTTTGTTTCCAGTGTGTAATACAGTATTTCTGTACATAGACTGATAGTGCTTTCCGAATGATCATAGAGTAGATGGCTTAGAGTGGCCCATGTCAATTCCTTACCAAGTAATGAAGAACATTAAAGCCTTGCTCACTGTCAGGTTGCATCCAACTTGTTAAAGTAGAACTGAGATGGGATCCTGTAAGGCTGACGTGTACTCATATATCTAAGGCACATACATGCACTTCTGGTCTTGCTTTATTTCCTTTTTCCATCCTTTACTCAGTTAAACTCGTGAGCACGCCTCTGTGGGGAGGGCACTGGAACCAGCATTCTCTCCTGTTTTGTCATCTACTGTGCTCTCAACTGTTTGTATCTCGACTGGAAGTCCAAGGTGAATTTTAAATAACAGCAGTCAATGAGGACATCCATAAATACTAATAAACTAAACGTTGGAAAAAACTTTAAACAGTATATGACTGACCCACACTTGGGCACAAAGACACTGTGAAGACCCTTTAGTAATATTTTCCACTGTTTAGTATTTGGGTGGGTGATTTAACCATGGTTGGGAAGCAAAGCTCGGCACCCTAGCCCTGGACATGTTCCAAGATACACAGAACTATGCATAACAAAATGAATGACATGTAGGTAAGGTTGGTTGTCTGTTAAATCTAGTAAAGCTAAACTGGTTAGTACAAGTCTATCTCGTGCAGGTCACTGAAAGTAGTTTTTGTCCCCAAATTGCCTCTTTGATAAAACATCCTGGTTGTACTGCTCTCATCTACCTCTTCATTTGTCAGTCCGTTTTCTGAGATGCTATCTTCGCAAGCTTCAGAAGTAATAAGAGAGAAGCATGTGTGTTCCTCAATACCAGCAACAGGTTAGATGTCCTCCTTACAGTCAAGAATCCCTTTTTATCTTTTTTATTTTGGAAAGAGATAGGGAGTAATTAGAAGATGAGTATATCAAATAACCCCTTAACTGATTTACATTATGAGTTTATTCTACAAACTGTTTGCTAATTCGGTGGTTCATTTAGTCAGCATGAAACATTCAGAGACGAATACATTTTCACATCCTTATTAGGTAGTTTATCACTTTCATGCCCTAAGAGGGTTTTCTCTCTTAACAGAAGAAAACACATCTTTGATAAAACTGTATCCATCTTCTATTGAATGATAAGTTGCTCTTGACACAACATGCTCTTCCTGACACAACAATAAGAGTATTGTGTTGTTTGGTAAGATTAATCTATATGTATTAAACATTCTTAATGTTAACTGACATTTAAAAAATATCCTTGGTCAGCAAGATAGCTCAGAATGTAAAGGGGCTTGCCATAAAAACCTGGCAACCTGATTTCTAACCCCAGAGCTTACATAAAGGTAGAAGGAGAGAACCAACTCCACAGAAGTTGTCATCTGACCTCCACATATATGCCCCCTTATCATACATGTAATATAATAATAAAGAAAAATATTCTTTAAAAACACTCTTAATACCCAATTTCTGTTGTTTATATTTTGACATTTTACTCCATTCAGTTTAACACTATGTTCCTATTTTTAGACAGCTTTGAGAAGATACCATATAGATTTCTCCCCTCTAAGTACCTAGCCCTGTATCTAATAATTATTTGCTAAATGACTTATAATGGGAATAAATCTTCACCTTACGGCTGTCCAGAAGCCATGTGAAGTTTGTCTGCCTAAAGAAGCATGTCCTCTTTAATTCCCCATTGTACTGATTCAGTGCTTTGTGCTGCTTAGATTATGTTCCTGATAAATCAAAATATGGAAAGTTAGTAATACTTTATTCATACAACCTGTTTAGTATCTTAGGATGGAGAATGAATTGGTCTTAGAATTTAAAAGTTCGTAGTATACCAGAAGTCTTTTGTGCTGATATACATGATTTCTATTATCACTAGTATCTTCTTAATATAGTTCTATCCCCTTTTATTAGTAAAAAGAAAAGTGGCACCAAAACCCATGAGTACTGGTGTACTGCATGCCAACATCTTGATGAGTGGACCATGCAGTGGTGGCTCCTTAGCGTCTGTGTTGTTCCGGGTAGCTGCCCAAGTTTGTGAAAGTACACTCGAGTTTTAGACAGAGATGAAAGGAGCTATCACATTTCTTAGAATGCTTTATTTTTATTAGGGGTCTCATCATTATCTGCTTCACAGTATTTTAGGAAAATTTAAGAATAATGAAAAGTGATGGGTTTTGAGGAAATTATTTTAATAGATATACTTTGTGGGACAAAAACTAGTATGCTACATAAAAGGATATTAAAGGGATATTACTATATATGACTGTGAGGTAGGGAACTGCCCTTGAATGTTGAAAGTTATTTATCCAGATATCCCACTTAACAGCTTCTCTGAAAAGGGGAATTAACACATACACAAGTCACAAGGGCCACTTTTTACTCTGTGGCCCAATGTTTAACTTGTGTCTATAGGTCTAATTGAAAGATGACTGGGTAAAAGCTCCCTAATGCCAGGAGTTTGATTCCAACTCATTTATCCCACTTGTAACATGAGTATTTAAATCACCTGAGCAAACTGGGCCCACCTTGGTCCAATAAGGGGAAAAAGTAAACCTGCTGAGACATGGGCGTTTGGACAGCTCTGCCATCAGGAATCTTGACAGGGACCCAAATGTGTAAGGGAAGTTCACCATTTACTAGTGATTGAGGTTGGGAGGCTTATGTCAAGGTCTTTTCTACGAAGCGATGAAAAGTAACAGCTTGTGTGGAATACAAAGGGTTAAAGAGAGTAAGGAGTTAAGAGTGACCTACTGATTCTGTTTATCTGCTTCTATCATCATCATCATTAGTTGAACACTGTAGCCTTCTGAACTTGTTCTGACCGCAGAGTGACAAAAGTTGTTTTGTATATGTATGGGAAACTTCTATAGTTTGATTTTTCAAGTGCCACATTTTAAAATGCGTATTACGTTCTATTTGTGTATGTATAATCATCTCTCCCAGTGATGACTTCTGGAAGTAAAGGATCCAGTTTGTTTGCTCAGTAAGTCATTATTTGTGTACTTTGACAAATTAATATTCTAGGTGCTTAGTAGTATCAATGACTTGAGCTCACAAAAACCTCTACGGAGTTTACTTTAAAATGCAGGGACTCCTGCAGAAAAGTGTTTGTTAGATGCCAGATGCTCTATGGAAAACTGAAGCAGAGAAAGGAAATTGGGAGGGAGAGTGGAAATTACTATTCACTTATAAAAAGGGTAGTATATAAATGGAGTCCTAAATCTTCAAAGACATGGAGATAGGAATTTTAGATCCTTCTGCAACGTTGGTATTTAAGATTATGTGCCTTCTTCATTTTCCTAATAGAGTTGCCCCTAATCTTAAGAAAAAGGGAGGACGGTAGCCAACAAAGACCTCACCAGAAAGTTAAGAGCATGAGGGATAAGCCGAATAGGGGAACAGTATACCAGGCAAAGGAAATTGCAAGTGAAAAGACTCCATGACTTTAGTGAACCCCACATTCAAGAACTCTTACGTGCCCTAGGCTGGAGCAGGGTGAGCATTCAGAGGAATAGAAGACTAGGGCAAGATGATGACAGATGGACAGATGATGGAAGATCTTGTCTGAGCTTTGGCTAGCGTTATAAATAACTGGAAGGCTCCTGGAGGATGTTTTTAGCAAAAGAACGAGACAGATTTTGTTAGGCTTTCTGATTACTGTTAGAAGGGAAAAAGGACTGGATGAAAAAGTAAGGCTGTACGGAGGGAGATGGTGCCCTTACACAACATGGAGAACAGGGTGTTCATTTAAGAGAGTAATACAGCAATCCAGGTAGGTGATACCAGTGGCTTTAACCTGGGTGGCCCTAGGTAATAAAAAACAAATTTGGGTTGAAGATAGAACTAACAGGATTCAATGAGGCTTGACTGGTGTGGAAAAGGAATCAATGTGTGGGATTTGAGCAATCCAGAAAGATGTAGAACTTCAGAGTAGACCAAGTTTGAGGGAAAGATCAAGAGCTTTGTTTTTGACAGTCTGGGTTTGAAATGCCTACTTAAGTATGGTAGTGGCTGTTTCAGGGCAGTGAATATACAAACCTGGACTGGAATTAGGTCAGGACTAGGCATGTGCATTTGGGACTTGATTGTTAAGGTAGATTCTCAGTACAAGAGTGTCCAGGCTTTTCTCGGCTCTTCTGCTAAGGCAAAGAGGAATGAACTCTGCAGCAGGAAGAAGCTGAGCTGAGAAATTGGAGGAAGCCTAGAGGAGTGCAAGGCCTGGAAAGAAAGAAGTTTCAAGGTGATAGGAATGTGCTACTCAATCAGATGCTGATCATGAAACAAGGGCTCAAATGGCCCTTTAGCAGCTTAGGGGTAGTTGCCATTGGTGACATAAATATAGTTTTGCCCAAGTCTTTGATGAGGTCTAAGGCTTGATTGTAGAAGTCACCAAAGGAGAAGAATTTCAGACACTATTTGCTTTAATCGTTAACAATTAAGTACATCTAAACTTTTGTCTGAATTTAAATAGGCTATGACTATTTTCCTAAGTTAGTCATAATAGTCTTTAGCATATTTCGTACAGAGACAAATTGCTTTAGTTTTCTTATTTCTGAAGGACCTTGGGTCTTTATTTTTTTCCTTTCTACCCCTATTATATATCTAGTTCTTTATCCCTTACCTTCAAGAATGTTTTTATTTGAATACCTTTGGTCCATATAAAGACTCCAGCCCATTCTTCATGGCACTGTCACGCTAATCTTCTTCTAACAAGCTGTATCAAGACACTTCCTGTTGTCAGTAGCTGTCTGTTGTTTTCTGCAGCAGTTCACTTCTGTCTGTACTGCTATAGTTCTGTGATGAAGCAGCATCTATGTCAGTAGCAGCGCCAGATGCTTGTTTTGTAGTGAAGTTCCAAGGTCACCCTTGCCAACTGCAACAGTTCCATCTATCACTTGGAAACACTTCCTCAGAGAAATAGCAGGTGACTCATTGTCAACACTTCCTTTATTGCCTCTTCCTCAAGGCTTTCTTCTGTTCATAACATTGCAATATTTGATGCTTTGACCTCTTTATTTTTCTTGTAGTAGTTCAAAGCATTGATGCATATAACCTTGTGACTGGCCATGTTCAAGTTTCAGTTAAGCATCAAAAAACTGAGTTGATCCTTTGGTAGCACACTAGTATTTTAAATGTGAACTTGGTCCTTCAAAACAGATGGTAAGGTGGTACATTGCTCTGCCTGTGCCTAGAAGCATTTGGCAGTGCTGAAATTGAGCCTTCTGTTTCATCCAAAATAATTCAGTCATGAGTGGGCAACTTTGTAAATCTTTTTCTTCCTCAGAATTTGAGTATTTGGAAGTATCTTAGCTTCCAGACACTCAAACTACATATAATTATCTTTCAATATATGTAAGCACCATCACAAAATGAGACTACAGGAATAGGCAAATAGCTAATCAGGGGACATGTCCTATGTTCAGTTTGGCTTCTGGTGGTACCACTTGTTTTTATTCCCGTCATAGTTATACTTCTTGTAGTACTTACAAGTATTTGTTATATTTAATTGTGCCCACAAAACTTTCTAGGCTTATACTTAACCTATTCATTAAGCTCATATTGAACTGAAACTTTCATATACTGCTGATGTGATTTTTAAAGCAGTAGACCATTTTTACATTGCATACTTGTCACCTTCATAGTTTAGTTTATCCCCTGGTTCATACCTCTTCTTAGGCAACTTGCTTAAACTGTGTTCTCTGCTTAATTCTGGGCCAAGGATTGTAATGAATAGAATCTTAAGTATTTATAGAAGGCCATGTCAGAAGTTCATTAGCATTTCTGAAGTTCTGTATCTTGGTAATTAAAATTGAAAATTGTTTTGTATTCCTTTTGACTTGCAGCCTATTGGAGCCTTCTTAATGATTAGCTCGCAATGTTGTGCTTTTTTCTTGTTTTTTTGTTTTGTTGTAGGGGTTTTTTTGGTCTTTTTGAGACAGGGTCTCTCTGTAGCCCCAGCTGTCCTGGAACTCACTATGTAGACCAGGCTGGCCTTGAACTCACAGAGATCTGCTTGCCTCTGCCTCCCAAATGCTGGGATTCATGTGTTTTTTAAGTAACTAGTTACCATTTGGGAAAGCTACCTATTAAATACATAATGCCAAAAGCCCACAGGTTGGGAACTCCTGAAGAGACAGTGCAGATACACTCCCTTATGTGTTGAGGTGTGGGTGTTTGCTGTGTGGAGGAGGACTAGGGAGGTCCTACACTGTTGGGAAAACATCCAACCATTTTTACTCTGGAAAAAGATGTATTCTTTAGAGTTTGGGTTAAAAATATTGTCTTGCTTACTCTCATAATGCTGGAAGGATAAAGAGATCAATAAAGTTTCTTGAGCTTCTCTAAGTCAGACTTGTCTGTTTTTTCTTAACTTTCCAGGGAAACCAAGGTCATGAGGGGTGGTGGGTGCTGGTGGTAGAAATGTTAGTGTCAATTCTATGGTGTTATATATATTTTTTTTTCCTTGAGATTGTATATTGTACATAGGCACTCTGACCACATTTCTAGATTCATTTCATAAAATGGTCTCTTAGTAGTTGCCGCTTCCCTAGCATCTGTAGCTCTGAACAAGTCTGGAAACTCAGTTCCATAGCAGCCTGTTCTGAGAGAATAGAACTAGAAGACTGACTTCGTAGGACACATGTACGCATGCACACGAGGATGACTGATGACTACTGAAAATGCATCAGAATTGACTTGTTTTACACAGTAGAGATAGTAGCCTTGGTTCTCAAACTGGGGCTCAGCCCAGGAATCTTTAAATCTCCCTGCTCAAAACAAAGCCTATCATTTAATAAAATTATAATACATGTATATCTTGAAAGGAAGTACGACGATCATAACTTTTAGTGTATTCTCAGTAATTTGGGACATTAATGTATCACAATGGCTTGTGAATAAACTATGCTAATATAGTTGGCATTTTAGTTCTGACTTCTGGGTCTTTATTATACTGAACTCCAGGGCCAAGATAGTTTTACCACCAGCCTTATGTGCTGTCTTATTCTGTAACTGGAATTTTTTTCTATTTCGTGGAGTCTTGATTTTTCTCAGTTATATAATTGCACTAAAAACAATACTGCAGAAATGTAGTGAGGGATAAAATTATTTAGTGGAAAAACAATGGGCATTGTAAACTATTTGGAAAACAAACATAAGCATAAAATGCTGTTTGTATATTTGTATGTAACATGACACTTCATTGTTAAAACATTGTTTTTGCTTGACCTGATAGGCTGACAGTCCCATCAATTTTTTTAAATTGGCTCTTACTTTGCTTGTTTTTGTTGTTTTTGACTCTGGTCTCTGAAGATTGAAGTTTGTTATTAATTGCTAAGAAAGAAGTAGGTATATTTCATTCTTTTAAATTTAAGAACAATAGTAGACACATTTAAGAATGTTTTGTTTGCATAAGCAACATGGCTAACTTAAGGTGCCTCTATGTTTTTGCATTCAGGAGTGCATCTGGCCAGTCATTTTTAGATAATTCTGATTTCCAGAGAGGAGTGAAGGAGAGAAACAGCTTCAGGAATTACAGTTATTTTGGGATTAGTGACAACTAGCTCAGGCATGTTCTCAGGAGTGCCTAGGATTTCTTTTAGTACTGTGTCTTCCAGACCAACAGCTTTTCACTTTTCTTTTTCTTTGTTTTTTCAAAAGTGTGATGAAAGAATCTGCCATAAGCAGAAGAAACTAAGCACACAGCCATACATATACGTGTGTGTGCATGTGTGTGTGTATACATATGTATACACTTTATTCTAGTTTCCAGAATTCCTCCTCTCCACTCTTTCCCACTCTTTGGAACAAGGAAGCACAGTGTAAAGAAGCTCATCCTGTGCTTGAAGCTGATGAAAAAAAAAAAAAAAAGGAGCCTGGTATGGCTCCCGTAGGCCATCCATTTTGGAAAGCTCAGGCAGGTAGAAGAAATATTTTACAGTTGTTGTTAACAGAGTAAGTGTTAAATAATCAGGTTTAGGTAAATGCTTAGTGTGTGCCATACAATATACACATAATACGTGCTTAATTAAAGGAGCTTTCCTTCTGGAATTACTAAAATAACCAGAGAGGAACAGAAGTTAACTCATTGTGTGTAGTAGGAAGCACGAGAGGAAGCGTTTCTTCTCCCCGTTCTTTCCTCTGCCCTTGTTTGTATTCACTGCTGAAGAGTTAAGGTGAGCACAGTTACTTTCTTTAGTTTTCTGAATTAGAGGGAAGTTAGGGGAAAATCTCTTCAACCACAATACAAACAACTCTTCACCCTTCCAGCTTCCACCGTCCCATAACTTTTTATTCTGTCTTGTATACTGTCCAGTATCTCTAATTAAAAAGCAGGTCTTAAAACAAAATGCATCTCTGTTTAGTCTCTATATCTTGTTCTTGATGCTTTGAATAGAGAATACCATGTTTTCGCTTCTATCTGTTCTTATATCTGAACTGGTTATTTTTGGGTGTAAGGTACCCACAGCACACTATAAATCTCCACTAGATGTCAGTGTGTGACTAAATGAAACTAGTTCAGCCCTTCAGAGCTATTAGGAAAACCTATTTATTTTGAATGATAAAGAGGTGGTTTTTTGGTATTGGCTGAAAGAACTATGTCCTGATGGCTATTAATAAATCTATTTTATAATAAAGAATCCAGTACCTTTTATCTGAAAAGTTCAGGTGCTTTCATATACTCGGTATGTTCATTTTACAGTAGAGGAGCCAGAAGTGCAGAGAAACCGTCAGTGGCCTGAGGTTCTTTGGTTGTCATACAGAAGAACCAGACTGCCCCCCTGCCCCAGTCCTTCTGGATCTCTCGGTGTCTGTAGTGCATTTATCTGTAGTCATTTCAACTAACTGACTATCCCTATAAAATGTTCAGTAAGAGTGAAATAATAAGAACTTTCAAATAGTTGAGTCAGTATGGGAATGTTTATACTAAAAACATCACTTTTTAAGTTAAAACTTTTTTATTTTATTTTATTTGTATGAGTGTTTTGCCTGCATGTATGTAAGTGCACCACTGTAGCGTAATGCCAACAGACATCAGGAGAGGGTGTTAAGAGTCCCTGGAACTGGAGTCATGCATAGTTGTTAGCCACCATGTAGGTGCTTATAACCAAACCTGGGTCTTCTGCAAAAGCATCCAGTGCTTTTAACAGCTTAACCATCTCTCCAGCCCCTAAAAACTTCAATTTTAACAATGACTGCATAGAGAGAATATAGACTAATCAAGAAAATAACTTTTATATACAGTGTTTTATAAATGGTGACCCTAATCAGACTGACAAGAGTCCCATCTTAGTTCATTTACTTAAGGAGAATTAATTTGGGATAAAGGCTGAAACTTGCAGATTATTGAGGGATTATTTTGCATATAACTTATTGTAGGTTTACTTATACTAATTTCCTTAAAGAGAACTATGTAAGTCTGTATATTACAATTAAGATACTGATTACCCCCTCAATTATAACATAGTTTGTAGCTATATAGAAAGTTATGATTGTGAATGCATGATACACATAGAAATCCTTTATGTAGTAATAATAATGATTTATAATAGATTTAAAAGTGCTTTTTTGCCCATGGAGAAATTATCCATACTCTCAGCTTTGAAATAGCGTATTCCCATTAGTCAGTGGTGTTGGAAACAATTGTAATCCAAGAAAATGGGATTAATGTGGTTTGTTTATTTAAGTTGTAATAAAGGTTAAGCAGGCAAAAGTGAAGGGTCATGTTTTCAAACAATGCAAATTCAGACAAGATAAATGCTTGTCTAACTTTAGGAAATCTGCTATAATATTCAGTGTATTGTTGAGATTAAATTATTGATGAGGAAGTATGGGGTGCGGGGATCTCGGGGCGCCAGCTGCTGAGCATGGCGCCGGTCTCCCACGGGCCGCCGAGGTGCGGTGGGTCGCGCACCGCGTTGCTGGGGTGCGTGTGTGTCCCGCACCACGTTGCTGTGGGTCTCTGCTACCGGAGCTGGCGGCTCTAGGACCGCTGTCAGCTGCCCGGTCGGGTTCCGTTTCAGTTTCCACCATGCACTCTCTTAAGTTCAGGACCCGTTGGCCACCAGGTCAGGAGGGGAGGTGCGAGAAACGGCGAAAGCAGGGTCTCCGTGAGTCGTGGTTTACAGAGACAGCTCTCTCCGGGAAGACTGGATCGTAGGCAGTAAGACACAGAACTCAGCTCAGTACAGCTCCTTTATTCAGTGACTCAGCTCGGCTCCAGGTCTTAGTGATT
>NW_008333311.1:4513344-4547904 GCF_000622305.1 Nannospalax galili | reverse complement strand
GTTTCAGAGCCGGAGGCCATGTTTCTGTGATGGCTACTTCAAAAGATGAGTCAGGAAGATGCTGGGAAGGCATCCTGCTGATAAAAGGAGTCTCTACATATGAAGCCGAGCCCATGGGCTATCCGGACATGGAGAGACTGCTACTTTACACAACAGGGGTCCCCAACAAGGAAGTATTTAAAATGTCACATGGTATATGACTTATGAAACAAAATCACCATTGACTGTCACATAGATATATTTTGATTCAGAACATATATAGATAGATATCAGATATTCCATTATTGAAGTTGAGAAAAATATGTCTCATTCAAATAACGATAGTGTAGCCAAGTAATGATAGTGTAGCCATCATTGATTTATGTGTGAAATCTTCATGGCAAATAACCAGGTGGACAGTGGTTATCACTTCAGGGAGTTGGCATGTGAATCAGAATTGGCTAGAAAAATTAAAAAACATCTGTGGTCCCATACTAACATCTCCATCCTGTAATCATTTTTAGAATCCTGAGTTTCCCCGACTGTAGGGGGTGGATAGCAGTTTTGGAATAGTACAATTCCAGGAGTTTTTAGGGTGATGTACTGTGTATTTGTGACTTTTCAGCTCTAACCCACCAGGTGTATACTCGAAGTTAATTTCTATACAGTTCAACCACTAAAATGTTACTGTCTGGGGCACCACTGAGCTCATGCTAGTCTGCAGGTGCATTGTTGAAGCAAATCTAGGTGACAGGTCATCCTTGGTGAGTTCTTTGTTCAGTCAATTCCTGTTAAATCTGAGGGGGAGAAATCTATATACAGGACCAGACAAAACCAGGTGGTGTATTTCTGATTCTAATTTGTAGAACATCCCAAACCCTAGCACTCAAAAAAAAAACACGTGTACTCATTTCATTCTTCCTAGAATTTTACCATTACGGATTCCATGGCTTAAAATACAGACATTGTGCAAAAACTTTTTTAATGAAGTTATGAGAGGAACTGGTAAGACCTGAGTTTGATCAGTGACTGTACATCTCATTAGTTCATACAGAAAAAGAAAAAAATTCACTGACTACCCACACCTGATTTGAAGCAAGTTGTTAAGTAGTGGAGATTCCAAAGGAGAGAATGAAAAGATGCCTGGAGTGTTCCATGTACTGCCTGGTTCGGGATAGGCCCCTAAGGAGCTGATGACTCATGGAAAAACCCTCCAGGAGACAGTGACAGCAGCTCTTTCCAATTGTCCAACCTGAACTTGGGAAGGAATCCCCCTCCTCCGAGGACTTTTGTAAAATGTAGTCTGATCTGTAGGGCTTGGTTGGGAAAGTCTGCTTTGAAGCTCCCCACCCAAGTCATCTTCATCTGTTCATGACAAATCCAGTACTAAGTACCTAAGGATCTTCAGACCAGAAGTTCTAGCACATAAGTTTGTCTGGCTTTTTATATCAGTTTGATTCAGTAGGGGAGGCTTACAAATCTGCATTTCTAACTTTATTCTAGGGCCCGACTGGCATAGGCCCCAACTACAGTCCTGACAGTGGCCTGATAGTTAGCAGTTGCTCATGCTCTGAGTTGAGAGCAGCTGACAAGCTGTAAAGATAACCCAGCGTTTTCATTTTGGTCCATAGTATTACCCAGACACGCTCCCCATTCAGGCTCAAGATGTTTTCCTCATCTTTGCAAGCTTAGCCACACGCAAGAATACTGGGATTTTGTGTTGATGTATATTTTCAGGGTGATAAAGAAAAATTTAGTAGGCACTGGGCCGCAAAATCATTAGATCATTGTTTCCTCTCTGTGGTGGGTTGAATTGTTTGAAATCCACACTTAAGGATGTACAACAAAGGATAACAATGGTAATTTTTAATATTGCAGGTTTTCTTTTTTGTTTTGTTTTTTTTTTTTTTTTTTTTTTTTTTTTTTTTTTTTTTTGCAAAATATTAGAGCTTTAAAATAGTGAGTTCCAGGACAGCTGGGGCTATAGGGAGACCACTGTCTTAAAAAGACAAAAAAAAAATTATTTTTTTTTTAAAACTTGGAAATGTGTTGGACCAACATCCAGAGCTAACCAAGAGAAAATTCTTAGAGTTCTTATCTTAAAGCAGTACTTACTTCATGCTAGTTAGAAGGTGGAGATAGGTCTAGATGTGGAAGTACTGTAGCATAAAATGTTACCTCAAAAAAATTCAGTGTGTTTTTTTTATTGCAAGCAAGCAAAATACAAAACACCACTTTTTTTTGTCTTCAACAGTTCCATTTTGTTGTTGTTGTTCTTAAAGTATTATTTTTCTTTTTTTAAAAAAATTAATTTTTGTGTATTTCATACAGAACATCTCAATCATCTTTATACTTCCTTCCCCATTGGCCCCCTCCCATAATCCCCCCACTGGAATTCATACATTCTGTTGTTTGTGTTAGGCCTATCATGTCAAGTCAGTGTCCTGAAATGTCCCTCAGTGCAAGTTCATCCACTAAGGTCTAGTCAGCCTGTCGAGAGTCTCTCCATTTGAGAAGATCAGCTCTTCTTCACCTAGGAGAGATCAGCTGCCAATAATTCTTCAGTTAAGATTGGGACCTGCTGTCCATTTCCACCGTTCTATGCTGGGTTAGTTTGCTTGGGTCTTGTGCATGCTGACACCATTGCTGTAGATTTATATGAGAAGAATTCTAGGAGCCTGTAGGACTATTTCTGTAAGGTCATGGACCTCCTCCTTGGCTCTTAGAAATCTTTCTGCTCCCTCCCTGAACCCTGAGTGGGTAGATTTTAGTATGAGTCCTGTCCAGGAACCCACACTCTGTAGACTTAGTCTGTACATTTTGGCCATTTGTGACCTTTTGTGTTCCTGGCCCTCTGTTGCATAAGGAGCTTCTTTGATGAGAATTGAAAGATGCATTAGTGTTCTCTTCAGCCCTTGTTCTGTGTTCCATGTGCCTTAGGTAGAGGTTGCATCCTAGATATGCCACTTAAGCTTGACAATTTAGTCTCTGAGTGTGACCAGTTGCTGAACTCTGTAATAATCTCTATTGAAACTTCTTTGATGGCTGGTGGCTGGGTACTTGTCTGTAATTTAAGGATTTATATTTTGCACATGGTAAGAAATGAACATTTATCTAGGGATGTGATAGCCTTGGGGTTTTCTCTAAAATCAATGAATTCTCCAGCTATGTGTATTTGGCTAGGTTTATAGTACCACACATGAGCTTCCTCCCATTGAGTGGGCTTTAAGTCCAATTAGGTAGCTGTTGATTACCCTCCAAGATAAAAGTGCCTCTACTGCATCAATGTCGTTTGCTGTGCTAGTCATTGGTGTGGATGTTAGGTCTTGAAGCTGGGGTTGGACCATCGATTGATGTTCTCCCTTACCAGCATGCGTAGTGCTCTCCAGAGCTATGAGCTAGCCTTCAGGGGAGGTGGCTTCCAGGTCAGTTTCAGCTCCGTTGCTCCAAATTCTGAGTCCGAAGTATGTCCTGTCCTCATCAATAGGGTCTTACCCTCAAGTTCTGGGAGGCCATCAAGGACTGTGGCAGTAGTCTCTAACTTTGGAAGTCTCTTGGATTACCCTGGCCAACAATCCAAAGGTTTTTCCTGTGTGGCACACTGTTCCTTGTTCTGTAGTCTTTGGCTATATCCATTTCTATTTTCATCAGTTCTGTCTTCTTCAGTGTCTTTGTTATGATGGAAAATACAGTTATATTTCCTTGACCCTCACAAAGCAGTATTTGATATTTATACCAAGGCGTAATAAAATTAAATGTCTCAGATATTAAATATTTAAAGTACTATGTTTACCAATATATTTTTAGCACATTAAATATTGGGTTTTTCTTTTTTTCTTTTTTAACACTTCTTAAGCCTTTAATGTAGAGCATCCTTTGTGGACTCTGGTATTCTGTGATGTTTAAACTTTCTCTGAATGAGTAGACACTTAAGAAAAATAGCTTCTTACATTTGAGATTTGTGAGAGTACCCCTATGCCACAGTTGGGTATTCAAACTGAAATAGCTAAGCAACCATGGGTTTGTAACCACATAAGAACATAAACTGTATAAAAACTACAATAAAATGCTCTAAATATTCCTTGTTGGAGGCTCGTCTGTTCAGCAGTACTATTCTAAACAGATCCATCCCAAGCATATTTCTTTCCATACTATAGGAACCTCTAGGTTACTCCAGTGGATGAATATCTGAGCTAACTTGAAGTTTTCACAGTTCAGTGACAGGACATACTGTCTAACTTAGTAGGAGCAGGTCTTAACTTAGTAGGAGCTTGGTAAACCCATGTTAGGCATTCTGGATTGAAGATTTCTCTATACTCATCTGTGCCAGATACTGTCTCCTCAGTCCAGCAGCCTGGGGGGCCAATCAGAAAGTACACTGATGCCTTTTCTCTGCTTCTGTCCCTCAAATTTTCTCCCTCCTAGATAAAGGAGAAGTGAACCTCCCCAGTGCTATCTTCCTTCCACTGAACTGTAGCCACCTTGACTCTCTCTGGCTTCTCCTGCTGCTCCTTTCTAGCTCCACCCTTACTACACACACAGAGTCTGGCCAGGGAGGTGGAAGCTGCTTAAGGTTTGCATGTGGCCTGTATATCCTGAAACGCTTCTGCTTCCACCTCCCAAGAACCCATTCTTACCTTGGCACTGTTGCAGATCCTCCAGATTGTCTGTCGTAGACATGAAGTAGATTCAGCATTCACCTGGTGACTGATGCACATTTTTCATGTCCTTTATAAGTTATGATGAAGGATGTTTGAAGGTTGTTACTCTGTTTCTGTGCTAGGAATTTGAGAATTTCAGTTTTGGGGGTCCCCCCCACCCGCCTTGGCAAACCTGAGGGCCAGCTAAGCATCCTGTTGCTACTGCCTCTGAAGGTATCTTCAGAGGTGTTTTTTTGCCATTCTCCATCCAGCTCAGCCAGGATTCTCATTCTCTCTCTCTCTCTCTCTCTCTCTCTCTCTCTCTCTCTCTCTCTTTCTCTCTCTCTCTCTCTCTCTCTCTCTCTCTCTCTCTCTCTCTCATTCTGCCTCATCCTGTGGTCTGGGTCCTCTTCCCACTCCCTGACATAAATTCTTGGGGGAAGAAAAAAATTTTTTTAACTAAAATAGCATTAATCCATTTCATAAAATGGGATATAGAAGTAAATCTTTTGCATGAAAAGTATTCTCTATTTAGTAATGATATTTCTTTGGGGTAGTAGCTGTAGAATATATCATCAGTTTAGTGGGTTTAACATAAAAAGGTGTGTTAACCAGGTCTTACATTCATGCCATCTTGAATCAACATCCATATAGTTTGTTTCTTTTTGTTTTGTTTTTTAATGTGCATTTTTATTGATTTTTTTATTATTTGGATTTCATATAATACATTTTAATCATATTTAGACCCTCCCCATCTTCACCCCCCCCCCTTAGCCTACCCACAGGATTTCACGCATTCTGTCTTAAATGTTAAAGTCTATTGAGTCAAGTTTGTGCACCTAGCCGTCTCTGGGTGTGAGTTCTACTGGAGCCTGTTCAGCCTATCTAGTGTCACCCCCTTAATGAAGATCAACTCTCCCTCTTCTTTTTGTTTTGAACAGGACACCTTGGTATTAGCACAGAATTATTTTCTTTTTTACAATATCACTCTTTTAGTGGACTCACTATTTTTATGCTCAGTAGAGAGGAAGAATGAGTTGACAGTTATTTTCAAACTTTTTAAGAAGTCTTTTTTAGTTTAGTAGAAACAGAACATATTTGTTTAGGTGATATTTCCGATAGGAAGATGTGTGCAATGTGCTGCCTACCAGCAGGAGCTTGTCACCCACAGCAGCTGTTTAACCGTGGCTGAGTTGCTCAACCTCTGCAGTTTCAACTTTCATCTGTCAGATGCAAATATTGGTAGTACTTATTCTTGTAGGATGGATGTGAGAGCAGAGAGATAATGGTTATAAAAAACAAGTTACAGGGGCTGGAGAGATGGCTCAGGTTAAGAGCACTGGCTGCTGCTCTTACAGAAGACCTGGGTTCAATTCCTAGCACCCACATGGCGGCTAACAAACATCTGTAACTCCAGTTCCAGGGGATCCGACGCCCTCTTCTGACCTCCTTGGGCATTGCACAACATGGGTGCACTTACCTACATGCAGGCAATACACACATACACATAAAATAAAAATAATAAAATTAAAAGAAAAGTAATGACAAATAGTTCCAAAGTCTTCCTTTGCAGGAAAGCAACATTTCCTCAGCAGTCTGATTCATCTAGTTCTTTTCCTTGTTTTATCCCCCTGATTAAGCTGTTAACTGTTGCCGTTTTAATTTATTTGGCAAATAGATTTCCAACTGTAGATGAACTGAATGCTATGGAAGGTGGAAGATAAAAGCAGTCAGGTCATGTGTCTCATGAGTCCTGAAACCCTCCTTGCTGCCTGAATTCCAGAGGTCATGTCTAATAAATCGGTGTTACTCCCTAAACACATGTGGCCTGTTTTTTCAAATGTTGTCTTTGCAAAACTGTTTTGATTTGTATATATTCCTTGTGCATGGTAACTACAGAGGCATTTTTATGTAAGTATACATTGAATGTTGATCATTAACCCACCCCTCTACTCTCTTGAGAACAGGCTTCTAGAGTGCAGAGGACCTGTTCTTGGATCTCAAGCAAGCTGTTTCCTTTCCATCTAGCTTAAAGTTTGCTACTCCTAGTTTTTTTTTATGTTTTTATTTTTAACTTTGCATTCAGTAATATTCACCAAACTTTTGAACTTTGTTCTTGGAAGTAGCAACAGAAAAATAAGGCAACAAAATTCTTATTTATGATCATTTTATATTTTGCATAATAATTGTACTCTTTAATTTTTAGGTCTGTCATTTATAACAGGTAATTGGATTTATGAAATTCATTTAATAAGTGTTACAAGTTTCCTTATATGTAATCCTTGCTTAGCGTTCAGAAATAATTTAGGTGAATGAATGTGAGAAGAAAAGGCAGAGATTCTTAAAAATGAATATTTGAAATATTACTCATTCTTAAATACATCACTCGGACTTTTTTCTTCAAGAGAATTTTTTTCCTCTGAAAATGCATTTAAATTTTTTTCTAGATTGCTACATTAAAATTTTATATATTTATTGTGTGTGTACACATATGTGCACACATGAGTACATATGGAGACCAGAGGTCAATCTTGGGTTTTCATTGCTTAATTGCCATCTGCTTTGTTTTTGTTGTCATGTTTGTTTGTCTTAGAGAGGGTCTCACAGTGTAGACCATGCTGGCCTCAAACTCAGAAGAGATCTGCTTCTGCCCCTAGAGTGCTGGGGTTGTTTTTTGAGACCTAGTCTCTACTGACTGGCAACTCCTTAGACTAGACTGGCTGACCAATGAGTAGCAGGGATCTGCCTGTCTTTACCTCCTCAACACTGGAATTGCAAGCCTGTGTCACCACAACTGGCTTTTCCCCATGGTTTCTGGAAATCAAACTCAGTGCTTGCCTTGCAAGCATTTTGCTGATTCATAGTTGTCTCTCTAGCCCAGCAGCCATATTTCTAATTAACACAGATCCCATGTCTGGATTCTAGTTCTGAACATGCTGAAACACATTGACGCAATGACTTCATGTGGTATATACTGTCTGTAAAACTGAAAATTGTGATCTTTCCTGAGCTGTAATCTGGCCGTGGGTTTTTTCTTTTTCTTTGTTTTTTGTTTTCCTTTTCCTTTTGCACACGTGACCATGGTGGACAAAGGTAGTACTGACTCCCCTCCTGGAGCACTGTCACAGATGAGGAAGGAGCACAACCACTAGGAGTGGATGGGTCGTGGTCCTGACCTGAATTCTAGCACGTGTCATTCAGCTGTCTTGTTCCCATGGGGAGCTGTGCAGCACTGTGAAACAAGGCTTTGTGACCTTCTGAGGCACCAGACACTGTCTCACATATGGAGGAAGACATTCCAATTCTGAGATGCTCAGGCCTGGTAAAGTAGGTGGCACTCAGGGAGATTTGGAGGAACAGAGTAGGCAGACTTGGCAGTTTGGTAAGAGACATAAAGATGGGGATGGGTCTTTAAAAATTATTCTGAAGGTAGAAATAAAAGCTGCAAGATGCTGGTCCTTGGAGATTGTATTCAAATCCCAGATGAAGATTTACCTAAATCCAGCCATTATTCCTGGACTTCTCAGCTACAGAGGGTCAATAAATTCCAGTTAATTGCACACACACACACAAAAATTCTGAATCTATGCCAGGTGTGGTGGCATGTACCTTTAATTCCAGCCTTCGAGGCAGAAGCAGGTGGATCCTGAGGCCATATGAGTTCACACCATGACTTCCATGTGGGCTGTAACTAGGAAGACCCTGTCAAAAAACAAAAAAAAAACAAGACCAAAAAAATTTTATTCTGAATCTTATAGTTCAAGTGACTTTACATGAGTCAAGAGGAAGTACCACTGGGGTGGGAACTAGAGGGGGGGGGGCACGACTCGTTACCACTGTGTTTGCTCATCTGCAAGTGGTTGCTTTGAGCCCTTTCAAAATCCCGATATAGGTTTTGTTGACACTAAGTTTCAAAGCTAATGTGATAAAACTGGGATTTGAGCCCAGGACCATCTAAGTGCAAAGCCAAAAGCCTTTTGTTACAGCATTCTGATGAGCAGGCTCACGGGGCACACTGTTTAGTAAGGAAGATGACACTTAAGCTGCCAGTGCTGCATCCTAAAGGTAAAACCAAGTGGAATCTCCTAAATGGAATTGTACCAAGCACAGCAATGATGGTGGGGCCCATGTCTGCAGCAGCCTACTCCAACACGTATTTGCACCAAGTGCTGAATGTTAAAAGAACTTAGGCACACAATCCAGTGTAAACACTGAAAATACAGAACTGAAGTGTTTTGCTGTCTTGTTAATTTTGAGTGTGACCACAGACCTAGAAGCCAAATATCAAAATACACTGAACTAACTGCCACTTGTAAACTTTACTGGAACCTTCCTTATTGGAATTCTTTATATTAGAAGTTCCTTTTTAACCGAGGCCATTTCAGTTGTGATTAACTGCCTTTGTGCCCAGATTGGCTCAGATCCCAAATAATATTGGGGGTTTGAAAACCCATCAACATTCTATCCATTTCTCATCACAGAGACCATGGAACCCACATCATACCAGACCAAAGCAGTGTTTCTCAAAATGTGACCCAACAACCTATTTAAGTAGCCAGTTAATATATGTGTTCCTGGGCCCAACTCCAATTATGCTGTAACAGAAAGTGTTAACAAGTCATCTAGAAATCTACTTTGTGTGCTTGTGTATTGTGGAGGGGGTGCCTGTGTGCACATACATTTGCATGTGTAATGCAGTCATGCATATGCTATGGCATGCCTCTGGAGGTCAAAGGATAATCTTGGTGTCAGTCCTCACCTTCCACCACGTCTGACACAGACTTGGTTTTCCAGTGCATTTGCCAAGCTAGCTGGCCTCTGAGCACCCAGTGATTCTCCTGATTCTAGCATTCATCTTCCCACAGGTGTGCTGAGATTACAGAGGTTCTCACACATTCGACTTTTACATGAGTTCTGAGGATTCAAACTCAGGTCCTCGTGGCTTGTGTGGCAAGTGTTCTTACCCACATAGCCATCTCTCCAACCTCAGGAGTCTACTTGTAATAAATACCCAATATGACTTCCATACACACTGTTGGTTAAGATAATAGACAAGCCACCTTTGTAATACAATGCTATTCAACAGCAAAGGTATTCCACCCAAGGTAACAGACAAGAATGATCTTTAGAACACTCCCTCCATTGGTGGTTCATTCTTATTCTGTGTATTTGTGATTGGGATACCAAAGCAAAAGCATAAATAAACCAGAAAATGTTTTTTTTTTTTTTTTTTTTTTTATTTAGAAGCAATCACTGTTGCAGCTAACATTCCTCTTTTACTTACAGCCTCATAAATGGATTCCTCCTGTGGGTTAGAAGTCAAGAAGACATTTCATAAGACACTGAGGTTCTGTTTTAATGGCTTTATCCTTTTTGAATTTCTGTGGTGTTGGAACAGGGTCTTCCTGTAGCCCCAGCTGGCTTGGAGCTCAAAATACGCACTAGGTTGGCCTCATTTTCACAGAGATCCACTTGCATCTGCCTCCTAAGTGCTGAGATTAAAGGCATATGGCCTCCATGCCCAGTAATCTTCAGTAATTTTTGATAGAGTTAGCCAAGAATATTTTTTCTTCCAAGCAATGTACTATTATAGTTCCAGCTAGTAGTCCCACAGCAGAACACTTAAAGAAAGCATAAATATGTCTCAGGGAGCATACATGCAGTGATGACTGATTTCATAACCAGTATCATAGGAAACAAAAAGTAACTCATAAGAAGTAAAACATTGTTTCTGGGGATGGTTTATTAGCTCTAAACACTTTTTTTCCATTATAGAAATCAATAAAATAATTGATTCATTTCATGTGGTTAAAAGGTGAGTTGTTGATTGGATGCCCTTAATTAAGATATGCAGTTCCCAGGAAACTCCATGCTAGCAGGGAATCCTTTTAAAGAAAGCATTCATTGAGTATTTGATAAACAAGCACAAGAGAGGTTTTCTTATTGGTGGAGGTTGAGGCTTATCCCTGAAAAATGAAATATTTCTAGTTAAAGAAATAACATATTCGTGGTTTTCACCATAAAACGCTTCTGCTTAAAACATAGCTAAAATGATGGAAATTTCAGGCACTTTCTTGCTGTTTGTCTCTACCACGTTAAGCAGTGACACTGATATTTTGTTACCTTTACTGAATTTATGAGCCCCTTCTCTAAAGAAGTTTAGATTCTTCTTAGAGGGTAGAGATCTGCATATGTAATTTCACAGTTCTTTTCTGACTTACATTCTTTCTGCCCGCTCTTCCTTAGTGTTCCTCGAGCCTTTGAGAAGATGGTATGAATGAGCAGCTGTGGAGGCCTGCACTGGATCTGTTCAAGTATGGGCCCTTCAGCAGTCAGGGACGAGGAGGGACTCTGCACTATCCCTTACTGCTGTACTGTTTGTCCCTGATTGAGGGAGAGAGGAAATCACTGCCTTCAGTTGTGTACACACTGATAACTCCTTTAAGCTTCAGTTTTCACACAGATGGCCCTGGTTAAATGGGTCATAAAACATAACCATATGTTGTGAATCTGGGAAGGGGATTCATAGATCTGGAGGTGAGGGTGAGTTGACAGGGATGAGATGGGGATAAAGGGGGGTTGGAGAGAGTAATCAGAGTACATTATATACATGCATGAAATTGTCATATAACTATATATATATATATATATGAAAGGGTAAAGAAATCATCAAAGTAATTATATATCATAAAGATACTAAAAGTTGAACATTGGGGAAGGTAGTTCTGGGTTGGAATAATCAAGACAACTTTACCTTGTATTTGATTAAGGATCAGAAGGTGGGAGAAGACAGTACCAGGACCTCTGATGAGAAGGATACAGCGCATTTAGTTGATAATTTGCTTAAAATGGTTATAAGGGAATGTTTGCCCTGAGAAGACATAAGATTGGAAATGCAGAGACTTAACGGAAACCGCCTTCTGTTCTAGGGACTTTTTAAAATATGTTCCTGAGAAAGTAAGTCCCACTGCAGACATAGTACAACTCTCTTGGCATGCACATTCTTAGCTAGAACGAAGCTTCAGTACATTAACAGACTGTTCCTTCATTGTCTTATTGCCTGAGGGTTCATCCATTCTCCATTGGAACTCTTTCCTGGTGATTGTTTCATGCTTTGTTTTTCTGGTTTCTTTCTCTTCTTTCCGCTCTTTTACTTTGACTCATTGTAGCTCCTTTTATCCAGTGAGGAATAAGCAGGCGCAGACAAGAAATCCCTGCCTGTGCCAAGTGACGCTCTATGATGTCACGTTTGTCACTATTCTCTGTGCTCAGCATCGTGTCGGAATGTGACGAAAGAAATTTCCTGAACAAAGACAATCCTCTTCCTAAGAAATTCTTGCATGTGCCAATTATTAAAATCGTAATAAAAATTTAACCCCGTTACCCATTCACTGATGACCTGAAGTGTTTCCCCCAGTGTCCCCTATCTGGTTTTCTGTGAGTAGAATTCTCATTCATGAGAACCCTCCACTTACTTTCTCCCTCTACGTCGCATTCTTTCATTTTTGAGAGATCAGTGCTCTGTCTCTCCTCCTTTCTCCCTCTTCTGTGATGGTAAGAGAGATATTAAACTCACTTTGTCAGGAAGAGTCACTTTAAGACCTGATGTCCTTTAAACTGCTCCCTAGAAGCAACTAATATTCATTATGCTTTAACAGCTTCTTGTTGGACATAATGTAGGTTTTATATTCACATATATCCTCTTATTTAATTATCTCCATAGCCATATGAAAGGTATACTAGTCCCTGTTGTGATAGATGTAGGAATACAAGATTAGAAAAATGAAATAACCTATCCAAGACAAGACAGCACATCCAGGACAGTAGGGATTTGAATCTTAACTATATCTTCTGGAATTTGAAAGCAACTTAGTCTAATTCCTTACTACTTTCTGCAAGTTAAACTTCCAACTTCTTTTCAGTCTTTGATTTGACTAAAAAATCCTTCAACTACATTATTGTGAAAATTTCCACTGCTATACCATCTCCCAAGATACTATTGAAACTTGAATCTTTCAACAAACATGCCTTATTAATTGCATTTATGCATTTTCTATGCTCTAGTCACAGAAACCACCCAGCCAGTCAATCTTTCATTTTCTAGCCAAGGGCTTCCTAAGAGTAGTCCCATCTCAGTTCAGACTCAGATTTCATCCTCATTGTCAAGTCCACACTAAGGGCGAACTGCGCTCTCTCTGGGCGCAGGGTGCGCTCACTCCCTGCGGGTCCGCAGACTGCTCTGGGGAGCGGCGGCTCTGGGAGTGGCCCGGCGAATCCGCCAACTTCTCTGGGAAGCTGCGGCTCCGGGAGCGGCGGGCGCCCTGCAGGCTTTCCCGGCGGCTCGGCCTGTGTCTCTGGTGCTGGCGACAGCTGGTGGCTGTCGCAACTTCTCTGGTGCTGGGAGCTTGCTCTGCTACTGGAGCATTGTCCAGCCGGAATCCCGTCTCTATTTCACCCGTGTACCCTTCGAGGCTCCTGGCCACTGAGCCACGCAGGGAAGGAGTATGGAGACGGCGAAAGCTGGTGTCCGTGGGTCGGTAACGGAAGGTGCTGCCCTCCGGGGGAATCAGGTCGCCTGTACACAAGACTCAAGGCTCGGCTTAGTCTGTGCTTACAGCTTTATTCTCTCTGGGACCCAATCTCTGGGACCCAGTCTCTGACCCAAAATCCCAATATTAAGAGAACAAAGGCCATGTTTATGTTATGGCATTGGTGGCAGACACTTCAAAAGGAGAGACAGGAAAGATGCCAGGAAGACACCCCGCTATGAAAGGAACCCGCAGCACATAACCCGAGCTGCATGAGCTGTCCGGTGTGAAGGGGCTTTGACTTTGCATAACAGAGGTCTCCCAACACCACACCCTATATGTCTTCACACAGCTCTAATGGACCATGTTTATGTTATGGCATTGGTGGCAGACACTTCAAAAGGAGAGACAGGAAAGATGCCAGGAAGACACCCCGCTATGAAAGGAACCCGCAGCACATAACCCGAGCTGCATGAGCTGTCCGGTGTGAAGGGGCTTTGACTTTGCATAACAGAGGTCTCCCAACACCACACCCTATATGTCTTCACACAGCTCTAATGGAGAAACCAACCTCTCAGTCTCTGTCTCTTTCCCTGTGTTCCACCCTCTTCCTCAGTCTACCTGTGTGTATTATAATTTAGTTTTATGGAAGTGTCTTGCATGATTATGGGGCTGCCAAGACCAAACTCCACAGCCCATACTGGCAGAGAAAAGTTGTGGTTTGAGTATGAGGACATTTTGGAAGAATTCCTTCTTCCTTGAGGATACGTCAGCCTGTTTTTCCTTAAGGTATTCAGTTGATTAGAGAGGCTTGTCTTCATGGTGCAGGGTAATCTGCCTTACTCAGAGTCTACTTATTTAAATGTTCATTTCATCCCAAAATATAGAAGCATCTAAAATCCTATTTGATCAAATTTCTGGTTGCTGTGGTCTAGTCATCGCAGGTACTTGCTGCTGAGCAACCAAAGGTAGCAGCCTTTGCCTAGATAGCCATTTTTGTGTGCAGAAAAATGCTTGAAAGCATATGTGTTAGAGTCTTTACAACTGGAGATGATGTATCTGCCTCTTTGGTTGTGAAGAAGCAGGAGACGGAGACACTGGGATTTGGGGTAGCATTGCCCTGTGTTAATCAAGTATCTACAGGATGCATTGTAATTACCACCTTATTTTCAGATTAGTTTCTAAACAAAGTAATGCCACTGTGTAGTTAAAGTATAATAGAACTACTAAACTAAACTAACCGCTAACAGAACTGCTGATATATTTCCAGGCTTCTAAAAACTGCCTATTTTATTTTGTTTCCTTAATATTCTGTGTTCTTATTGTTAACTCATTTCCAAGCTATTTGTGAGCGCTCTAATCTCTGTCTCTGTCTCTGTGTCTCTCTCTGTCTCTGTCTCTCTCTCTGTTACATATACTACATCTTTATGTGGATATGTGCATGCGGATGTGGATGTGAGTACCAGAAGCCAATTTTCATTGTCTTCCTCTGTCTGTCACTCTCCACCTCATCTTTTTAAAGATACAGTTCCTCATTTTTTAAGAAATTTTATGTGTATGAATATATTGCCTGCATGCAGGTATGTGCACCATTGTTGTGCAGTGCCCGCAGAGGTCAGAAGAGGGTGTTGGATCCCCTGGAACTAGACTTACAGACAGTTGTTAGCTGCCATGTGCAGGCTTGGAATAAAATCTGGGTCCACTGCAAGAGCTGCCAGTGCTCTTAAGTCCTGAGCTATCTCTTGAAACTCCTAGATGCAATCTCCTGATTCAGTTAGCTCGACTGGCCATTGAGCCTCAGGGATTGGCCTGTTTTTTGGTCCCCCTCCTAACCTACAGCTTTGGGGTTAGAGATGACCCTGTCAGTAAAGTGTCTGCTGCACAAGCGTGAGGAACTGAGTTTCTTTGCCAAAATCTGAGAGCACAGCCAAGGGTGAAAGGTAGAGGAGACTTGATTTCCATGACTGTGGATTCTTATTTATAGTTCCCATGTTTTTCCATAGAATCCACGTTTTATTTGGTTATATCTGTTACCTCTGAGGCACTCACATGATAAAGGGAGCTGGGCATTGATGGTGCACACCTTTAATCCCAGCACTTGGGAGGCAGAGGCAAGCACATCTCTGTGAGATCAAGACCAGCCTGGTCTACATAGCTAGTTCCAGGCCAGCTAGGACTACAGGAAGACCCTGTCTCAACTAAAAACAAAACAAAGTTGAAAAATGACAAATGGTACAGGGCAGAGGCTGGGAGACTGTCTAATTACCAATTAAACTTAATCTTCAACCAGTGCTTTCGTTTTTGGGGCCCATGCTCTGTACATGTTTCTGAGTTTAGAAATACCAAAGCCTTTCCGTAGGAAAAATATAGGTAAATAAAATATAGTTTTATTTCTGCTCTTAAGTTTGCTAAATTATGTGACAGGATGAAAATAACAGTGGTGCTGTTATAATGTAGAAGAGGAAATATTTAAGACAGCTATATACAGAAAAGACTAGAGATGTAAAGAGAGGTAAGGTTGAATGGAAAAATTTGGTCAATGCCAGTAGACTACGAAAATACACAACCACATGCACACACACTCCTTAAGTAAGCACTAGAGTGGCATACTAAGCAATATATTGAAAAAACCTACAGATGAATCAAAATACAGTTGTAAGAATTATTCAAGTAACTCACAAGAAAGACAGTGGGAAAGTAAAACGAACAAAAAAAATCCATATTTATGCATTATATCAATAATTACATTAAATATAGTTTTCTATGCATATCAGTTAAAAGACAAAGCTAGAGTAGATTAAAAACGTGACCTGATTTATTTGCTGCCTAAAAGAAACTCACTTAAAATGCAGTTATAGATCCAAGGTGAAAGTAAAACATTTGAAAAATGCATGTGCTAATATTAACCTAAAGAAAGCAATACATATGTTGGTGTTGAATAAATGAACTTAGAGTAAAGAAAACTGCCAGAGACAGAGAGGGACATTGTGCAACAATAACAGTGTCAACTCAGGAAAAACACAATGACCCCAATATGCATGCACCAAAAATATGGTAGGCAAACATGGATAGAACTGAAAGGAAAGAGAAATCCACAACTGTGGTTATAAACTTCGACCCTTCCTTCTTATCTATCAACACAGCCACATAGAAGGTTACTAACGATATGGAATAGCTTCCCACATCAACCAGTAGAATCTAATCAATCTTTATAGAACGCTCTATCTTGCAGAAGCAGAGTACATACTGTTTCCAATGGCCCACAAAATATACAGACCATACATTCTGGACCCAACAACCAACTTTAACATATTCTAAAGAAATCAAATAGTACGTGTTTTCTGGTCACAATATCAAACTAGAAACAATGGTAGAGAACCGTAACCTTCCAGCTACACAGCACTAAATAAACAATAGTTCAAAGAGGAAGTATTAGGAGAAATTTTGGAAACATGTTAATTGGGAATAAGTATAAAATATAAAAACTTTGGGGAACAGATAATACTACAAAGAAATTTTATAGTATTGAATTTATATTACAATGTATTAGAAAAAAAAAAGGAAATCTTAAATCAGTAAACTGCCACCCAAGGAAATTAGAAGAAAAGTAAAATTAATGCAAAGTAATCAGAAGAAATTATAAAGTTAAGAGCAGAAGATTATTGTATTGAAAACAACTTGCAATAGAGAAAATGAAGAAAATACCTTCTGTCTTAAAAGATTCTTTAACATTTACAAACATCTAACAAGATTGACAAATAGAGTAAAAAGAAGATATAAATTATTTTTAACAGGAATAGCAAATGATGTTGCTACAGTCAGGTTTTCAAATGATGGAAAAGGAGCATTTTTAACAATGTGCTATATGTACATAGTGATATGAAATGGAGAAATTTCTTTGAAAAATTCAAGCTCTGGGATTGGAAAGGTTACTCAGTGATTAAGAACACATACTGCTCTTGTACAAGACCTGAGTCTGATTTCTAGCACTCACATCATGCAGCTCACACCTGCCTTTAATTCCACCTTCAGAGACCACACACACACACACACACACACACACACACAATTAAAAATAAAGTTAAAAAATAAACTTTAAAAATTCAAGCTAGCATTTTCTAAGTTTAAAAAAAAAAGCAAAAAACAACAAATGCTAGTGAGGGTTTGGGGACAGGGGAACCCTCATCCACTGGAGTGCAAACCGGTGCAACCACTATGGAAATAAGTGTGACAGTTCCTCAAAAACTAGAAATGGATCTACCATAGCACCCAACTATACCACTCCTGGGCATATACTAAAGGACTTTATATCTTACTACAGTGGCACATGCTCATCCATGTTCATCACTGATGTAATTTTCAGGAGGCAGCCTAGATGTCTATCAATGAATAGATAATTAAATGAATACATATTTAAAATGTGGTATGTATACACATGGAATTTTATCTATCTGTAAAGAAAAATGAAATTATGAAATTTGCAGGTAAAAGGATGGAACTGGAAAATGAAGCAGAGTAGTGGGGAGGGAGGTTTCAGTAGAGAAAGGGATAGAGGGCAAGGCAGAGTAGGGTATGAAGGGACACGTAACTAAAACAAAAGATGCTTGAAAAAGCCGTGTGGACACCTACTCCTTCCCAGGGCAGAAAATCCTCTAGATGAAACAGAAACTTGACTGTGCCTTGAAAGATGGGGAAGATTTCCCAAAGAGATTGATAGACGAGATTAATTAGAGTTACCCTTCACTAGGGATAATACTTCTCCCAGAAGCCAAAGGTTGCCAGATAAAGCCTAGGACTAGGTGTGGAGTACCTCCCTTTGAGTTGTTGGTCAGGGGTGTCCCAAGACCCCTAAAACAATACAGGTTACTGCTATTGTTCATGGTTGCCCACCAGAACTTGATGGTAAGACCCTGTCGCTGAAGATACCACACACTTTGATCTCAGGACATGGAAAAATCAAGTTGGCACTGACTAGAAAGCTGCTTCCCTGCTGGCTAGCTTTCATAGATTTGGAAGTTGCAGTCTTACCCATTTGTGAACCCTGAGAGCTGCAGTGATGACCAGTGTGGCAAGATATGCCCATGGCCACAATAGTGGCATTGATAGTATGAGGGTAGCCAACTGCTTTCTGAATGAATTTAAGATTGCATAGGAGAAAACACATGCCTGGAATTGTAAATCTGGCCAAAAGCCCATGGCTGGGTAGTTCAGAGGCCCCAGGGGTGAACTTACTATTATTTTGTTAAAGGAACATAGTATCAAACTGCCCCTTAAATTCATATCTCTCTACCCATAGACTAATGAATCGCTCAGAACACATCAGGGTAGTTTCTTTGTGCAGTAGATGGCAGTTAAGGCAGAAATTCACAAGTGGTCAAAGTGCAGAGAAAGTGGTTGTGGGGTGCTCAGCTATAATTGGGACATCTATAGCACACCCCCTATGCCCAAGGCTCAGGAACTATTTCAGAAAAGGGGGCAGAAAGATTGTAAGAGCCTTAGGTTGAGGGCAGGTGTGACGGTGTGCACCTTTAATCCTAGCACTCAGGAGTCAGGGGCAGATGGATTGCTGTGAGATCAAAGCAAGCTTGTGATGGTCTACACACTAAGTTGCAGACCAGCTGGAGGTACATAGTGAGACCTTGTCTCAACAAAACAAAAAAAAAAGAACTGAAGTTTGTGGAGGACTGGTGCAAAACATCTTGTGGACATGACAAGACTGCTTGCTGCACTCATGAACTCAGAGCAGCTGTAGTTGCCTGCACAAGACCTGCAGAAGATCAATCCAGTCAATATTCTAGCATGGAGTCGGGGAGGGACTCATGAGGAGCTACTGACAGTTGATGGCTTATAGGGGAGTCATTATCTTTAAGTGTGTGTCCCCTGGTAGGTCAACCATGTTCTAATGAATGGCCCCACACCCATGAGTATATGGAGAGCAAAAATTTGACTTTGAAAAAAGGGGACACAAAGTTGTGGGAGGGTTCTGCGGGGTTGAATCTGGGAGGAGTTAGGAGGAGGAATGAGAGATGAATGTGATCTAAAACATTATATGCATGTATGAAATTCTCAATCAAAATTTCAAGCTATCACAGTTTACCCAATGCTAATAGCCCCATGACTTTTAAGAAGCATCCCAGATAAACTCTGTAGCCAAGTCTTAAACCTCTTTCTGGGAAAGGGCCTGACCCCTTTTAGATGCTCAGGCACACTGTTTACATCCATCTCGCTCTTCAGCTCTGACGTGTCCCTCGTGAAGGCTCCACAGGTGCTGTGAAGAGCCTTCCATAGTGGAGACTTCTCAAGGTTATGATTTCCTATAGGGCTAGGAAGGGAGGAAATGGTGTGTCTGGTGTCCACAGTCTTTGGAGAGCCCCTTGGGTTCTCCATTTGCCACACTGAAGAGAGAAGTGAATGCCAGAGAAGATAGTGGCTAATAAGGATGACAGAAGGCTGGAGGAAGCATCCCCACAGGCAGTTTTCCTAGCATTTCCTCCACTGTTCAACATGGACCACACCAGGGAACCTTTAGGTCCCACCAGCAACAGTAGCAGCAGCTCCCAGTCAAGGGACTCCCAGAAGCCAGTAAAGAGAGCAGGAGCCACCTCAATCAGGAGGACATCCTCACAGCTCCTCTTGCAGGTGCCCCGTTGCCCGACCTGGATGCACGGTTTCCCCGCCTTTGCCCTTCAGCCCCCTGCTTGGCTGTATGCACTATGTTGCACTGAGAAAGGAAGGGACAGCAGGAGTGAGGTGGAGAGAGCAAGCTCAGCACCAACTCGCCCACCCCCGGCCCCACTCGCCTGAGCTTGCTGCCCTCTGAGAGGGGAAAAGGGGCGGCTGGGAGGGGTTTCCACCTGATGTCCCTGGTGGAACAGGTGCTTCTGGGTGGACCAGCTTTTAATTTGCACACCTGAAAATCTCAGAATTGAGTTTAGATAGATTGATTTTCTTAAACACTTTTTTTGGGTGTAGGTGTAGGGGAATCATTTAATTTAAATCATCAAGATTCCCCTGCCCAAATCCTGACTCTTGTGTACAGATGCTGTTTAAAGGGAATCAGAAAAATGCCAAGCCTTTTTTCTCTTTGAATGTGCTATTTTTACAACTGAACTTGTACATGTGTATAAAGAGAGACATCTTTCTTTTACTAACTGGATAAAAAAAAAAATCTTAAATAAAATGGAGTGAGATAATTTTATGTAAAAAAATTCATAATGTAACAAAATTAATTCATAATGTAAATACTCCTTCAAAAGAAATCTTTTAATTCAAATATTTTCACTATATAATTTTATCAAAAATTTGAAGAAGAGTTAACACCTATATAATCTCTTAGAAAAAGAAGAGATGAGAAAACACTTTGAAATATTTATATGAAGTTAGTAGTAATCTGGTAACAAAACCAAAGATGAACAAAAAGTTCAAAAGACCCATATAAATGTAGGATCTAAAATGGTAGCAAAGTACTAACTGAGGAGTTATTGTCTCCTCTTATAAAGCCCTAAATGCAGTCTGTTATATTACGCCACAAGGAAAAAAATTGTAAGCTGTAGACAAGCTATAGGCCAGAAGAAGTTAGTTACAAACATATCTGATAATTTATATGTATTATATGAAGAGCCCTCAAAACCAATATTTGAATAAAAATTCAAGAGCTGGATATGTGACATCTGTTATCTTCACACTCCTGAGATTGAGTTTTGCAGATTGATGGAAGTTTGTGGGCAGCCTGGGCAAAATAGTAAGGCCATATTAAAAACAAAAACAAAAAAAACTGTAAGAAACTGAACAGAAGACATGGAGAAGTATCTCAATAGTTGAGCCATTTAGGAAATTCAAATTAAGACCAAAGATGTTACTACACACCTATTAGAAAGGATCAGATAAAAAGTGACAGCACCAAATAATGGCGAGGATTCAGAGAAACTGAATCATTCACACACTGTTGGTAGTGATGTAAAATGGTACTGCCACTCTAGAAAACAGTTTGGCAGATCCTTAAAAGACTAAACATACACTTACCATATGTTCTAGCAATCACACTCCTTGGTATTTACTCAAAGGAGATGAAAACTTACTGCCACACAGAAAATGTACACATGAGTGTTTATAGAAACTCTATTCATAATTGCAAGATTCTGGATTCAACCAAGATGTCAGTTCAATAGGAGAAAGGATGTGTAAACAGTGGTCTATCCAGACAATGAAATGACATTAATCCCTAAAAAGAAATGAGCTATTAACCATGGACGACATGTAGGAAGCTTTCATATCTATCACTAAGTGAAATAGGCCCATCTCAAAAGGATTCATAATATTTATTGTAACTATATCATATTCTTGAAAAAAACAAATCTATGCTACTTATATATAACCTGGCAAAGTCACTTCTAGGAGCCCAGAAAAATGAAGATTTACGTTCCTTCAAAAAACCTTTTGAAAATAATCACATCTTCCCCAAACTAAAGGCAACCTGTAGCATATAAATATTTAAACTATGGTGCATTCATGTGGTTCATATGATGGAAACATATTACTACCTCATAACAGGAAGGAATGAACTATGGGTACAGGCAACAACCTGAATGTCTCTCCTGAGAATTATGCTGTGAATAAAAAGAGCTAACCCCAAAGGTTACGCACTAAATGACTTTGTCTATACAGTGCTGGTGAAGTGGTAAAATTATAGTAATGGTGAACAGATTAGTGGTTGTTAAGGGTTAAGTATCAGGTGGCATGGAGAGAATTGAGTGAAGCTTTGAAAGGGCAACTTGAGTGACCGTCACAATGATGAGCATCTGTATCTTGTCTCTCTGCCAATATCCTAGTAGTTATATTGCACTATAATTTTGTAAGATGCTACTTTTAAGTGGGTGCAGCGTTTACAGAATCCAATTTCTTTCAAATGTATAGAAATATACAGTAAACTCTTAAAAGTAAAAGGTTTGATGAACATAGTATATTAATTCGATGCAGAAATGTTGTCTAATGACCTCAGTGCACTTGCTGGTGAGCACTAATGCAGTGCTCTGCAAAGCTATGCGGACCTTCCTCCTAATGGAAAGCTTTCACTGTGTTGCACTGCTTCCCCAGCATGTGCTCTTCCCTATGTCTTTGCCCAGAGAGAACCTACTCTGATATATTCTAAATTCTTTATTGTTTTGTATTTATTGTTATTCTTTATTGTATTTTATTCTTTATTGTTATTTTTCAATATTTCAAATATTAGGTTCATAGTATATGTTAACTAAGGCTATTTTAACTTAGTAATATATAGTATTGATTTTATGCCAAGTTCCCAACAACTGTCTTTTTGTAGATTCTAAGATTAAATATTTTACATATTTATTTAAGAAATACCTTTATAGAATTTAGCATCCTGCCAGGTGTGGTGTCACACACCTTTAATTCCAGCATTCAGGAGACAGAGGCAGGTGGATCTATGTGAGATTGAGGCTAGCCTGGTCTGCATATTGAGTTTCAGGCCAGCTGGGACTCCAGGAAGACCGTTTCAAAATAAACAAACAAATAAGTAAATAAGTAAAAAGTAGAATTTGGCACTCGAAAAAGTGTATAGTATATAATGACCTTGAAGATATAGTGAATTATAAGAATAAAAAAAGAAAGCCAGTGATAGAAAGATTTTTGTTTTTTAATTGGTTTAGTAAATAAAACTCAGATGCCCCATGCATTCTCCTTTCTTCAGGCATTGAAGAAGCAGTACCTGGCAGCTCCCTGGCAGGAGCTGAATGTCTCTCCAGAGAATTATGCTGTGAGTGAAAAAAGTTAACCCTGAAGGTTACACACTAAATGACTCCATATATACAACACTCTTGAAGTAATAAAACTGTAATAATGGTGAACAAAGTAGTGGCTGCTGAGGACTCCCATGAACTCCCTCTAGTCCTCTTTACAGCTTCCCACATCCCATGGACCAAAACTGGTGAGATTTTTTTTTTTTCCTTTCCAAACCCACTTTCCACCATTCTGAGCATGACTGGTCAGCGTCTTCTCTAGGACTTTTAAGAAATCTTATGTTGTGGGACTCCCAGGATGATGATAAATAATTGTTAAACCAGAAGTGTAACAAATGTATATATTATTAAGCATTTCTTTTTCACAGAGGAACTTTTTAGCACACAGGTCTGCAATGGAGCTCATCATTCTGCCAGTGTCCACACTTGACTGTGGTTATGGGAGAGATGACTCTGGAAGATCTTGGCTGAGGTCCTTTGTGAGAGCCGAGGTTGCATCCACCTTGATCACATTCTTACACCACTGAAAACTATCTTGTATGCTTTCTCGGCTTCCATTGTAGGAATGACTTTTATAAAATGGTTGTTATCTGAACTATTGACTTTTAATTAAACCAAGCAAAACCAAATGCTTTTGTGACTTGTGACCTGGGCACCTGATCTCGTTTCCTTGGCAACCTCATTTTGGTGCTCCATCTGTACTGAATAGTCAGTTGTCAACTTGACACAACTGATAGAAGGAAACCTCAGCTGAGGAATTTCCTTCAACGGATCAGCCTGTGCCCATGTCTTTGGGGGCATTTTCTTGATTGTTGAGTGATTTGGAGGGCCCAGCCTACTGTGATTGGTGCCACCCTTGGGCAGGTGGTCCTAGGTTGCACAAGAAAGCAGGCTTAACCTAGATCAGAGGAGCAAGCCAGTAAGCAGTGTAGCGCCATGGTCTGTGTCCATGTTCCTGCCCTGGGTTCCTGCCTTGACTTCCCTTGATGATGGACTGTGAGTTGTAAGCCAAATAAACCATTTTTTCCCCAAGCTGGCTTTGGTAAGTGTATTTATCACAGCAATAGAAAGTAACTAGAACATTACCCACGAGGATAATGAATGTATGTGGGCATGCTTGAGAATTAACATATCAAAACACTGAAAGGCAGCACCCATCTCCATTGTATATAGTGAGATTGGGAAGGACATGTGACCTTGGTTGAATGTGATATTTTAGAACTAGTAATGAAAAGTCTGAATGGTTAGTTAAGATTAGGGTGGAACCAAGCTTGTAGTTCCTTAGTTGAAGCTGGAGAAACCATTTTGGTATGGGTGGGGCCAGACTCCAGGACACAGTTCCAGAAGCAGAGCTCCAAAGACAGTTCCATCAGCACAGTTATGGGAGAAAGATGGTTCTAAGAGATATCTGGGGCAACAAATGTCCTCTGATTTGGGGCCACTATTAAAAACTAAATTCGAGAGTTAGGCTATTTGTTCAAGTGATTGTGATGTTGGTTTAGTAATGCCACGTTCTATCTCTTAACAGTTCTCACATTTTCTACTTTATAAATACTATTTTTAAATTATTATTTGAAATTTTCATATATGTTTACAATGTATTTTGATCATATCCTCTCCTCCTTAAACTCCTCCGAGACCCTCCCCCAACACATCTTTCCCCACCTTCATGTTTGTTTGTTTTTTTAACCCATCGAGTTCATTTCTTCTTTTAGATACCTGATGGTTAGCTAGTGCTGTCCCAACAAACTTTCTTCTCACTGTTCTAAGCATTTCCATAAGAGACTTGAGGGTCTGAACATCTTGACTCACCTCATATAAGAATATGCCTCCACTGGCTCTTCAGAGCATATCAAAGCATGAAGGGGAAATGGTTTTAGTCTTTCATCATTTTGATTTTATGCTATTTACAAATAATTTCTCTCCTTTGAACTACTGAATTTCTTTTTTTTTAAAGATTTAAGATTTTTATTATATGTATATATAAATGTTTGTATGTATGTATGTATTTGTACCATGTGCATGCCTGGTGCCCTTGGAGGCCAGAAGAGGGCATCAGAGCCACTGGAGCTGGAGTTACAGAAGGTCATGAGCCACCATGAGGGTGCAGGGAGAACTGAACTCTGGTTCACTGCTGAGCCATCTCTCTAGCCCCCTGAATTTCTTTTCATAAAGAAATGGTGAAAGTTTCTTTTGCTTGTTTGTTTGTTTTGCTTTCTTGAGACAGGTTCTCACTCTGAAGCCCCAGCTGGCCTGGAGCTCATTATGTAGACTATCCCAGGCTGGCTTCAGTCTCGTAGCCATCCACCTACTTCTGCTTCCTGAATGCTGGGTTTCAAAATGTTCACCACCATGCCCAGACCAGAAGCTTTGATCTTTGTCATTTTTGTAATAAATGCACATTCACATAAAATTTCACAAGTATTTCTCCCAATGGGAAATTTCAGGGGAGGTTTTGTTGATTTTAAAAAGCCATAGGTAGCAGTTTCTTTTAATCATGCCCAGTCTTTAGATTTAAAATTCATGTAGTTTTGAATCGATAATGCATTCATATGATTTAAACTCTAATAGGTCTCCTTCCAAACTTGGCTTCCAACTCATCCAGTTCTCTTCTGTGGAGGGAGTGTTTCTAGCACCTTCTCTATCCCAATACTATACACATATAAAAGAAAATAAGTTTTTTACAAATGGTAAAATGGGAAACACTGTTCTATAGCTTTGCTTTTTCTCTATTAATTAAGTATGGTAGAGATTGTCCCATAGCAATGCAGAACGATTGACTTCGTTCTGTACTTTATGAACGTAATATAATTTATGTGAACAGCTCTACTTATCAACATCAAGGCTGTTAGAAATAATTAGATGATCTTGTGTTTTTATCTGTAGATACATGGGCAGATACTTCTGGAGGTTCTTATTGTGGGATAAGTACCTAGAAATTCAAGCTCATTTTTTAAAAAACAGGCATTTGTTGTGTTAGTTGTGGAATTTTCATGTCTAGATAAATATACAAAGCAAAATGGTTTTAAATAACTTTAAACTGGCACATTCCTATGAATTTTATGTATATCTTAAGATATATAAATTATATGCGTATACATTTTTAATTCGTTTTGATTTTGCTCTTTTCTCTCCATTTTGTTTTTCTTTCCTCCCATTTCCCTTTTTTGTCTGTCCTTCCTTGTCTCTTCTGTTATTTGCTTTCTATTAATGATCAGACTGAGAGCTCTGTAACCACTAGATGGTGGTACAAGAACACAGGGAGAAGCATTTTTGTAAACAGACTAGGTATAGGTTTGATTTCCTGCTCAGTTTTTAAATTGCTATACACTTGGGCCCTTAATGCCTCCTGAGGGACATCACTGTGATTGCTGTTTAGTGGTGAGCTAACATAAAATTGATATTGAGCTTTACAGCAGCTGTTATAGACCACTTTATGTTGATGTTGAAGCTTTTTTAAAATGCTCATTGCTTGAAGATATTAACTCTTCAGTGGGAATCTGTGAAGTTTTCTGAGTGATTTGAAGGGCTTGCTTACATTCCTGACTGATTTACAGATCCTACAGTGTTGCAGTTGAGAATACTTAAAATTTATAATCCTGCCTTATTTAGCTGACTGAATTTTCAGTGATGAAATGGCAGCTTCTTAGCTATTTCCTAGGGAAACGACAGAAGGCATGTGCTCACTATGGTTTCACCCGACCCGTGGTAGTTAAAGCTTTGTATAAACTTGCATCATCCATCTTCATCTCAATGTTTAAAATATAGAAGTATTTTTCTCTATGTGAATTGGCTTTATTTTTTGAAAGTATACCTTTTCTCTTTTAATATTGGGAATCCGTGCTCAGAAAGTTCTCATCAGTTATTTCTTAATTACAGAAGGCAGGAATATAACAATGTTGAAGGGTCCTTGCTTATATTAGAGCTGGAGGATAATTTCAGCATTTAAACTCTGTTGAAACTGTCAGATGCATGCAGCATAGGACTGTGGTTTCAGCCCCACTGTAAACTTGGCTGACACCCATTCTTTTTGGCAGTATCTCTTTTGGATTTCTAGGGATGGATGTACAATGCTCCTGTTTTGTTACAGGGTGTTCATGTCAATTGTCAAATCCATGTCTTCCTAATAAGTCTCCTTACAACCATGTGCATGCTGACTTGCCTTGATGAGTTAATTATTTGGGGCAAGCACTGAGGCATATTACCCCTATTTCCATAGCTATTGATAGCTCTACACCCACCCTATTTACATAGATAGCGTTGCCTGACTTACAAAAAGAGGTCTAACATTCTAGCTCAACTGTCTGATGGATTTTGATGACAAGTTTCTTTTATGATCTGACATCCAGCAGTGGCGTGTTATATATATAACATTACACCTGAAGACTTCATTTAAAACATTCACTGTTTAAGTAAAGGAATGACTTCTTGTTATCTATTCATACATAAGGAAAAACAATAATCAGTGAGTTCTTCAGTGGAAGAACTCAGAGTTGAAAGAGGCCTTCCTGACATGAGGAGAACATTGCTGTGCTGCTCCAGGAAGTAGAACCCACTGCATCTGGTTCCTCAGTTTTATTAGGAAAAATAAGCCATTTCATGATCCGCAACGTTTAAATCAATTGAACTATAGTGAAATCTCTCCCCTGAAATGGCTATTACACAGCTTGCAACCTTTTGTTCAAGAGATTAAGTTTGCATCTCCTCATATTATCTCCTTGTAATTGGAAAACTTTCATTTTGATGGAGAAAATGTGCCAGTATCCCTGTGAGCCTTGCCACAAGCCAATGCAGAATGCCATCTGGAGGGTGCATGCCCACGTCAGGCAGCAGCCTCCTGTCGGGCTGGATCTGGAACTTTGCAACAGAACAACTAATAACATCTTAAGCTCCATTTGTCTAGCTCGCTAGTGCTCTTGGCAGAGGTCAGAACCAGCAGTGGTTTTGTTGATTTGCTGCATCAAATGTAATTAGGTTAAAGCACTCACTGACAGAGCCTCTGATAATGGCATAAAAGCCTCAGGCTTAAATTTACCCATCGAGTCAAATTTAAGTTTAGCTCAACAAAGATGTACTAATTTCATCACTAGGACAGTAAAAATTGGTAATTTTTAAAGGTACTTATTTGGAATGACAAAGTTTTCCTTTCTTTGGAGCTCATAGTTATTTTATTTCTATTTTTAAACACAATTTAATCAATTTAATTTTTAGTTCCTAGCTTCTGAGAAGGTGGCTGATATCTCCTGTGATGAGAGATGGTCTCACATGTATGCAAATTATCCATCTCTTCTGAATCTTACTGTTGATCAGGCTGTGGAAAATGATGAGATGTCTTTATCAGGTTACCTCCAAATAACTGAATTCTGTCAGTTGTCTACACATATAGAGAGAGATGACACGATGGTTGACCTTTTAACCCTTGCCTGTTGAAAAACTCCAGGGTTAGCAGCAGCCTCTTCATAAATGAGTCAGTTTCAGGCTGTGAGTAAAATAGAGAACCCATTGCTTGGGGTTACATTTAGGGCAAACCTGGGCCCAGAGCATAAGACAGGAGTTAGCTATTGTTAAGCGCATACAAAAAGATGAACAGATTTCAGCACATTGTTTAGAGAAAGAGAGAGCTGGGGTGTGGTCTCCACAGGAAGGTGGGGTCCATGGGATGACTCTGACTATTATCTCTATAAGGCTTTTGAAAACCAGCAGAGAAGTTAAGTATGATGTAATACACAAAATAATCAGAGGAGAGCTACATTTTAAAAAACTGACTTTCACATTTCCTCGCATTCCGCTGCTCCTCAGATACACTGGTGCTACTGGTACTTGTAAAGAAATCTCTGAAATTTCCAGGGAACAGCAGTGATTTCCTTAGATTTTGTTCCTCATTGGGGATGTTGTGCTAATTTGAATGTTTCAGGTATTCTGCTTTCGATAGAAGCAATAGGGATGTGTGAGAATGAGGTTAAGTAAGTGTTTGTTTGAGGATTTAATACTGCATACACTGTAGGAGGAAAGCAGTTACCAGGCTGTTAATTTCATATTCATGTATGGCTTATTTATTTGTTGTTTACCTCTCTGCATAATGAAAATGCCACGGAAGTCTGCTTCTACTGCTCTAATTTTAAATGAAGCTGAATGTTATGTATAAATTTAAGTTACAGGGGCTGGAGAGATGGCTCCGTGGTTAAGAGTACTGGCTGCTCTTGCAGAAGACTTGGGTTTGATTCCCAGCACCCACACAGTGGCTAACAACTGTCTATAACTCCAGTTCCAGGAGAATCTGATTTCTTCTTCTGACCTCTGTGGGCATTGCATGACACAGGTACACACATACATGCAGGCAATTCACTCATACACAAAAAATAATAAATAAAATATTTATAAAAATTTGTGACAGATTGCTAATTTAATTCTAAGTATTCTACATATAAGAAATTCCTATGTTCCTGAAAGAATCGCTCCTTTAAACTGAATAAAAGCATAATCGTCTCAGTATTTTATAAGAGAGGGAGTTGATAGATTAAATCACAAACCAAACATCATCAGTATATTTGGAACAATATAGTTATTTGTAACCATCCATTCCTAAGTGTATGTCTCTCTGTGTGTATATAATATGTATACCTTAATTACTTTCCTGACAAATGTAACTTACTCAAAAGACAAAAGCTGATCACCTCTGCTGATAAATTATTTACAGCTAGCTTATTTTTAAAAATCTGGTGACAGACTCAATGTTTAGTGAAGTGGCTTTGAAAGCTTCAGGGAGGACACAGTTTTCATCTATTTACATTTTGAAGAGCCAGTCATTGGCAGAATTCAAGGCTAGTTTATCTTCTGGGTATACAACAAAACAAAGCAAGAATAGCATCAGAAAGAACGAAATCCACATCAACTGTATGTGGGGTTTCAGTCTCTAGCCCAAGAACCCATTCAAGCTATATGCCTCAAATTCTGTTTCGTGACCCACCCTTGCTCTTCTCTCTTTAATACCAGATCTTTATCTGAAATCAAAGTTGTGTGTCATCTAAGTTCTTCTAAATAATTTATGTATTTAACAAGCATCACTGTGTGTCTGCCACGTATATAGACAAGGTCTCTGTCCCTCGCTAAAGCCTGGATGAGAACAAATCTATAACACATAGATTAAAATATTGAATAAATAATCGTGTAGGTTAGTGCACATTTAAATATTCCAAGGGCAGAAACAGTTCAGAAGGTTCATTTTCTGGAAACTCTTAATATAGTCTGCAAAACTTGGTACGTGCCAGTTGTTCAATTTCCATTGTTATTTACAAAAGTGAAGCTTTGAATTAAGGGAAAAAATGTGCCATCTGCCTACCCCTGTGATAATGCTTGGTTTTATTCCCAAGCATATCAACCACTGGCTTGGCATTTCAACTAACTGAAGCACTTTTCTCATTAGAGTGTGTCTGTGTCTACAAAAGGCCATTTTTCCTGGTTGCTCATTTGAATATTTCTGTCCTCTCAGTCTTCCTTTACTGGACGTCAGGCTTTCTATCCACAAATGTGGCCAGCCTGTTGAAAAACTCTTGCCTTCTAGGTACCTCATGTGTAGGCTACACCAGATGTACCTTTTTTCCAGTGACTTATTCAATCAACTCTTTGTATTGATTTTTAATTAATATTTATATTCAATGCCTATTTTCTGTGGACACAAAGGGCATATATATATAACTTTGAGGAGATAAAACTGTGGAATGTGATATCTATTAACTTGATTTCAGTAAAAAAAAATAATAAAGGATGTAAAAAAAATATTGTGTTTTAAGTGGAATTTTCCAAATGGCAGCGCATACTACATCCACATTTACTCATTCAGTCAATTATTTGATGAGCATTTACTCGGTGTTACAATGTGTCCAGCAAACTGTGGCTCTCTGAAGCTATACATATGGGCAACCCATGCATGGTGCATGTCCTAGATGGATTTAGAGGAAGTGGATACCATGGCAGGTACTATCTGTTTTTGAAAACCAGCATGTTGTTACACATCACTTTGAAGCTTGTTAGAAATGTGTGGTTTCTGGCCCATTTGGATCTATGTGAAAGCTGCATTTTAACAAGGTCTGCTGAAAATAGTTTGAAAAGCACTAGGCTAAGAGGATTATGGAATGCTTTATAGAGGGGCACAAATAAATAGTCATCATCAAATTTTTGAAAGAGGAAAGAAGGTAAATTTAGGCAAGCTCAAGAAGGGATTGGATTGAACCTAAAATCTTATCCAGAATATCAAGAAACCAATATCAAAAAAACAAAAAAACAAAAAGAAGACAGTGGACATGCCACAGGTGAGGAGACTAGTGGATCAGTTGAGCTTGGTCATCATAGGAGATTCAAAGTTCTTTGGACAGAGAATAGTGTAGAGTCGGGACTAGAAACATCAATTGGAGAGGAGTGGTGACATAGTAAGTAGCTGGAGACCAGAATTTCTTATCCCAAACACATTTCCCCCAGTGACCTTTAGATAATCCCCATCAGGGCTTATTTTTAAATTCTAAAATAAGAATGAAATCAAGGTACAATGTTCTATACATTGATTTTTCCCAAACACATCTAATTTACTAGAAGCTAGATCTGAAGATGAGGGTGTTATTAGGTCATCTGGACCAGCAACCTTGCTTTGAAATTCAAGAATGTTACTGTGAAGGGGGTGGGGGTGTTTACATGAAGATGTCCCTTTATCACCAAGGGACAGTCTTGAGAAGATCCTGGAAAATGAACCTTCTCTTGGTGCCTGTCCTTGTTACCATAATCTTTTCTGTATTCTCTGTTATGTACCAATGGTGTCTGTAGTTTTCACCGAATATGCCATTATGCCGTAAGTCAATCATAGCAATCCGGAGGGACTGGTGATCGTCTCAAATACATCATTTTGTGTTACTGTGTCAGTGGTTTCTGTTGTCTTACAAGGTCAGTTCTCTATATAGGAATACTTCCACTCATACTTTTTGAAATAATTTGGGAGGCCAATTCTGAAGAATTCGGTCGTCTTTCACACTATCATAGAAAGTTCATATTGCCTGACTAGGCCCTTGAAACTACCTCAGCAAATGATTTCATTTCTGAAATTCTTTAAACACTGACCTCCATATCTACATTTTATGGACATCTGTTAGGGTGGCATTCAGTGTGCTTTAAGCACATGACTTATCTGCACACAAACCTGAACTGACAGTGAGAAGCCTGTGGCTTTCCAATAAACAACAAAGTTAAGCAGCAAGACAGACCCTAGAGCAGTGTCTTGGGAAGTCTCCTTTAAAAGATGAGAGAAAACCATCAGAAAAATTTCAGTGGTAATGTTTCACATTCATCAAGGCAACAGGGTGCTTTCTATGAACCAAGCATGTTGAAATCATTCTATTGACAAACCCAGGATTTTATTTCATAGGAAATTGATTTTCATCGTAGGAAAATGGAAAAGTAAGTGGGGCTATGCAGAAATTTGAAAGAGGAGTTTGCCAGCAGGAAGTAGAGTCCAGACGTGAAAATTTAATAGCCAACTTAGAAGGTGAGTTACCTCGTCAGTAGAATGATGTTTTCAAGGTTGAATTATTTTACTGTATTTTAGACAGACCATATTTTGGGGTGAACTTGTTCTATATAGCCACATGTGTTGAACTATTAGTTGTCTTGGAAGTGAGTAAATACAAAGAATTAAAGGGATATGCTTTTTCTATCTTGAATTCTGTAGGAAAAGGTTTTTGCATTATAAATATGATTCAAATAACTGACTATCCCACTGAGCACATATCTTCAATAATTAAGGGTAGATTTGATAGTTTGTTTATGCAAGTTATCTGGAACAATATATGCTTGTCAAATTGTCAATTTCTGGCAATATTGCTTTAGGTCAAATGAAAAGTGGAAGGAAAGATGAACAGAGGAAAGAAAGAAGGAAAGGAAGACCATATGACTGTGACATAAAATGAACATATTCTTCTGCACACTGAAAATTCTTTAAGTTCCCAATGGCCACAGCACTGGCTTTATGATTCTTTCTTGTGCCAAGAGCAAACATCTGAATGCACATTTTCTTGGGTATTTGTCCCAGATAGATTCATTCTTCTACAGATTCCATGTTAATCATTTTCAATCATTATTTCAATAGTGAAAATCACACTATACTTGTCATCAGACATTTCTATTTTTTTTAATAATTTATTGAGAATTTCATACAAGCATATAAGGTGTTTTGATCAAATCCATGCCCACTCCCTCCCCTCCAACTCCTCCCATATCTCCCCATCACTTTTTTTCTGATAACTTCATGTACACTTTCTTCCTCTTTTATTATTATTATTTTTTTAATGGGGCTTTTTGCTACTCTAACATTCCCCCTCTGAAGAGGTAACCCTAAAATCTTTTAAGGATTACATAAAAGCTCCCCAAAACTTTTGACATTCTGGCCTTTGGACTGGAGTACGTTGCTAAGAGGCCCAAGGACATTGTGACTTTTAGCCAAGAAACTGGCTACTTTTCTTTGAGGTCTTTTTACCCTAACTGCCTCACCAATTCCTACCTCCTATTTTTACCATACCATCCTCTGAAGAGGTTACCCAAATTGCCAATAGGGAATAGGAACACAGACTTTTCTGATTTCTTCCATGTGAACAGGGATGCTGGGCAAGGCAATTGGAGTACCCCTTCAGTGGTACTAAAAGACTCCCAAATTGCATAACTCTTATCTGTAGGAGGAAAAGAAAATCCTTGACTGGTGAATAGGAGATGTGAAGGAGAAGTAAAGGCAAAAGTAATTAGCATTACAAGTTCTAGACAGGCAACTAGAAAAAAGTCAGAACAGGGCAAATTTCAAATGCTCAAATGAGAGTCCACTGGAATTTCTTGACAAGGGCTTCCAAAGGCATCCCTCTATTGGATTCTTCCTGATTTTTCTTTTGTCTTCCAAGGCTGGACTCTAGAATGATGGATTCAGGATTTGCTTTCAGGTTTTGATAGCTCTTGGAGTGGTTAGAATCTGTGTCAGTTCCCTCTCAAAGGCTTCAAGGTAACTGACAGGTTGCTGAGGTGTATGAATGAACTGAGGGTATGCACACTGGAAAGCCTTTACCCAGCATAGGTCAAGTCCTCTCTTCTAGCCTTCCCTAGATTCTACAGTTTAGCATTCTCCAAATCCAGGAGACCATGTGTGATTAGGGCCAAATTACGTGCAGTTAGCTGGGAAGAGTGGCTGGATACTCGGTGAGGATCTGATGACCCTGCTTGACCCTCTTTTAATGAAAGAGCATAACCATCAACAAGCCCAATTGTGACAATGTTTAGCAATCAGGCTCAGCTGAAGTTGTGATGATGGTGGTTATTTCATACAGAAGAGACTGCTGTACAGTGTCTTCTTATTAAAAGCACATGGAATTTAAAAGGATTTGGTGCTAGGATCCACAAATGAGAGAGAACATACATCTTTTTATTTTTCTGAGTCCATGTTACTTCACTTAGTATAACAGTTTCTAGATCCATCCATTTACCTGCAAATTTCATTATTTCATCTTTCTTTACTGCTGAATAGAACTCCATCAATTGAGGGACACCTAGGTTGCTTCCATCTCTTAGGTATTGTGAAAAGAGCAGCAACAAACATGGATGTACAAGTGTCTCTGCAATAGGACGAGTTCTTTGGGT
>NW_008333311.1:4512054-4513195 GCF_000622305.1 Nannospalax galili | reverse complement strand
GCCAGTCTGACTGGGGTAAGATGAAATCTTAAAGTGGTTTTAATTTGCATTTCCCTAATTATTAGTGATTTTCAACATCTTTTAAGATGTTTCAAAGTCATCTTTACTTATTCTTTTGAGAATTCTCTATTCAGCTCCTTAGCTCATCTTTTAATTGGTTTGCTTCTTGGTTCTCTGTTTTTTGAGTTCGTTATAGATTCTGGAATGTTAAACCTCTGTCAGATGAGTCACTGGTGAAGATTTTTTCCCATTCTGTGGGTTTTTTCTTCACTTTTTTGATTGTTTCTTTTGCTGTACAGAAGCTTTTTAGTTTAATGAGGTCCCACTTGTTGATTGCTGATAGTAATTCCTGACCAACTGCTCTCTGATTTAGAAAATCCTTTCCTACACCTATATCTTATAAGTTACTGCCAGTATTTTCTTCTAATAGCTTCAGGGCTCCAAGTTTCACATTGAGGTCTTTGGAGTTGACTTTTGTGCAAGGTTAAAGATAAGGATCTAGTTTCATTCTTCTACAGGTGGAGATCCAGTTTTGCCAGCACCATTTGTTGAAGATGCTGTCTTTCCTCCATTGTGTGTTCTTGGCACCTTTGTCAAATATCAGGTGACTGAAATTGCATGTACTCAGGTTTAAGTCATCAATGATGTTCCATTGATCTATGTGTCTATTTTTGTGCCAATACCATGATGTTTTTATGACTATAGGTCTGTAGTATACTTTGAGATCTGGTATAGTAATCCTCCAGGCTCAGAGTTGTTTTGGCTATCCGAGGTCCTTTGTGCTTCCATATGACTCTTTGGATAGGTTTTTCCAATTCTGTGAAAAATGTCATGGGGATTTTGATTGGCACTGCGTTGAATCTATAAATGACTTTTGGTAGGATGGTCATTTTCACAATATTAATTCTTCCAATCTATGAGCATGGGAGGTCCTTCTATCTCCTGGTGTCTTCCTCAGTCTTTCTTTAATGATTTAAAAGTTTCATTGTAGAGATCTTTTGTGTTTTTATTCTACAAGTGCTTGTTATTGGTATATAGAAAGGCTACTGATTTTTGTAGATTGATTTTATAGCCTGTCACTATACTGAAAGTGTTGATCACTACTAGGATTTTTCTGGTGGATCTATTGGGAGGTATAGTA
>NW_008333311.1:4506467-4511993 GCF_000622305.1 Nannospalax galili | reverse complement strand
TTTCCAATTAGTAGTCCTTTAATTTCCTTCTCCTGTCTTATTGTTCTAGCAAGAGTTTCAAGCACTGTGTTGAAAAGGAGTGGAGATAGTGGACATCCTTGTTAGGTTCCTGATTTTAATGGGAATGCTTCCAGTTTTTCTCAATTTAGAATGATGTTGGCTGTGGGTTTCTTGTATATAGCTTTCATTATGTTGAGGTATATTCCCTCCAGTCCAAATCCCTCTAGGACTTTGAATATAAATGCATGCTGAATTTTATCAAAAGCCCTTTTGGCATCTATTGAGATGATGATGTGGTTTTTGTCTTTGAGTCCATTTATATGATTAATGACATTTATTGACTTGAATATATTGAACGATCCCTTTATCTCTGGAATAAAGCCTGCTTGCTCATGGTGAATGATCTTTTTGATGTACATCTGTATGCGGTTTGCAAGTATTTTGTTTTGAGAATTTTTGCACCTATGTTCATTAAGGACATGGGTCTATAGTTATCTTTTTTGGTCTATAGTTATCTTTACCTGGTTTGGGTATTAGAGTGAAGGAATTTGGGAGTTCTCCCTCTGTTTCTGTCATTTTTTATAATTCAAGTAGTATTAGTTGGAGGTCTTTAAATGTATGGTATAATTCTGCTGTAAATCCATCTGGGCCTGGGCTTTTTTTAGTTAGGAGGCTTTGTATTACTGTTTTGATTTCCTTATATGTTATGGGTCTGTTTAAACTGTTACTCTCTTCTTGGTTTAACTCTGGTGGCTCCCATGATTTTAGATATCCATCCATTTGTTTTATAATTTCAAAGTTAGTAGCATATGGGTTTTTAAAACATTCCCTTAAACTGGTATGGATCTTTTGGGTGTCTGTTGTGATGTTTCCCCTTTCATTTCTGATTTTGTTCATTTGGATTTGCTCTTTCTTCTGGTTAACTGGGCTAAGGGTCTGTCTATCTTGTTTAGCTTTTCAAATAACCAATTCTTAGAGTTATTGGGGGTTTTCTGGTATTGTTTTATTTGTTTCTATTTAATTGATTTCTGCTCTGATTTTTGTTATTTCTTCTCTTCTGCTGGGTTTGAGTTTCATTTGTTCTTGCCTTTCCAGAATCTTGAGTTGCAGTGTTAGGTCATTTATTTGGGCTCTAATTTTTTAATGTAGGCACTTAGAACTATAAACTTCCCTCTTAGGACTGTTTTTAAAGTGTCCCAGAGGTTGTGCTGTGTTGTATTGTCCTTTTCCTTGAATTCCTGGAATTCTTTTATTTCTTTCTTAATTTCTCCTTTGACTCACTCATTGCTTAAGAGTGTGTTGTTTAATTGCCATGAGTTTGTGTGGTGACTAGGGTCACTGTTGATTTTGAGCTTTATTGTATTGAGGTCTGATAGAATGCATGGAATTAGGGAATTATTTCAATTTTTTTTTGTATTTGTTGAGGTTTGTTTTGTGGCCCAGTATGTGGTTAATTTTTGTAAAAGTTCCATGGGGTGCTGAGTAGAAAGTGTATTCTTTGTTGCTTGGGTGGAGTATTTGAAAGCTGTTTTTAGGTCCATTTGATATGGCATCATTTAATTCAGACGTCTCTCTGTTTATTCTTTGTTTGATTCAGACCTCTCTCTGTTTATTCTTTGTCCAGTTGACCTGTCTAATGGAGAACACTGGGGTACTGAAGTCACCTACTATTGCTGAGTTGGGGTTAGTCTGTGTCTTAAAGTCCTGTAGTGTTGTTTTGATGAATTTGGGTGCACCAGAGTTTGGTGAATATATGTTCAGAATTGTAATATCTTCTTGGTTAATTGTTCCTTTGAACAGAATGAAGTGACCCTCCTTATCTCTTCTGATTAGTTTTACTTTGAATTCTATTTTGTCAGATATTAGAATTACAACCCCTGCTTGTTTCTTAGTGCCATTTGCTTGGAATATTCTTTTCCATCCTTTTACCTCAAGTGCCTGTCCTTGAAGGTGAGATGGATGCAGACAGCAAAGAGATGGATTTTGTTTCTTAATCCATTCACTTAGCCTGTGTCTTTTGACTGGGGAGTTCAGTCCATTGATATTAAGGTTTTTATTGAAAGATGTGTATTGGTTGCCGTCATTTTGATTGTTGTTTATGTTCTTTATGTAATTTTGTGTTTCCTCAATTATACCTTTATTTTCTTTCATTGCCTCTTGGGTATAATTGTTTCTCTGTCTGCTTTCTGTATTGCTTCAAGTATTCTTTGAAGTGCTGGTTTTGTGGACATGTGTTCTTTCAGGGTATTTGTGTCATGGAAGATTTTTCTTTCTCCCTCAACTATAATAGACATTTTCGTTGGATAAAGTATTCTGAGCTGGCATCTGTTGTCATGTAGTACTAGAAATACCTTGGTCCAGGCTCTTCTGGCTTTCATTGTTTGCATTGATAAGTCAGCTGTTATTCTGATGGGATTTCCTTTATATGTGACTTGTTTTTCTTTTGCTGCTTTCAGTATTCTCTCTTGTTCTGTACATTTAGTGTTTTTACTTTGATATGTTGTGGGGAGATTCTTTTCTGATCCTATTTGGTGTTCTATGTGCTTCCTGTATTTGTATGGGGATGTCTTTCATTAATTTTGGGAAATTCTCTTCTACAATCCTTTTAAGATCCTGTCAATACCATTAAACTGATATTCTTCTCCTTCTTGTATGCCTGTGATACATAGATTTGGTCTTTTCGTGGTGTCCCACATCTCTTGCATTTTCCATTCCTGTATTTTTTAAAACTTTCCATAATTTTTGCTTGAGTCATCCAATTCTTCAACTTTATCCTCCAGTGTTGATATTCTGTTTTCCATTTCATTCATTCTAGTGGCGAGGCTTTCCCCTTTCATTTCAAGTTAGCTTATTGAGTTTTGTACTTCCTTCTTCATTTCTGCCTGAGTTTTCTTCAATGTTTCTCTTTTGTGAATTCATTCAGAAGTTTATCTCTATCTTCTTTTAGTTCTTCAATTTGTTTGTTCACGTGTTCTTTAAATTCATTGAATTTCTTGATCATGTGTATGATTGTTCTTTTAAATTCAGTGTCCTAGGGTACCTCTAGGGGGTTGTCCTTGTAGAACTCTTCTACAGGACTGGTGGAGTTTCATGGGAACCTAGTGTTTTGGCTTTCCATTTCATTATTCTTTTGTCCTGATTTTGGTGTGTGAATTTTTTTTGTTGTTTATGATATGAGAATTAAGTTGAAGTATGCTTCTGTTTGTATTATTGGTGTGCTTCAGTCCTTTCCTTATTGGTTACGTAAAGCTGGTTGATACAGGTTTCAGGTTCTTTCAGGTTTTATTTTGGAGGGAACTGATGGCTTCAGTTCAGTTATTCAGGAGCACCCACAGAAGCCCAAGTCAGGTTCTAGTCAGGTACACTCAGGCTTTCTTCTAAGGTTTAGACCCCTATTAGCAGGAACTCAGAGAAAATTTGGGAAGTTCCCACCACGTGGAGGCAGGATCTGGAAGCTCTCAGGTTCTATTCCAGAGAGAGGTCAGAACCAGCACTCTCTGGTGGTCTGCTGAGATCACAGCCACTACACTGGAGGTCTGAACCCACCCTCTCAGGCTATCTGCTAAGATCTCTGTCATCAGACATTTCTAATCATTATTGATAATAGAAATTCTAGGTTTGAATTTTTCCATGTATTGAAATGAGAATTTACAAATCAAATAATTAGAAAGTAGAAGTCAGGTGACAATATTTTTTTTAGTCGGTAAAAGACAGCTGTTTTATAGCTAGTTCATTAGCTCAACAAATGCCAGTTTTAAAAATATGAAGGTACAGGGAAAATTTTATTTTTCTAACTTACAACCAAAGTCATACTTTTTCCTGTACACATTAAACATCCTTTGATGTGAGGAATGCCAGCTCTAGAGTTTGTCTCCCTTTCTGCTAATATTTTATTTTCTTTTAAACTTCTTGCCCACCACATTGAAGTATCACCAGTGAGAATGACTTAAAATAGCTTTCCCAGTTAAGGAAAAACAAACAAAAACCTGCGAGCTGATGGAATGCTTGTTCAGTGACTGACTACTGGAGTCAAGCCATAGGGAGAAAAGAGTGTGGTAGAAAAAATAGCACCACAGAAATGCTTATCAGCGGGAAAAATGCCACACATCATGTGGTCTCTGCCTGTTCATTTAGTATGATGCACTTGAATGTAAAAACACCAGGGTGTGTCAATCTTATTAATTATCTATGCTTCTTCTGGAAGTTAGGACAAGTGATCAGAACGACCTGATTTAGCAGACTGTGTCAGAGCTTTGAATGCAAATCTACAAGTGAACCATTGGCAATCCCCATGCAAACTCATCTGTGTTAGGAACTTGAGCTGAGCTGGACTCACGTAACAGTGATACAGGCTGCAAGATGATGAAATAATCCATCTTTCAGACATGAATTTCTTTAGCATAGTAGGACAGGTTTTCTACTTAATGAAATCATTTGGATGCCCAAGGCATTTATCTAATATTGCCTCAGATTGCTCATTACACTTCAAATATACTGAATTTAGGATGTTGGCAGAAGCAAATTGTTCTGTTATCACTAGTCACATGTCCGTCTTTGGTGTAGTCTTAGGAAGCAAGAAGACAAATTAGCCATATAGTGCTTCAACACTGAGAACTTCTGATGACCAAGAATGTACTAATGGAACATTTTGACAGGGAGATGCTTGTGAATGAGATGCTGTGCAGAAAGACTGACTGAAGAGGGGCATGCTTCTTTCATTCCTGAAGTATGCTGCTTCATGTGTGTGCATGTGTGTGTGTGTGTGTGTGTGTGTGTAAGAATAAAGTTATATTTACATGTAGAATAAAAACTTATAAAGAGTGGCTACTGTCTCTACATAACTTCTCTGGTTCTTGTCAACTTTGTAGCACCTGTTTATGGAGGGATAGCTGTTCCCATAAAAACACCTGAAGGCTAAGATGAAGTGTTCATTTCAGTTGTCTTTGATGCTTGCTACCCATGTCCTTGCACAAATCACTTAGGTTTTCCAAATCCGTTTCTTAATCCTAAAAGACTGATAATAGTTTTCCTATTTATACCATTCTAATTTGTTTGAAGAACAAATTTGGTAATGGAAACAGAGATAAAATGCTTTGTAGGTGTTCAGTGGTTTTACTCCTCTAGTGTGATTAATCAAATAAATTTGATATGACCTAGTCCTATTATAGATTTCTAATATCATGATGATTCATCTTTCAAAGTTCAAAACATTTTGTTGTCAATGTTTTCTACACATATGTGTATGTGTGTAGTACTCAAGGAATAGAATTTTTGCAACCAATTATGACTAGTAATAATCAGATACATACAGATTAGAGACGCTTGTGCCAACATCACAGTGTTATTAGCAAAAACAATGTGTCTTTCTGTGAGAAACAGTATATTTTAAAATGAAATGGAGAGCTTTTTTAAAGGTTAAAAACTCATTCAATTTTATGCCTCGCAGGGTTTATACTGAGTTCAATATTGTATAACTGTATAAATTCAACAATGAACCTAAAAATTTTATAGCCACTTTTGAAAGAG
>NW_008333311.1:4453846-4506434 GCF_000622305.1 Nannospalax galili | reverse complement strand
TAAAAACTAAAAAGGAAAAAAGAATTTTTTAAATGAATCTGGAAAGGAAAAATGTATATTTTGAAAATGAGAACTTAATGCCAAATATTCATGTCAGTATGGCATATAAGACTAATGGATCAATCTGATTAAACAACGACCATTATTTACATAGATTCTTTCCATTTTAGGTGACTTGAAAGGTAGATTTCCTTATGATACTTAGATGTATGTCTGAAAACATGGAATAATTAGTACATTAGTGTACATAATGATGCTTTCTCCTTTTCAGCAGTGAAAGCTGTTTCCTCAGCTAGCTATGGGACATGAGATAAGCCACTTAATCCACTCAAACTTCAGTTTCCTCATAGAAAGTGAGGCAATAGCACTGAATGATTTCTGAGACCTTAATTGGGCTGTGGAAAGAGTGTGAGGGTCTATGCCTGTATGTATGTATGTACATATGTATGTATGTATGTATCATCTATCTATCACTCAATCTATTGTCTATCATCTGTCTGCATATAAGAAAAAGCATCACCTTGGGATATCTAAAATGACTCTTCTCAGGCAGTTCTTTGTGTGTGTGCATACTCATGTGTTAATGTATGTGTGCATGAATGTGTGTGTGCATGTGTGCCAGAGGTTGATGTTGAGTGTTTCCTCACTTTCCATCTTATTTTTTAAATTATTTTAAATTTTTATTTATCTGCATGTGTACATGCCTGTGTGTGAGTGAATGCCATATGTGTGTGGGTGCCCACAGTGGAGGCCAGAAGAGGGCATTGGAACCTCTGGAGTTAACAGGCAGTTGTGTGGTTGTGAGACACTCAGCCTGGGTGCTGGGAACCAAACAGTTCCTCTGGAAGTGCAGGAAGTGTTCTTAATTGCTGAGCTATCTCTTTAGTTCTAAATTATTCTTATTACATTTATCTATCATCTATCTGTCTATCAATCAACTAGCTATCTGTGTATGTATGTATGTATCTGTCTGTCTATCAATCAGTCATCTATCTATCAATCATCTATCTTCTATCTTCTCTATCATCTATCTATCTATCATCTATTTATCTATCATCTATCTATCTATCAATCATCTATCTATCATCTATCTACATTCTATAGGTACCATATCTATCATCTATCTATCTATCTATCTATCTATCTATCTACCATCTATCTATCTATCTATGAATCTATCTATCTGTCTGTCTGTCTATCATCTGTTTATGTATGTATGTATGTGTGTATCTATTATTTATCATCTATCTATCCATCATCTATCTATCTGTGTATGTATGTATGTGTATCTATCGTCTATCTATCTATCATCTATCTATCTATCTATCTATCATCTATCTATCATCTATCTCTCTATCTATCATCTGTGTGTCTGTGTGCTTACTCACATTCCTGTCATGGTGCCTGTGTGGAGGCCAAAGGACGACTTTCAGCTTTCTCCTTCCACCATGTGGATTCTGGGGATTGAAGTCAGGTCACCAAGCTCTGAGGTAAGTGCCTTTACTCATTGAGTCATCTTGCTGACTCTTCATCTTATTTTTTATGAAACAGGGTCTCTCACTGAAGCTGGAGTTCATCACATTGGCAAGGCTGGCTGTCTAGTGAGATCCAGGGGATTCATCCATCCCTGCCTCCCCATTGCTGAGATTACAGATGATCCATCCACCCATCTATGCCTCTGCACTCAGCTTTTCACTTGGGTGCTGAGGACTGGAGCTCTGATCCACATGCTTGTGCAGCAAGCACTTTACTGAATGAGCCGTCTCCTCAGGTCCTCTCAGGCAGTTATTCTTTTGAATTAATTAAACAATTAATTGTTGTTGCATTCATTGTGTATGTGTGTGTGTGTGTGTGTGTGTGTGTGTGTATGAATGTGCAGGCATGCCATGGTGTGCATGTGAAAGTCAGAGGACAACTTTCATGGATTAGTTGTTTTCTTCTGCCATGTGGGGCCTAGGGATTGAATGCAGGCAGTAAGGCTTGATGACAAACACTTGACCCCACTGAGCCATCTCAACAGCCCTCAGGCAGTTATTCTGTTATTAACCTATGCACTTCCCTTATATTGCTTATTTGTTTATTTTGGTTGTGCTATTGTATGAAATTGGAGACCCTCTTGATCACAGATGGGGGCCAGGGTCTAGACTAGTGAGAACTCTGACACATAAGGGAGAGTCTAATATTTGTTGGTTGGAAGGATGGATGGATGGATGGATGGATGGATGGGTGGATGAGTGGATGGGTGGGTGGGTGGATGAGTGAGTGCATGGGTAGATGGATAGGTGAATGGATGGGTGGATAGATGGGTGGGTAGATGAGTGGGTGGATGGGTATGGGTGGGTGGATGGGTGGATGGATCACATGTCTTCAGACTATACCTTCTTTAGTCTTTGAAATAGCTTCACCAGGAGTTCATTCTATGGAACAGTGGTTGAATCCACCATATATATAAAACAATCAATAGAGGAACAATATGGAGGATCATAAAAAAAATTTAAATAGAGCAACAGCATTATCCAACAATCCCATTTCTTGGTATATAGCTAAAGGAAATTAAATCATTGTGTCAGAGACACATCGGCACTACAGTATTCATTGCAATACTACTTACAGTAGTCAAGATGGAAACAACCTAATTGTCCATCAACTGATGAACGGGTAAAGACAATATAGTACTTATATATAATGGAATACTATTCAGCCATTAAAGAAATGAATTCATCATTTGTAACAACATGAATGGGAACAGAGATCATTCTGCTAAGTGAAGTATGTCAGACACAGAAGATAAGTACCACCTGATCTCACTAAAATGCAACATCTACAAAAGCTGATCTCATAGAGATGGAGAGTAGAATTATGATTACCAGAGGCTAGAAAGAGCAGTAGAAAGAGAAAGAAGAGAGAATGATCAGCAGGCACTGAATTACAGTTAGCTAGGACTACAGGGTGACTATTGATTAAGAAAAATAATCTGTATATTTAGAAAACCAGCATTCTAAAAATGATAAATGATCAAGAAGACAATTAAACATTATGTAATATATGCATACATTAAAATATATTACCCTATTAATATATATAATTTTAAAGTTTTTATCAATCAATTAAAATGCATTTAAATTTAAATATAAATAATAATCTTAGGGTTGAGGATATAGCTTAGTTGAGGATGTAGCTTAGTTGGTAGAGTGCTTACCTATTGTGCACAAAGCCCCAGCATACAACTTTAATTCCAACATTCAGAGAGTGGAGGTGGGAAGATCATAGGTTCAAGGTCACCCTTAGCTACATAGAAAAGAGGAGGCCAGCCTGGGATACACGAGACCCTGTACCAAAAAAAAAAAAAAAAAAAAGCAAAAGCAATTTTTTTTTTTAATGTGTGTGCGTCTATTGCCTGCATGTAGGTAAGTGCACCCATGTCATGCAGTGCCCGCAGAGGACAGAAGAGGCTGTCAGATCCCCTGGAACTGGAGTTACAGACAGTTGTTAGCTGCCATGTGGGTGCTGGAATTTGGACCCAGGTCTTCTGCAAGAACAACCAATGTTCTTAACCCCTAAGCCATCTCTCCAGCCCTGCAAATTATTGTTAATGCTAGAGGAATAGAAGAAATGATTAAGATGGTTAAACATTTTGCTTCCTACGTGTTAGAAGCATATACATTTTATTTATATATGCTGTAGTACTTTACCTGATGAAGCCTAAGGCTCTACTAATAAGTTGTTTATATACTTAATCATTTAACACTAAATTTGATTAGCCACTTTGCTCTAAAAATGATGAATCATTGTCATATTTGAGTAGACAGTAATACTTAGTTTATATCATGCAAAAAGTTCCCTATTCCTGGCATATGTTTCCTATAATAGAAGAATGTTTATCACCATTAAATGCAAATTTCTGTGATTTACTGGGAAAAGTCATATCCTAGTGACATAGATTATTATCTATTCTTCCACAGCTGACTTACATGATTTCTTATAACATAAAAATGTCTAAAAATATATGTCATTTATCCTTGTGAACTGAATATATTACTTCTGACTTTCACATATATTCAAGTTAAAGTTGATCTGGGTTCTATTTTTCTCAGCCTGAAATTTGCCATAAAGGTAGACAATTCCTTGTTTGTAAGACATTATGAAATAGGCTTTACTGGGGAACCTTTTCTCCCAGTGAAGTAAGTACTTGACATAAGAAAATTTCAAATTCATTTGGAAAACAGAATGAATGTGAGTGATAGTGGAGCCTGCTGGTTCCTGTTACAAAAGTTTAGACAGTCTCTTGAAAATATATTTTGTCCTTATTTTATTTTTAATGTTTTATTTATTATTTTTATTTTATGTGTATGAGTGTGTTGCCTGCATGTATGTATTGCACCCATGTGGTACAATGCCCGTGGAGGTCAGAAGAGGGCATTGAATCCCCTGGAACTGGAGTTATGGATGGTTGTTAGCCTCCATGTGGGTGCTGGGAACTGAATAGCCATCCTCTGCAAGAGTAGCCAGAGCTCTTAACTGTTGAGCTATCTCTCCAGCCCTTGTCCTTATTTTATATATGATATAAGTTTTCCAGGAATGTTCATTTCCTCTGTTCATTAATAATTTTTCTGCACTGAAAGTGTCATTTTAATGGGGTGCATTGGTGAGGGTCTATTGAAGGAAAACTTTTCAGTCTTCTATTAGGATTTGCTCCTCAGGTGGATTTGGTAATTGTTCCTGTCAGTAAAGTATGTTTTGTAGTCAGAATACAATCAGCCAGAAGGGGAAACCAATCCAGTAAGACACAAAGTGCACAGGTTTGACGGCATAGTAGAGGGAATAGGATGGAAAACACTTTGCTGTCACCTGTCTGCAAGACATGTGTGCACCTCGGCTTCTGAAGGCAAAGGCTGTATGTAGAACACCCTTGCTTTGCAACAGGAGTTGAAGGAGATCCACTGGCATCTGGATGTATTTCTGTGATAACTTTATTTTGGCAATTTTTTTTTTTTCGGTCTTTTTGAGATGGGGTCTCCCTGTAGCTCCAGCTGTCCTGGAACTCACTATGTAGACCAGATTGGCCTTGAACTCACAGAGAGTGGCCTGCCTCTGCCTCCGGAATGCTGGGATTAAAGGCCTGCGCCACCACGCCTGGCTATTTTGGCAATTTTTAAGCTGCAACATATTGCAGAATAATTGACTACAACTGGTTTTGAATTATCTTTAAAAAGGTGCAAATTACTGTTTCAGAGTGACCTAATGAGGTGCAAATAATTGTTAGCATAACATCTCTAAAATGGAGTTATTTAAAATACATATAGATATGACTTCAGAGTTGGTCTGCTTTATTTTTTTGGTTGGCAGTTTACTGCTTTAAATGGGAAATAAAAGTGTGAATTCTATCAAGGGTGTGAAACTCTCCATTTGTACAGACTGGGAACTTGGTAATAAGTAGAGCAATAGCAGAAATTATTCAAAAGTTTAGCAACATTTTAATTTTAAATGCAGTATTTCAGGGAGGATTTTAGAGTCTGCTTGGAGAGATTTTCTTACCATCTTTGCTGTTAAAGACTTAGAGATTTTTAAACAGCCTGTAAGTGCTAATTTTCTTATAGTTTTAAAACAGGAAATTGCATTGACTAATTTCTTCCTTTCTAAAGATGATTATGCAGAGTGTATAAACCTAATAAACCCATGAGCCTCAACTTAACCCGGCCTAAATGAAACTTAACCTTTTTTCTCTTCTCATATCAGTGGCACAATGGGCCTCAGCTGCAGGGAGCACTTGAGTCGCTTGCCCAATGTCCAGGCCAACTGGAGGACCAGGCTCCCTGCTTCCCAGCCAAATAGACACTTGGCACCAATGTACCCCAGGGCAGAGGTTTAACATGGTTCAAATAAGGCTTGGCTTTTGAAGTATCTATCCGTTTAGGTTGGTGTCACTGGGTGTCCAAGACCCCTCTTTCATTAACTAGCCTCTCACGTGGATGGCAATGCTGGCAGAAAACAACCAACCGCTAAACAGTTGGTTCTTTTTTATTATTTGTAATTTTGTCTATTTGCATGAGAGCCTGGCAGCATATGGCCTGATGAATTAAAAAAAACAAAACCCTGTAAATGTTCATCCACTAGCCAGAGCCTCCAACTCACTCGTGGTATTAGCGATGGATAGAGAGGGCTCCACCTGCCACTTTCTGGAGGGTGGGGGTATAAACTAATGACCTGCTAGGTCTCCACAGTCCAACAGTGCTCATCTAATGCAATGATTTAATTTCTAACAGTACTGTTGGGAGTGGCAAGAAGTGGCAACACCCACTGTTTCGACAGTAAACTGGATTGGCAAGTCACCCACTCTGTTTTACCTAAATTCGGAGCTAACTGTGCCTGCTCAGGCCAACAGGAACGCCAAGCAAGGGAGCTGAAGTGCTTTTAATCCCATGCACTCAGGCCAGTGATGAAGAGAAATTCAGAGGGACGTGTACTCACATTACCCTGCTACACTAAAAGGGAATAGCAGTGATCTAAGACAGAAACAGGTTGCTATGCAGTACATTCGTTAATTATATCACTTGGTCTTTTCAAAGTATGATATTTATGTAGTTCTACATTTTTATACTTCTTAATTAGTCATTTTCTTTAACCACCAACTCAGGGAAAAGCAATTTATTTCCTGTTTGAAAATTACACATTTCTTTGCCTGAAACAAAGAAATATTTTATAGTCAAACTAAATCACAACCCTTTTTTCTCTTCCTAATTTTGCATAATTTAATGTATGATTTGTTTGATTTGTCAACAGACCATCTAAGCATAAATAGAAATAACATACAGACTTTTATTAAATGGATTAGCCTCAAGGTAAAAAAGCAATTGTGGACTCAAATGATGGCTACTCACATATTTTGATCTAGTTTAGAAATGAGATTTTTTTTTTCTCTTGTGAAGATTACTAAACACATTTATACTAAAGACAGGTAGTTAGCCTTGCCAGCAAGCTAAGAAAGGATGAAATAATTTGGGAAGAAAACTTCCATGACCTGATAAAATCATAGCAGACTCATCAGCATTGTGAGATTGGGCACAAAGGAGATGGGCTGCAGTCCTAACACAATACTTATTAAATGCTAGGTAGTACTATCTCACTAAATCATAGATTAAAAACTCTTATGAGGTAAGTGTGGGTAATATTAAAATATCTAACAACCAGTAGGGCAAGTGTACTGGCCAATCAGAATGGCAGCAGATTAGAATTCCAGAAGCATCCCTATTTGGTGAGGCACTCATACTTTGGCACCTGAGTTTGGCAAACATGCTGATGGAGAAGGGAACTTGGGGGGCTAGTGAACTTGGAGCAACAGCTCTTCAGCAATGTGTGAAAGTACTTTACTATTTACTATTTGCTATTGTTGGTTAACATGTCTGTGTTAACCAACCAGCCTCAGAGGCAGGTGTTGTACAGGTGAAGAGATGCTTGAGAGGCTGACTTCATTTAAAATCACACAGTTATGGGGCTGGAGAGATGGCTCAGCAGTTAAGAGCACTGACTGCTCTTGCTAGAGGACCCGGGTTCGACTCCCAGCACCCACATGGCAGCTGTGAACCTTAAGGACCACATGGCATCCTTAACACCAGTTCCAGGGGAATCCAAAGCCCTCTTCTGACCTCTGCGGCATTGCAGGACACGAGTGCACTTGCATACATGTAGGCAATACACTCATACACATAAAATAAAAATAATAAATGAAATTTTTTTTTAAATCACACAGTTTATAATATAAGGCAAAGCCGGGCTTTGGTCCATGTCTGTCTCACTCAGAACGATCTCTTTTGTTTTACATCATGCCACTACTATGTTGCTTCCTTGATATTTTGCTCTGAATAATATAGATAAAGACATCCAATATACCCTAGTAAGTCATAAAAATTGACTAAGAAGAATATTTCAAGCTCAGATGAGATGGGAGTGATACATGTTCTTGTATGTAATTGGAGGTTAATGAGTTTATTGATTTAAAATGAAGCTTTCACCATTGCTCTTCTGTGCAGAGAGATGTGTGTGTGGGATATATGTGATCATCTTCTTAAGTAGGATGCTGGCGTGGAATGCTATCCTGTGAGCATCACAGCTATTACCATCTTCATCAGAAGCAACCATGAGTACTTATGAGTGACCCTCGAGATCTGGGCTATATACATTCTATATACATAGAAGTAAGGGGTGAGGAGGGTCATCACCCTCACCTGAGGGCTCAGCCATGCCCAGCTTCACTATGTTAGCTGTATATAATTCTGCCCTGATTGTGTGCAGCCTCACGGTCCTGGGAGGCTGTTGAGTATATACAAAGTGGAACAGTGTATAGAGGTGGAGACTCCATCTATGCACTTTGGGTGGTTATTATGCCTGCTAGGGCAAGACTTTCTAGCAGTACATAGGGGCCACCTGTGCTCCATAATTAACCCTGCACCCGTAGTTTATAAGTAGGCCCAATAAACTCATTGGTATGTCAAGTTGGATTTCAGTGGAATCGCTCTTTGGTCTGTCATCGGGGCCCTATTTGTGGTCAGTAGGTGTTTGTTCACATCCTTCCAGGAAATGTTCATATAACAGATGAAATTATAGCTAAGAGAAGATACTAAGTTTTTAACATTGTAGTATTGTTTGCAACTGAGGTGATTTAGTTTATAATGAATGGAACTGAGAAACTTCTACTTCGATTCAAAAATGAATATAAATAATTAAAGCTGACATTACAAAGAACACTTTTAAGTATGGATTTGTGCCAAGTAGTAAAAAGTATTTAATAGTATTTGTGGTTTATTTCTTCCTAAGGAAATAGATTTTCTAGAGAAATTGCAAACTGATACTAATCAAGCTCTAGTCCCTCTTATGAGACCAACAAAAGACTCAAAAGATGGCCTCAAAAGCACACCACATTCTATGTAGACAAACAAGCTCGAAATCATTGACGTTGCTAGATAAAATGAGGCTGCACGCAGGCAATAATGAATCAGATTTTATTTCAAATGCTTATTTGTAACTCAGTATACTTCAACTTTATGTGCAAATTTACAATATAAAACTGAAATGGGATAGGAATGTCTTCATCTAGTCTGACTAGATAAAATTTAGGTTACATAAAACAAAACAAAAACCCAAACCCACAGGTTAGATTATGTCCTTCCTCATTTTCTCAGGAATAAGACAGATAATCAACCGACAGCTCCTTCATTTACTTCACCAGCACAGGACAGGGCCTCCATGTTTTCCTAGTCCACTGTATTTGAAGTCTCCAGGCCAAGCAATATTTACACAATTTAAAACACCCTTTCAGTAACATACCCATTGTTATGAGGAGTGCAGATAATGGGTTCCTGGATAATTTAAAGAAAGAAGGTCTTTGTAGGTTGGGAACTTTTTTTAAAAGGCAGAACTGTAAAGGAAACTCAGCACTCAAATGCCCCACTATTCAATATGCAGACCTTGCCCTGTTCCTGACTTCTCGGTTTGAGTATTAGGCGACCTGAACTTGGCTGTGTTAAATAGCTTGCTCCACAGGAAACCCCTAACTGCTCTGCTGCTTTCTCTTCAGCCAACACCCAAGGCCACTGCCAAGGTCGTGAGGATGAGACTTCACAAGGTAAGTGAAAAGAAAACAGGAAGGAAAGTATACATCTTCATGTGGAATCTGATAAAGATATTGGCGCATTGGAGGAAGTACTGCCTTGCGGGGACCCCTCTGTGGGGTGTGGAAGGACATGCAGACCTGGCTTCTGTGGAATCACATAGGGTGTAAGTCAAATGAGGCAGGTCCTGGGTTCTCAAGTGCCCTATCAGAGATGGAAGCAGGTTTTGTTTTTGAAGTTTTAAAAAGCCAAATGGGCCAGGTGCGGTGCCGCACGCCTTTAATCCCAGCACTCAGGAGGCAGAGTCAGGCGGATCTCTGTGAGTTCAAGGCCAGCCTGGTCTACATAGTGAGTTCCAGGAGAGGTGGGGCTACAGGGAGACAAAAAAAAATTGTAAGATTCTCTGTGTGGCGCAGCATTTTGTTCTTTAATATATAAAACCCAGGTGAGGAAAATTTCAGCAAACAGCAAGCACAATATAAAGGAAAAAAATAATTTTACTGGAAGTGTTAAATTATTCCTGTCAGAACGTTTTAATTGGTCCCTTCTAGGAGTAAGATAGAAGTGAGCTACTTCTTAGAGTAACTTTCATCTGGATGGGCATTGCGATAGGGTTACAAACAAAAATATCTCTTCTACATCTTTTAGTGCTTTATTTTGCTGCTTTTTAGTAGAATTTGTAAAATGAGTTAATATGCTGCTGAGCACTTCCTGCGTTTTAAATATTCTTAAGCCCAAGATGCAAAAATTCAAAGAGAAACAGGCCTTTCCTCCTGCTCCGTTTCTTCCCCACACCTTGCTCATCTCCCCTGTAGTCACGACTTTGAAATTTGAGGTGTAATCAGTCTCATAGCTAAGATATGTTTTAGTCTCTTTTGTTAAATACTATGGACATGACTATTTTTAATATAATATTTTAATTAATTTTTTGAGAATTTCATGTATATATAGAATGTATTTTGATCATGTTCACTTCCCACTCCCCCACAAAACTCCTCCGCAAGCTAACTCTCCTACTCCCACCCCCGTCTAACACCACGTCCTCTTTTTTGAAAGCTCTCACTGATTCCAGTTTGTGTTCCCCATATACACATGGGTGTGGAGCTAATCAGTAGAGCATGGTTGACCTACCAGGGGCCACACTCTTAGAGATAACTGATTCTCCCTCCCCCTGAAACCACTAACTGTCAACAGTTCCTCAGTTAAGGGTGGGGACTCATGAGCGCCTCCCTGCTCCACCCTGGATTTTTGACTGGTTTGATCTTGTATAAGTCTTGTGCAGGCAACCACAGATACAGTGAGTTTATGAATGCAGTGTTTCTGTCATGTCCAGAAGACACTGGCTTGCTCTGGTTGTCCCCTACCTTTAGTTCTTACGTTCTTTCTGCCCCGTCTTCCTCAATGGTTCCTGAGCCTTAGGGAATGGGGATTTGATATAAAAGTCCCGTCTATGGATGGGCACTCTACAGACAAGTGTTCTCTTGCACTTTGATCGGTTATGTGTTCTGCATGAACCTCTCTGTCCACGGCACAAAGAAACTTCTTTGATGAAGTCTGGGAGCTGCCCTAATCTAAGAGTATTAAGATATGAATTTAGAGGGAAGTTTGATACTAAGTAATGGTTATTTTAAAAGAATATTCACAGTCATCAAAAAAATGCCAGAAGTTTCTATGAAAAATGACTTTTCTCTAAACTTTTGTGTATATGTGTGTGTGTGTGGGAGAGAGAGAGAGAGAGAGAGAGAGAGAGAGAGAGAGAGAGAGAAGACATCCTAGACTTGAAACCTAAACCATTCTTCTAGCCTTTGCCTCCCCACTGACTGCTGGGCTGTCTGCTTTTTTCAGGCTCTTCCTGCTTTCCTTTGCTCACTCCTTAATAGAATTAAAGATATCAATTTAAGAGACAGGAAATCAGAAGTTTTGAGAGAAGTTTGGACCACAGTGATTGATAAAACTTCCCTTTTCTTCGATTTTTACTCATTGTGTACTTATCTGTTGATTTAAGTTGTTTTGTGACAATTATTGTTGAAAGTCAATAATTTGGCATGATGTGGAACCTGAGCAGGATGATTTGACTCAAGATTTTACAATTTTGCAAATGAAGCAGCCATTCAGTAGAAGCCATGTTTAGGATTGTGAAGTTTTACCTTTCTTGAGCTGAGGATGTGTAGTAGGCTGTTCACCATGCTAGCAGTGGCTGGAGCTGCAGCAAATAGCTAGCCATAAGTCAAAAGGGTGAATGGTGTATTGGTCCAAAGGGTGCACTGTGTTGTTATGTCGTGGTTATATATATATATATATATATATATATATTGCAATAAACATAGAAACTTTAAATATATTCAATGTGCATTATACATAAATATATAAGTATGTTAAATATATTCAGTATTCTTGACTATGGCTCATCAAGAAGTAAGTCCATTGTAAGCTGAGAAGCATCAATATTTGCAAGGTCATTTCCTTCTAACCTAGAAAATTCAATCTCATTGATTTATGTTGTGCCTTTTGGCAGCTTATTCTTTCCAACAGCTTTGTGTCAAGAAAGAACCAACCTGAAGTCCCTCTTCTAGCCCTGGAATAATAATTATTCCATAGGCCACTGGATTTGAAATTATGCCAGAATTCCTCAGCCCGTGAAACTGTTCTGTTTCTAGTTATATTGGGCTTCACAGACCTGATAGGCTAAAAGGAATATTTGCATTCATGTAGCTTTTATATACAAATACGATCTTCATACCATTTCAAGTTATGATTAGTTCTGTTCTTAATTGTTGTTGCTGATGTTTCTGTTGTTTGTTTTGAAGCAGGGTCTTACGAGGCTGGCCTTGAACTCATAGACATCCACCTGTCTCTGCTTCCTGACTGGTATTAAAGGCATGCGCAAACTTAAATGGCTGGCAAATTGATTCCAGGATTCTCAAGCCTGACTGTGTTCGTAAACAGCCTGGATTCATAGTCTGCATGCAGATGAGTAATAACAGTTTTGGGAGACTAATTTACCAATATTCTTTAATGTTATGGCATTTTCTTACACACTTACCAACCCTTATATAATCTGTTCCCCTGGCCAACATCTGAAACTTTTCCTGCTTCTAGCTCACTGTGGTCAGTTACAATGGCATAGTCATTATTTTGTTTGTTTGTTTGTTTGTTTCTGAGACAGCATCTCACTATGTAACCCTGGCTAGCCTAGATGGAACCCTCTATAGACTAGGCTGACGTTGAACTCACAGAGATCTGCCTGTCTCTGCCTCTGCTGGGATTAAAGGTATGCACTACCATACCCATTCCAAGTATGCCCTCCCCTCAAAACTGTATTGGCCATTCTTTAATGCTATTATGACTTACTCCTCAAACTATTCAGGTTTCTGATCAAATATCTTCTCAAACACAACTTTGCATGTCACACCATCTAAAGTAATAAATATATTTCCTATAACTTACCATCTCCTTATTTAACCTCATAAAAATACAATATTCTGTTGCCTGTTAAATTTGCCTGATCCCTCCACTAGAGTGGATAATCTATAAGAGTAGGGACTGTTTTTCTTTGCTGCTTTGTAGTTGAATAGGCACAAAAATAGCATTAAACAAAAACTTGTTGCATGAATGGACTTAGGTAACTAATGAACAAAAATTATAAGAAAAACCAATACCAACTAGACAAGGATACTATTATGCTTACCAGTAACAGAAGCATTATGTAGTTAGTGAGGATGGGATGGACCTATAGCATCTGAGGATTTCCAAAGCTTGTTAAAGGGAAGTAACACATATGCAGACCTAGTATGTATGTAATAGGACCTTGAGCAACCACCTCTCTCTCTCTCTCTCCTCCCTCTCTCTCACATACACACAAATATAAAAGAATAGCAAATGAGCAAAAAATACTTAAAAAACCAACACCAACTATACAAGAATACTTTTGTGTCTACTAATAATATAGCATCAACATATTTATAAAGCCAAATTCTATTCTTTTCTCAAAAATACATATAATAAGCAAAAGAGGGGGATGTGACAGATTGATGCAACATAGGAGTCTGCCTTTCTTTTTTCTTTCTCTCTTTCTTTCCTTCTTTGTTTCTTTCTTTCTTTTTTCTTTCTTTCTCTCTGTTTTTATAGACAGCCTCTCCCCGTAGCCTCAGCTGGTCTGGAATTTGCTGTGTAGGCCAAACTGGTTTGAATCTCACAGGGATCTTCCTGCCTCTGCCTCTGCTTCTGCTGAAGTTGAAGGCATGTGCCATACCTGGCTAGATTCTTCATTTCAAACCCCTGGTTGCTAATCACCAAGAAGGAACAAATTGCAATCATTTGTAATTGTTTTCTTTCACAATACATGCTGAGCTTTGACTATGGGACTTTGGGATAGAAGTCCTTTGATACGTGAACTCAGGAGCTCAAAAGAAATGCAAATAAAATGCAAATGTAAATTCCTTTTTTATTATCCTTTAATTTTTCAATAATATTGAAAGGAATAAAGGCATCAGATCATAGTGGGCCTTTCTCTGGCTGTTGTTTTGCATTATCTCCTCTGCCTGCAAAATGGTTTCTGTATGTGTGCATTGCTGGCAATATTCTCTCAATATTAGACTTCTTGAATCATAGCATGCCAAAAACCTACAGTATTAGACTTGAGGGGAAAGTTTACACCTGTTGAGCCGAAAAGAAGCTTGCTTTCGTTATTAATTTGCAACTGTAATTTGAGTATGTTCTGAAAAAGTCAGTATGGATATTAGATCTCAACTCTGACTGTTGAAAAGACAGGATTTTTTTTTTTTCTTTAAAGTCTAGTGTTTTGCTCCAGTGCCCTAGGGTTTCTGCTTAATAGTAAAGTCTAATATCTTTACCCTTTAAAAATATCTTCAAATTTAAAGTACAATTAAATAATATACTTCAATCTTAGTAGTAGAGAAAATTAGTAATAGAAAAATATATTGAGCAGCTACAGTGACCTTTCAACCTGTACACCTCAGGTTACTGCTAAAGAATCTCACAGTAATTGCAATAAAGACCTTGGCCGGCCCTTCCCTGTCCTGCCTTGTAAATGTGTCTGCCAAGCAGTGTGCTCCAAGGCTCAGTGATGGACAGCTGGGTGAGATAATGCTCTTTATAAATGCTGTGGACCTACCAGCCTCAGACTCCACTGAGATTTCTCATTTTCTATTCTCCTGTTAAAACTGCGTGAATGTAATTCCTTACTAGTGAAGCTTCATCAAATAATAAAAAGAATGTCTTTGTCATTGAACTGTGTGTATGTACCGATGTTATCTGCTAGTTGATAGAATGTTCCAAGAGCATTATAACCAGAGAGTTAAAATAACATGTTCATTGAGAGAGCCCATGAAGTACTTTTAGTTATGGAAATCATCATGAAACCAAAAAAGTAATAAAAACAGTTATGTTACTGGAAGCATAAATATTATGCAAGTTTTACACTTGATATGGAAATCTTTTAAAACTAAACATTTAAAAAATCTGTAACTTGAAATCTACTGTGTTTGGGAAATCTTTTAATATTTCACTGTGTGACTCACATATTTAGTTTTCTAATGTGCTAAAGTAATTTGAAAAAAATTTAATTTCTGTACCATCACTTAATCCCAGAGTTTTTGTATTTTTCTATCTCTGTCTACACCCACACATATGTTTTTGCTTCCTAAATGTAAACATAGACTATCTTGATAAGAGTTTAAAAATTAAAGTTCACATAAATTTCACATTGTAAAGGCTATACACATTAACATTTTTTTAAAGAAATATAAAGAAAGTATTCCTAAGAAGTTTTAAAGAGTGATTGATTGGGGCAGGCTAATCTTGACGTTTTCTAAAACATAGCTGTAGATTATATGCACTCTCTTACTTAGAAACTGTAATCCAGATGAAGAATTTGATAAGTGAGTAAATATTTTTATGTGTATGAGTGTTTTCCCTGCATGTATGTAAGTGTACCTGTGTCATTGCAAAGTCCATGGAGGCCAGAATAGGGTGACAGATTCCATGGAACTGGAGTTACAGATGGTTGTTAGCCATTATGTGGGTGCTGGGAATAGAACCTGAGTCCTCTGCAAGAACAGGTAGTGCTCATAACCACTGACCCATCTCTCCAGCCCCATAAGTGAGTAATTTTGTTGCTCTGAAACAAAACATATTCTTCCATGAGCAGCACCTACATGAATAAAGTAGTTCTAAACCCTCTCAGTCCAGTATGGAAAGATGGCTCAGAGCTTTAGAGCATTGGCTGCTTTTGGAGAGGACCTGGGTTCAGTTCTTAGCACCCACATGGTGGCTAACAACCAGATGTAACTCTAGTTCTGAGGGACCTGATGCCCTCTTCTGACTTTTGCAGGCATTGCACACCTGTGGTGTACATACATACATGCAGGCAAAATGTTCATACACATAATATAAAAATGAATAAAGCTGAACCTGTTCAGTTTCCCAGCCACTGAAATGAACCTCACTGTAGTTAGTTATACCTTCAATCTTGTCCCAGGAAATCTATAACTCAAAAGGGTCAACATTTGAAGTTGGTTTCATCTGCAATATGGAAATGCCACAGACACAAGGAATAGAGTTCCCTGAAGTTTCTGTGGAATTCTATGATTTGATCACAAATTTTGTCTTAGTTTACTTTTGGTTACTTTAAGCTAGATGGGAAGTTGATATGAGGTGAATGTAGAAACTCTAGCTTCAGACCAACTGAGTTCATACCCTTTTTCTGATATTTCACTCTTCAATGTCTTTTCCCACAGCTTTTCTATCCTGCTGGGTGACTGACACACACAGTTGATACATTTTTCTGAAAAGTACCCCTCAAATGAATTTGCTATGAACTGAAACAGATCATCTTGTGGTGACTTTATTTGGTAAGGTTTATACTTTGCTAACATACTTGTTCATTGTTGAACAGACACACCTTCTAAGCATTGGAGAATCACATATTCTCCTGACCCAAGTCATCCAGGCCCAGTAGAAACTAGCCAATAAGTTGAGCTAGCTAGGTAGGGAGTGCGTTTTGCTCCCAGAGGGAGAACAGTCCTTAGTTTATGTAAATACAAATAATTTAGAAGGCTAGAACTAAAATGTAAGTGGGAATGAGATTGTCCAGGAAGAAGCTAGAAAAAAAAGTGGTTATTGGAAATTCACCACTGCACCAGAATATAAATTCTCAGCCTATGAGAGGAGATGGTACCCCAAAAGAAAGAAAGAAAGACAAGTGTGGGGGCGATAAGGAACGATGGAACCATCCACAATGGCAAATGTTGAAGAAACTCAGGTAATGGGAGAGCAAGGGGAACTGGGACTTCACCGTGGACTTCAGAGAGCATTCTGGGAATGCAGCATGGCTGGAAGCGCAGCAGGAGCAGGAAGGAAGCACTGGGTGATGGGCCGGGCCGGCAGCAGTCGGAGCAAGGAAGGACATGTGCAGTCTTTCTGTCTTGGGAAATGAAATGCTGTATTGGATATAAACACATGATTTTAATCTGAATTGTTTCTGTAATGTATACAAGGTTTCTTGGCTTTAGTTTTACAATGACAAACTAGAAGCAAACAGGAAATTAATTGAAATAGTCACAAAATTAATTTAGTCACTTGAAATAATTTACCTTAAGCATGAGGCAAAAATTTAATTTTGAACTCTAATAAATTTAACTTAGGATGTACTGGTATATGTCTCATAAGCACGGATGAAAAGGAAAGTCTTTACAGCTTCCTCTCTATGGGTATTTTACATTCTGTACTCTGTTAATGGTACTTGGTGTGTACAAGTAAGGTAGGGTGCATTATAGCCTCAGAATATTTAGTGTGTTTCACAGAAATCTACAAAAAAATCGTTTCACTGTGGCAGGTAATTTAGAACAAAGTGTCTATAAATACTAACAGGGAGAAAAGACAACTTTTGTAAATTAGAATCAATAACCATGTACTGAGGGCTAGGAACAAATATTAAAAAATTAAGTTCAAATGATCTTAAATAAATTTTCATACCCACTGTTTCAGCCAATAGGAAACAAAATCATCACCAGGTGCTTGATTTGATTCTGGCTTTGGTGTTTCCATTCCAGATCCTCTTCTCTTTCAGAATAACCTCTCCTAGCTGACTTCATTCATTTTCAAAGTTTAAAATACCCTCTATACACTGATGATGGTCAATTTGTATTTCTAAACTTCTCCAACTTGTGTATTCATTTCCTTCTCCTCCTCCTGCTTCTCAACCTCCTTTTATTCCTAAGAACTTAAGAATATTTGACATGTAATGCCTGCATATATGTAAAGTGCACACTGTAGTGTTTTTTTGTTGTTGTTGTTTTGTTTTGTTTTGTCTTGTCTTGTTTTGTTTTTAACAGGGTCTCCTGTAACTCCAGCTGGCCTGGAACTGACTATGGTATGTAGACCAGGCTGGTCTTGATCTCACCAAGATTCACCTGCCTCTGCCTCCCTAGTGCTGGGATTAAAGGCATGGGCCACCACGCCCAGCCACTGTGGTGTGTTTTGACTTACATGCTCACGAATGAAAATATCACCCCAAGCAGAACAACTAACCTGATGAACAGGGAACGTCTCTTCATGCCTTCTGTAATCCTCTGTTCTATCCACCCCCATGAGACCCAAGACAATCAAAGCTGCTTTATGTTGTATACCTTACCAAATATTCTCTAAAATTTTACATAAATAGGATAAATTGGTGTTATATATGGAATCTGATATGGTATGCAGAAGATTTCAAGGCTAGAGCTGTAGGTGACAAAATACAAATAGAAAGATTAATTTTAACAGCTATTTGACTGACCTGGAAATCACAGAATTCCTCCTGCCTCTGCTTCCTAAATGCTGGGATTAAAGGCATGTGCCACCATACTTAGCTAACAGCCATTTGAATACAACTTTAATGCCTTTTTGTCTGGTTTGTTTTTCCAAATCCAGTCTAATTATTTTGAAATTTCCCTATGCTCCTGCACACATCAATAATTCATTCAATTTATTACAAAAATATACTACAACTCATATATTCACTTGTGCTCTTTGTAGTTTGTGACTATTACACATAAAGTCACTATGACCACTTATATTTAAGCCTTTCTGTGGACATATGTTTTGATCTGTCTTGGGTAAATGCTTAGGAATAGGATGGTTGGATCAGTGATAGACAACTTTTTAGATTTAACTTTTTAAAAATTTGCCAAACTTTTTTATTTATTTATTTATTTTTAGTGTGACTGTACCATTTTTTATTTTTTTAATTACTGCCAACTACAGATGAAAACTTTTTTCCCACCCTGCCAACTCTTGGCACGGTTAGTATTTTAATTTTAATTCTAATAGGTGTGTTTCTGTCTCTTGTAATTCTAATGTGCAGATCCCTAATAACAGATGATGCTATTTATAATATTCTGTCATTTTTAAGTTGGGTGATTTTAAAATATATCATTTTTGTCTAGATACAAGTTCTCTAACAAAAAATATACTTTCAAATATTTTCTCTCAGTCTGTGAACTTTCTTTGCACTGCTTTTGAAGGAGCAGATATTCTTAATTTAAATGAAGTACAACTGACCAATTTTCCATTTTCTGTATCATGTTGTTGGTGTTATATCCAAAACATTGTCTACCTAACCCAGAGTCACAAGGTCTACTTTCAGTATTTTCTTCCAGATGCTTTATAGTTTTATGTTCTATATCTAGGCCACAGATTCATTTTGGACTAATTTTTGCTCATGTTAACAGTATTATATTGAACTTTATTTTTGTATGTGCATATATAAATGTCTCAGAATTATTTTTGAAAGAGAGTCCTTTCTCAATTGAGCAGCCTCTTCATTCGCACTGTTGGGAACGACGTTGTCTGTGCGTAGGTGGATGTGTACACTGTCTCCTGTCCTAGTCATCTGTTTTTTTCCATGCCCAAACCCACTGCCTTGATGGTATCTTGAAATCAGGTAATGCTGAGCTATTTTGGCTGTTCTAAGCTTTGCATTTTCATGTCAAGTTAAACTTACCTCAGTGAAGTGCTAGTTATTTTTCAATGACCTTTTCTTTAGGGTTCCATTTTAATAGTTCTATGGCCACATTTTCAGGTCTGTTAAATTCTTTCTTCTTTAATATCTAATGTGTGATTTACCTAACTTAGGGTACTTTGAAAATCTCAGATTTTCAAAATTTTTAAACTCTGGGCGTTTTATCTTGTTATTTTTACATCTTTCATGTCCCTATTTCTGTTTTTTAGAGTGTGGAAAATACCCTTGTGTTCTAGTTCTAGCATCACTGTCATTTCTTGGTTGATTTCAGTTGATTCATTTTATTTCATTTTTCATATAATGAGTCATATTTTCCCGTTTCTTTGTCTGTTTTGCATTTTTTGATTTAGATGGCAAGCATTGTGAACTTTACCTTATTGGGTATTTTTATATTCTTATAAATATTTGTAAGCTTTGTTCTGGGGTGTAGTTGTTTTGAAATAATGTGATCCTTTCGGATTTTACTTAAAATGTGTTAGGCAACATCAGAGTAGTGTTGGTCCAGGGTGGTTCCCAGCCCTAAGGTAAGGTCCTTCAGAGGACTTAACTGGTGCCCCAGATTATAAAGTTTTCCTGTCTGGTTGGTACAAATGAGATTGCTCCCACTATCTGGGGCTTTGAAAGCTGATCTTCATACTTGCCTCGTAAGTACTTTATCCACTGAGCCATCTCCCTAGCCTCCTCCTACATTTTTTTCCCTTTGAGACAAGTTCTCATATAGACCATGCTGGCCTTGATCTCAATATAGGGCCAACTACCATGCCTGGTTTATATGGCGCTAGGGATTGAGCCAATCACTTTGTGCATACCAAACAAGTACTCTATCACCCAAGCCACATCCTCAATCTAGCCTTCTTAATCTTTCTAGACTCTTGGGTTTGTCTCCTCAACACAGGGTACCTAGAAGCTTTCCCTTCTCTATTTTATCCCATGGGACTGCTCTTGGGTTTGTGAACTAATCCTCTCTCATTTCTTGAAATCTTCATTTGATGACTCAAGTTACCTCAAAGCTAACATATCCAAAGTAAAACTCTAACTTCCCTCTGAAGACACTTTTTCTTTACCCTTTCAGCATGTGGCATCATCGAACACACATTCCCTTAAATTTGAAGCCTAGAAGTCACTCTTTTTCCCCCCTTCTTCATCCTTCACTAATTCATGGATTATACTTCCAACCCATTAATTTCTCTTCCCCACTTCTATGATCCTAGTTAACAGCATGGCCTTCTTTCACTGAGATTATTGCAATAGATTCTTAATTGGTTTCCCTGTTTCCTTCTTTGCTTCCTCCATTTTCCCACCATTGTTATTTATTTTGTTGAGTATCTGTGAGCTCTTAAAACTATAAATGGGTCAAATTACACTTCCTTGAAAGTCTTCAAAATACTTCCTGTTTCAAAAATAAAAATCCAAACTCTTTGCAGTGTCCCAGCTGGTATGGAAGGTTTGATCAGCCATCTCTTGGGCAATTTACATTTTCCCTGATGCTAACTTCTGTTATATCTTTTTTTCCTAGGAGACACCATACTCTTCCAGTGTTAAAGCCTTGCCACTGCATAAAATGTTCTTCCCCTAATTTTATGGCACAGCCAAAACTCTCTTATCCCTTAAGTCTTGGCCTAAATAGTAAGATGAACCTTTAAGAGTTATCCCACTTAACAAGCCTTCTATGTTCTGTCACTGTCATGCTACCTCCCTACAATCTTCATGCAACTTGATCATTTGCAACTGCATTTTGTTATTCTCTTTCTCTTTTTAAAACTGTTATATATCTGTCTCTCTATTCATTTTTAAACTTTGGAGGGAAAAAAAACATATATTTTGCTCATTACTGTCTACCTAGCACTCAAGACTGCTGGCCACATGGAAGATATTCAGTACTTTGTCAATTAAAAGATGGAAATGATGGAGTTAAAAGTCATGTTTGGGCCCAGTGAGATGGTCAGTGGTTGGAGAGACTTGCTGCCAAACCTTATGACCTGAGTTTGATCCCTGGAAACTACATGGTGGACCAAGAGAACCAACTTCTACAAGTTGCCTTTGACCACCGCATGCACACTATTGTACACACATGTCCGCTTGCACATGCCCATGTGCATATACACAGAGAGAAAGAAAAATAAATGTAATAAAAAATAAAGTAAAAATTTTAAATCTCATTTGGTATGGTCTTCTAATCCTAGAAAACTATCATTGTTACTTCCTTATTTATTGCTAAATTTTCATAATTAAAGAATAATGAGTTTGGTTGAAGAGCTATTATTCTGGAGAAAACAGACTTTTTGACCTTATTTGGCAGGATCCTACTACAAAGGCGTAGTTATCAAAATATACTATAAAGGCATAGTTATCAAAATTGCACAGTATTGACACAAAAACAGATACACAAGACAACAGAATAAGACAAACTGACCAGAAATAATCTGTACTCTTACTACTGACTTTGACAAGCCAAAAACATGATGGAGAGAGAACAGCCTCTCCATTAAATGTGGCTGGGAAAACTTGGTACTCAGATGCAGAAGACTGATACTTAATTCCCATCTGTCTATATAAAAGTCATCTCAAAATATATCAAAGATGGGGCTGGAGAGATAGCTCAGCAGTTAAGAGCACTGATTGTTCTTGCAGAAGACCCGGGTTCAAATCCCAGCACCCGCATGACAGCTAACGACTGACTGTAACTCCAGTTCTAGGGGATCTGATGTCCCCTTCTGTCCTCCATGGGCATTGCATGATATGGGTGCACTTTCATACGTGGATGCAAGACACACAGACACATAAAGTAAAAATAAAGCAAAAAAAATTAAGAATGTCTATATATCAAAGATTAAAACCTAAGCTGTGAAACTATGAAACTAGTAAGAGAAAAAGCAAGGACTACTTCCAGACATCGCTTTAGGTAACTTTTTTGATAAGACCCTCAAAGCTCAGGATATAAAAATGAAAATGCACAAATGGCATTATCTCACACTAAGATGCATCTATAGGTGAAGGAAACAAGAGTAAAGTGGCAATCTACAGAATGAGAAACAATTTTACCAGCTGTTCATCTGACAAAGGATTAGCATTGAGAACATATAAAAATTCTTACAAAACCTTCTAATAATCCAATTAAAATGGGCAAAGGATATAATAGATATTTCTTTAATTTAAATCAAAACCTCAATGAGACAGTATCCGATACCAGCTTTTACTGTCTGACACCAGTTATTACTAGAGATGAAAAATAACAAATGCTGGTAAGGTTGTGGAGAAAAGATAATGCATACATTTCTCAGTGGGAAGTATGAAAGGGTAAAGTCATCATGGAGAACAATGTGGAAGTTCCTCAGAACACTAAGGCGTACCATGTAATCTATCCACTCCACTCTGTGAATATATCCTAAGGAAATGATGTTAACTTATCAGCGAATCACACATCTGCATGCTCATGCTTATTACTGCATTGTTGCCAATAACTAAGATATGGAATCAACCTGGATGCCCATCAGCAGATGAATGGAAAAACGTACACATACACACACACACACACACACACACACACACACACACAATGGAAAAACGCACATACACACAATGTAATATTAAATGGCCATAAAGAAGAATTTATAGCTATTCATGCCTATAACCCCACCTTAGGCTTCATATAAGATCCTGTCTCAAACAATAGGGAAGAGAAGGAATTGGAGGAGGAGAACAATGATAACATCCTATCATTCAGCAAAATGGATAGAACCAGAGAACATTGTGGTAAATGAAACAAGTCAGACAAAATGGCAACTACAGCATGTTCTATGCAGATGCTTGAAAATCTATTCAAATGTTTAACAGTGATTAATAGAAGCTGAGAAGGTGGATAAACAAGAAAGGATAGAGGCACACAGGAGGGAACCACAGTTGCAAGTTTCACAGGAGGGGACCACAGCTCCAGGCTCACAGGAGGGTGGCCACAGCTCCAGGCTCGCAGGAGGGGACCACAGCTCTAGGTTCACAGGAGGGACCAGAGTTCCAAGTTCACAGGAGGAGACCACAGCTCCAAGCTCATGGGAGGGAACCAGAGTTCCAAATTCACAGGAGGGAACCAGAGCTCCAGGCTCATAGGAGGTGACCGCATCTCCTTGTTCACAGGAGGAGGCCACAGATCCAGGCTCACAGGAGAAGGCCACAGCTCAGGGTTCACAGGAGGTGATCACAGTTCAAGGTTCATGGGTGGAGTCATAATTTTAATTATGCTGGTTCCTACTATTTTCCTATCACTCTGTCTACATGATTATACTTGTGTTTAAGAAAGAATATTTTGGCTTCTGTGCAGCAAACAGAGGCTATAGTTACTTGCTGGCTTGCATTTCTCACTAGAGGGACATCCCTTTTTGCTTTTGCTCAAGGAGACAGATGGATTCAGTCTTTTCTTTTCATGGTTAAGGATCCAGTTGGGTTTTTTGGTGTCTGCTGTTTTCACGTCTTCCTCTAGGGTCAGGGGAACAAGTGTTGAGACATCTTCTTACTGAAGTTGTGTTTTAAGTCCTCTGATTAAAATATGAAGGTCATTTCCTGCTTTAAATTCCTCACCTTCACCACACCCCAGGTGGACCCTTGAAGGGGGGAGTGCATGACTGGATACAAGGGACATGAAATGCTCCTTGACATTCCTGTCATCCTCATTACTGTGCACCACCTTAGGTCATTTATCCCATACCCTGTCCCTGCCACAACTGATATACTCTTTAACTCAGGTCCAATTTCATAGTAAATTTAGTAAATGTGGTGTATGGAATGTATACAATAAGCATGAAATGTTTTCTTTACAAAATTTTATGAATATCATTTATGCTACTTGTTAGGAAATAAAGCATGAAAATAAAAAAGCAAGACATAATTTAAACTCTGAGCTTAAAGGAGAGTTTATGGTAAAAGAGAAGCGTCTGGAGAAGAGTCAAGCTGAGGGCAGTATCCAGGCACAATGTGCAGCCAGGAGGGAAAAAAGAAAGTCCAGGCAGGAGATCAGGGATGGAGGAAGGCAAATTCATGTAGCAGCTGTGATATGCACGGAATAGTGAAGTTCTGGAAGCTGCACCCTACAAATGCTATAGATTACCTTCTGATGAATTACTGTATTTGGAAAAAGATGGCTAGAAGCCATTGAAAATGCAAATGCAACCCAAAAGCATACGTAGAAGAAAATTCTGGGAGATGAAGCCAAGGTAAGAAAAGTAAACAGTTGAAGCCATCCAAGTGCTGATTTCTGGTGACAATTCGAATTCTACTTCATACAGGAAGCCTCTGCTGAGCCTCCTGCTGCTGCATGCTTTCTTAGTACCTTTTGAAGGTAGGAAGCTAAGTGACTAGGTACCCTATGGTTTTGTATCACTTATGAGACATTTATTAGACTCTGGTATTTCTGTAAGTATGGGACAAGGACATATGTTGTAAGATATCTAGCACAGTGACAGGCCTAAAACAGATGTTTAATAGATAAATTTTAGCGTGAAAGCAATGGACAAACATCATGAGAGCAAAAGTGACAACGATAGTGGAGTAACCCAGAGAAGATTTGGTTAACGGGGTGGGTGAGCTGATTCAGTGGATAAAGGTGCTTCAGTCAAGCCTGGTGACCTGAGTTCAATCCCTGGAATCCAGCAGTGGAAGGAGAGAACTGACTCCCACAGGTTGTGCTCGACCTTAGCATGCACTCACACACAGAAACACAAATGGAACAAAAATTTCTAACTCAATAACTTTTGTCTTCCATGCCCATGATGAAACCCAGGTGCTTGTGTGTGGTAGGTAAGCACTCATCACTCTGCTACCTTCCCAGCCTGTAAGCAATACAATTTCAAAACATGAATAAAAAAGTGAAGGCACTTATGTCTGAATGTTGAGGTTAAGTAAGTTTTAAAACAGAACATCACAGAGAAATTAGAGAGGGAGAATACTATGAAATCAAACAACATTGCTTTAAATTTATGGTGCATTTGTTTGTTTGAATTGTGATACTGCACAAACAGCTTACTTTGTGTAAGCCTGTTTTTCCAGTTTTGCGATGAAGATATATAGTGACTAAATTGTTCTAAGGGTTGAATATGTATAAAAGTTAGACAAATAAGTCCCCAAGAAATAACTATCATTGTATTTTATTTCTAGTTTTGATTTTTATTTGGTTTGAAAAGATGGTAGCACCTAATAAACTAAAAAGATATTTCCCAAATTATGCTGACAGTCAGTGAAGAAAAGTGAGTTTGACTTTTTGCAAAAAAGTTGTGAACTTGTAGGAGAAAATCACATGTCACTCTCCTGTAGTTCATCCGTGCATCTGTCACGCAGTGTGCATTATGTATGGAGCTTTGTCACCAAATCGTCAAAAAAAAGGGAAAATATGCATCCTTCCTTCCCCTCTCTGTTTTGCAAGTGTGCGTTCATATACAGGAAAAAAATACAACACAATACAAATAGTACTATCTGTACGATGAAATAGGTAAGTACTAAGTTCAGACTCTGAAAGACTTAAGACCAAACTAGTGCTATAAAGCAGTTACAAGTCAGTTAGTAAGCCTGCATCATTTCCACAGGGCTTGCTAGCTCTTGCCCTGATCTACAGATGATTACACTGCAATTATCTTACCTGCCATCTAACCTTACAGTGTCTGTTGATTATCATAGGATCACTTTGCTATCAGTTCATAAAATGGAGAATGAGTTGATTCTCTTTTTCTGTACTGCCACCACCAAACCACCAAAGAGCAGTCAGTGTGCCTTTCGTTAGTAGAGCTGTGTCTATAATTTACACATAAAGCTATCATACACTTATCATCTCAGACAGTATGCCCGGGGATAATGTGGAAATTATGCTCTTTTGTGTAACTGGGAAGGTCTCCAAGATGAGTGCCATTTCTTGGAACAGCAGAGCTCTCTTCTCACATGAGCTACATGATAGAAGAGTGTTATACAGCTCACCCATGGATGCTGGCAGCCAAGTGACACCAGCAGAGTTCTGGTTCTGCATCATGTAATTGGAAATCCCTGCAGTGCAATAACTTCTCAACGTGTGCAATGATTGAAATTAATGTCTCACTTCTACTCAGAGAGAACTAGGTTGCCAATGATTTCTTTTTTTTCTTTTAGGGGAGAGATATTATTTATCTTAGAGAAAATTCTAATGGATGTCTAATGCCTCTGTTTGGGGCAAGAGAAGTATTTCTTTTGTTTTTCTGCCCAGTTCTGTAGGATGTGTGAACTTAGCCTATTTTAAGGCTGTTGGTGTCTCTCTGTGTACACATTCACTTGTATTTACTTAGTCACTGTGAAATTGTGAGGACAGTACCTTGGCTGTCACACATAAACACACAGTTGCTTAGTATTCAAAATATAGGAGCCAGTCTCCCTGAGGCAGTGCTCATGGTCTGGCAGATTCAGAAGGTGATGCTTTTGGTGATTTTAGAATTGTTATTATTGGATATGTTGGTGACTCTCTGAAGTTCCTGGGTGTGTTTTCTTTCCTTCCATCTTGAATTCCAAAGTTTTATCACTTTTTTAAAAATTTAATTTTTTTGTTTTTGAGAAATTAATATACGAGTATTGTCTTTGCATTATTTCTATCACATCCAATCCCCTTCAAACTCCTCCCATGCCTCCCACTCCCCCTTAATTTTTTCTTTTTCTTTGATCATTATTCTTAGGATTTATGAATATTTGGCATGTGAAAGATCACTCATTTGTGAATGCAGTTAGATTTATTTTCACCCCACTCACAATTTTTTGTCTTCTGATTATTGTACATATATACATGTATTTATGAATATATATATATATATAATGCACTGAGTCCATTTAGTGGTACTCATGTATACATGTGTTTAGGGCTGTCCACCTGGGATTAGATAACCATTTAGGGAGCTAGTCCCTGAAGAAAACTGATTTTTCTCACCCTCAGTCCATTGATTTACCTGTAGCTCTTCATCTTGAGGTGAAACCCTATGCCATTTCCCCCATCTACCTTAGCATGCCAACTGGTTTTGTCCTTATGCAGATCTTGTTAGATTACCACACTGTGGAGATTTCATTGGTGCAGCTTCCCTATCATATCCAGAATGCATTAACTAGCAGCAAGTGTCTTGTCCCTCTGGCTCTTACATTCTTTCTGCCCCTCTTCCTTGATGTTCCCTGAGCCTTAGGTATAGAGATTGCATTGTAGTTATGTCTCTTAGGGCTGGGCATCTCACAGTCATTTATTATCTATGTTTGACCAGCTGAAGATCTTTGTAATAGTCTCCATTAGTTGCAAAAAGAAAGTTCATTGATGAGCAGTGAGAGGTATACTTGCCTGTAAATATAAGGATAGATATTTAGAATATAGTAATAACTTATGTTGGTCTAGAGAAATGACAGAAGTGGATTTTTATCTAGGGTGTATGACCTCTCCAGTCATGTGTAGTGGGGTATGTTTAGAGTAGCATGTATGAGTTCCCTCCCATTGAGTGGGCCTTAAGGCCAATTAGGAAGCTGATGATTATCCCCGAGATAAAAGTGCCACTACACCAATAGAGATTATTTGCTGGGCCAGTGATTGTGGTTTATAGACTTTATACCTGGATAGCATCATTGATTTATTTTGCCCTTTGGCAGCTTGCATAGTATCTTCTGATATTATGAGAGCTAGTGTTTGATGAGGAGGCTTCTAGATCAATTCCAACTCTATTGCTTCAAGTCCTGTGTCTGAAATATGTTCTGTCTTCAGAAAAAAGGTCTTAGCTTCAAATTCTAGGAGACAATCAAGGGCTGTGACAATAGCCTGTATTATTTTGGGAGTCTTTTAGAGTACCCTGACCAACAACTTGCAGGAAGGTTTTCCCTTACTTGGCACTGCAAGTTTTATTATATAGCCTTCAGCTGTATACACGCACGCACTCACATTTATATTATTTGTATATTTTTCAGTAGGCTCATAAACACTACACTTTCCATTGTTCTTTCCACACCATCTAAGCGTTATTTATCTCTCTATTCTCTTTCTGCCCCTGTATAATCCTCCTTTCTCCCTCCCTAGTTAAAGTACTTTTACTACTTTTTGATCTAATGTATTATAAATGATATATATCCATAGAATTTCATAGTAAAAACATATTTCATGGAAAATTTTCCAGTGTTTTTGTTTTATAATACCAAACAAAGACTTTCATCTGGAGGGAAATAATGCTAATTATTTTAGAAACTGGCATTTTGATTTTTCCCTCATGAATTTAAGTGTGTATGGCATCTACCATTTTACCCACCATTAACCTTTACTGGGATTCTTTAGACTATTCCAAAAGGGAAACATCTTCACATGAACAATGTGCTGGGCAATGAAAAGGGAAAAAGGTGTGTTTTATGAGATCCAAGCTGTTTCTCCACTGCAAAATCTCTGACTCAGCTGGCCTGTTCAAAGATCAGGTACTTGGTCTGGAGGCCAGGCATCAGCCTCTTAACTGGCTTGTAAGCAGCACCCTTTCCCTCTTCGAGCAGAGGCAGAATTTATCACATGGGCCCTTCCTTTCCTCAGAACTGACCACACGCCCATGCTTGAACTTTTTCAGCTCTTAGGATAAGAGACTCCTAACCTAGCTGGAAGTGTGGGTTACTCTTCAGACTTCCTGCCACTGGCTCCATGCGTTCCTGCTCTGAGCTGCAATCTCTTCTGCTCCATGTTCCCTCCTGTCCACTCTTTTTTGTATTTAGAATACAGTAGTTCACAGTTCTACCAGAGTCTCCTCTTTCTCGTCAGGACAGTCATTCCTTCCTCAGACTTTCCTTCGCCATTTTTACTTGGTCTTCTTCCTTAAAATTATAGTCCCAAAGCACTTGTTTTTCCTTTCAGGTCACTCTACAGCTACATTTTTACGTTTTTTTTGTGTGTAATGACATAATCTAAACTTTACTATCCTTTTGCATGAGCAGGCAACAACTGTACTTTGTACTCCACAGCTTGATACAATGCTTAGTATGTAGTAGAGATTGCAGAAGTATCCTTTTCTCTTCTTAAGATGATTCAAGAAATGAAGTCCCATGACAAGAATTTAGAATAAATTCCACTTAGGTCTGTTATGGTTATGAGGCCTTTAAGTCTGAATCAGTGATCACATGGCAAGAAGGACTCATTTAGATTTCATTGGAATCAACTGTGTAAGTCAAGAGCTATAAAAGAAGGTGAATCCTGAATGGACTTTGATCCTTTTGGTCAATTCAAATCAAGTATGGGAATTCATCGGCATGTCTGGTGACTATGTGTTAGACACTGATGAGCTCTAAGCCATGAACAATTCATACCGGTCATCTGAGATGTTGACACTAGTACTATCCGTATTTCTGGTAAAGAATACGTGAGACTTATTAGGCAACTTGTTTGAGGTCACAGAGTTAACTGGTGGTCAGAGACATTCAGGTTTCTAAAATTTGACTCTTAGATTGCCTTACTTTAAAAAAAGTAGTATCTTTGTATTTTGTTTAGCAAGTAGGAGTAGGAGATGAACACTTCATATTTTGTCTAGTAAGTAGAAGTAAAGATGAGCACTTATCTTTAATATTTTAGTATTTTGCTGTCCCTCAAATGTAAATACTATGTTTTACTTGAAAAATATAATAAAATGAAATAAAGATGGAAACCTATTTTATTCTATCTTGTCTCATTATTTTATGTATATTCTTATTGTATTATCTTAAAAAATTTGTGTCCTTTTAATTTATACATTAAGATTCTTAATCTCCCTTCTTCCCTCCCTTATTCTCTTCCTCCTTCCCTCCCTCCCTCCCTCCCTCCCTTCCTCCCTCCTTCTCTCTCTCTCTCAGATCTTACTATGTAGTCCAGATTGACCGTGAACTGATGATCCTTCTGTCTTCTAAGGACTGGGACTGACTTGCGTATGCCATCTGTTCCCAGAGTGGTTCACTGGAAGCTCATTACTGACCTTGACATTATGATTTTGATGCTAACACTTATGAAAGGACTTCCTTGTATTTATATAGCATCATCAGTCCCTTTGCTTACATACTGAATTTAATTCTCCCACATGACTTGTAAGATAGAGATTATGATCTCCATTTTAAAGCCATGAAGGTGAGCATTAGAGCTCTCAGGCACAGAGTGTATAATTAAACCAGGGGTAGATGCCAGCCTTTCTGACTTCACTTCTAGTGTATGGGCTGTGTGATCACAGTGCCTCTCAATTACATAAAACTATGGGACAATCTGCTTCTGGGATGCACATGTCTATAGTAGGGTATGAGCTCTAGTCATTGCACACCAAAATATTGTGTGTGCAATGTGTCCTGTTTTACTGAGCTTTATTATGAAGTTTTAGAAAAATTTAGTCAGCAGTTTATCTTACAGAATATAGAAAAACTAAATAATTTTGTAATTAAAGAAGGTCACCAGTCAAGATACGGTTATATATGTGTGTGCATATTAACTTTATATATACTTTTATGTGAGCATTGTTAATTATTTCAAGGCTTCAAAAGAACATTTTCTTCAGAGCTCATTAGTACAGATGTCTAGTAAGAAATAGTCTCAAACTGAGTTTAATGCTAATGTTTTCTTATTGTTAGCTGCTGAGAGTAACAATAAATGCAAAACATTTAAATAGATGGTAAAGTAATTAAAATAGCATTTATGACAGGTCATATTATAGCACAAATGATGGGGTTTTTAATGTAATGATTATTTTTTAATTTTCTGGAAGTCTGTTTCTAAAGCCTTTCTTTTTAATTTTGTTCTGTTTACACCAAACTGTTAAAACTTTCTTCATTATAACATTAGCACAGGAACTAGCTTCAAGACCACCAGTTTTCACTTTGAAGGCCTCAGTACTGCTGTGTATTAAAATTTGACCAGCATGTACCAGCAGCAGTGGAAATAAAATCAGAGAAGACTCCCTTGTTCCTTTATTTGAGTAGGCCAAAGTACAGTGTGCCTTGTATTTGCTGTCATGTTTTGACTTTTTCTACAGTGAGTTACAGTGACAGGTTAACATATAGCCTCTTATCATGGCAAGGAGGATGGGAAATATGTGCTTGGTCAAAAATAGCATGAGGAAAAATTTCAGCACTTTTTGATTCAGTTATTCTGAATATAAACTGTAAGGTCAGCCAAGAGTTCCCTTGATAGTTGCTGTTGGTTATCTAAAACCAAAATTACAGGAGACCATGTTCATAGTTCTGAGTTGAAAACTCACATGTTGCAATAATGTTTATGTTTCGTTTTGAAAAATGCAGTAGTTCTTTTTATTTAAACAGCTTTGACCTTTAAAAAATTTCACTAGAAACAAAAATAAATAAATATAAATAAATAAATAAATAAATAAATAAATAAATGCCCTCCGAAGCAAAAACAGATGAACAAACTGAACTTGCTTGTTTGTACTCTTTCTTCAGAGTAGCAAAAAATTTCTTTGCAGTAGGTTGTGTCCCATTTCTGGTATAGAATTTGCAACATAACTGGAAAACCTCTGCTGTTCTGAGGGGGAGAAAACCCGGACTGTGGTGATACACAGTAGCAAAGAACACAAGCTTGAAAGGCCCAGAATGCACCTAGTCCATCTACCTGCTTGCCTTCAAGAAGGCCTCTTACCCCTCAGTGACAGGAAAGTACAAGTGATACTCCTGCCCTGTCTGCCTCCCTCTGCCATCCTGGTTCTGCCTGGGGTGGTCTGTCATTGCATCTAGTGTTTATCCATTGTGTTTATCCTTTACACAAGGACAGATAGATGAATAGTTCCTGTGCCTTTTCTCTTAATGTCAGGTTGGATGATTCTTCAGTCACAAGAAGAATGACTCAAGAAGCATCAAAGGGAAAAATAGGCAACAGCAAATACCTTTGTTCAGGGCAGCGGGTTGTACGCCTTAGTTTTTTCCCCTTCCTCAAGGACTTGTAGCCCTTTTTATGGAAAGTCTTTGAGGATGTCTGTCCTGAGGTTGAGGTGAGGTTTCACCTAGAAGGAAAGGATAACTGGGTCTCAAGGTCTCTCAGGAAGGGTGGATCACGTTTATTATCATGCTTATCACTAGGTATGGGCTCCTGAGCACCCTGTGCTGCCTTTGTTCTGCTATGTTCCTGCCACTTTAATATAAAATGTGCCATTCTTTTTTTGAGTTAGAAAACATAGAAACCGGTGATAATAGAGAAGTTGTAGTGATGGAACAAGAGACACCTACTTTTTTTTTTTGCTAACTTTCATTCTTATTGTTTTATAGTACTGGAGGCTTGAACCCAGGGATAACTTTCATTCTTAAAGCTTGTCGGTGCTAAGAACACTTAATCTTTCTCACAATCCCTTCTGCACACAGGGATCAAAACTTCTTTTTGATTTTTTTAAGATAACACAGTATTTGAATGATACATGCAAATGATTCAACAATCAGAAAATTATGTAGAAATTATGTAGATACCTTCACTTCCTTGCTCAGTGTCCAGTGCACACCCATCTGTCCTGACCCTGCTTTACTATGTATTCTTTTTTCTTTTTTTTTAAGTTAATGTGTATTTGTGTGTGCCTGTGTGTGCACTTGTGTGAAGTCCAGCAGAGGTCAGAAGAGGGCATCTGGTCCCTTGAGTGTTGGAAATCAGACCCAGGTCCTCTGCAAGAGCAAAAACCACTTTTAACCACCGAGTCACATCTTCAGCCCCTTCTGTGTATTCTTAAAAAGATTTGTTTTATAGCTGACAGTCCACATTTGTACATATTTTATTCTTCAAAAACAAAACCACAAATAGTAAAATAGCATATATGGATTGGTACCCTGATTAGTTTTTTAAAACATTTTATTATTTTTAATTTATGTGTATGTGTGTATTGCCTACATGTAAGTGAGCGCACCCATGTTGTGCAATGCCCAAGGATGACAGAAGAGGCTGTCAGATCCCCTGGAACTGGAGTTATGGACAGTTGTTAGCTGCCATGTGGGTGCTGGGATTCAAACCTGGGTCTTCTGCAAGAACAGTCAGTGTTCTTAACCACTGAGCCATCTCTCCAGCCCCGGTACCTTGATTATTTTTATGTAATATACCAGTTTCCTTTTTAAGGCAATATTAGACTATGGGATTTTGTGGGATTATCCCTTTGAAAGGTGAATTCTAATATCAGACCTCCGAAATTTTCTAGTCTTCCTCAGAGAACTGGGTAAAAGACAGGGCAAGTGACTGTAAAGAGTTGAGCCGAAGAGTGAAGGTGACACAGTAGCATACTTTGGTCCTGTAGCTGGGTCCCAGCAGCACATGCTGTTTGAACGGCTTCTGCATAGTACTAATGGCTGTTCTGTGTTCTAAGAGTGTTGAACACAAATGTATTCATATCTCTCCTAACTTACCACAGTGTTGGTGTCATAGTTTGTCATTCAAGGAAATCATCAAGCACTAGTGAAATTTAAGAAAAGTCATTGTGAGACTGGTATGCATCACAGAGACTTAAACACCCAAGCATTGCCCACTTGTTTCTGTTCTTTGTAAGTACTTGCATTTTGGAGAGATTTATGTGTTTTGTCCTAATGTATTCAGAAAGTTTCCAGCAGAGTTGGTATAGTTTCCTATTACTAATGACAGAAAATAAAAATTGAAACCCAATTTAAAAATGTAGAATTTATAGTCCTAACATTAAAAATGTATTATATATAGAACCATTTAATATTCCTTAATTTTTTAGTCATTTAAAAAAATCACATACTGGTCACAGATACTGTTTCAGATGGTATTAGTCATGTAAATTATTTCTCTCCTGACTATAATTATATGATGGACTGATTTCTAGAGTATCATGTACTTAATGTGAGTTTCTAAAAATGCTTTAATCATATAATTGCTAGTTTATCAAGTAGAAAATATAGGTCTGAGAACACTATCATTATGTCATTATTTTCCACAAAAAGACTGTGAAGCACACTGAAGAGGCCATTATGAGGCAAATAATAGTTTTCTATAGTATCTACATTTGCAAGGATTTAAATTAAAAAATGGAATAGTACAGAAAATGCCTAAAGGTAAAGAGTTTAAAACTGGAGCCAGGCAATTATCTTGTATTTCTGTGTACAGCCAGTACAGACACAGGAAGTGAAATTGTAAGACTAGAACAGAGAAGCAAGCAGGCAATCTTGCTCAAAGAGTGACAGTAACATTTATTTATAAGAGATTCACTGTACTCTGTGAGAGAGCCAAGAGAAATGAAATGAACTTGAGACTTTCAATGTGCATTCGAATCCAGTTGCATTGTTTTTGTGCTGGTTATTATTGAGTGTGCTTTATTCTAGTACAGTTGGAATAATCATTTATTGCTAGACATGTGGCAAACACCTACAGTTCCAGGATTTGGGGTGCTAAGGCAGGAAGATGGCTGGGAATTCCAGACCAACCTGGACTACATAGTAAGTTAAATGCCAGTCTGGGATACCCAGTCAATGCTGTCACACACACACAAACCCCCTAAAACTAAAAATAATTATATAAGAAACATTTATATTTATCTGATCTCCATCTGGTAAAACAGGGGAATATAATCTGGCATAAATAAATGGTTAGATTCAAATCCAATTATATGTAATTAAGAAATTTGCAAAACATTTAAAAATATTTAACAAGTGGCCATAAGATAGAAAAATGTATTTCCTTCCTTCCTTCCTTCCTTCCTTCCTTCCTTCCTTCCTTCCTTCCTTCCTTCCTTCCTTTCCTTCCTTTTTTTTTTTTTTTATAAAGCAGTGTAATTTAAGTTCTTTTTAAACAATCAAAAGGTTCTTCTTTCAGGTACATTATTTGCCCCTCTACCTTTATCTCAGGATGAAAAGAAGGGAAGGAAAATTTGATGTTGAGGGAAAGAAGCTAACACTTAGCTTTAAAAGTTCGGACCTTTGGGAAACTTCATGGATCACCACAATCTTAAAACCCGAGATTATTGCTAACCAGCCTAAATCGTTATTAATTAACCATGTCATATCTCTGTAAGGTTTAGAAGGAACCAAAATAAAAGTATAAGTAGCAAGGTTTGAGTAAAATTCAGAAGGACAACAAAAAAACCTAAACAGAAGCAGAACAACATACAGAAACAGACAAAGCTGGGCGGGCACACACTGCTAACCCCAGCGCTCAGGAGGCAGAGGCAGGCGGGAGCTCTGTGCTTTCAAGGCTAGCCTGGTATACATAGTGAGCTCCAGGCCGGCTGAGGCTACTGGGAGAGCCAGTCTTAAAAAAATAAAATAAAAAAAAAAAAAAAAAAAAAAAAAAAAAAAAAAAAAAACAGACAAAACAGCAACAAAACCCCACACTGTGATGGCAATGAAACTCATTGGCAATAGATGGTTGCTAAGAACGTTGGACCATGGAAGGGACGAAATAAGAAAAAAATGAGGAAGGTGAACAGGAATACCCTTTTCCTCCTGTGGTTTTGTTTTTAACCAGGCCATTAAAATCTTTGCCAAACTGCTACAGTCTTGTGATCTGTGATCATGTTTTTTATGTGTAACCACTTGCTTAATTACCACCCATATGCTGCTTGCTTACTTAGACTCCCACATATAACAGACTACAAATTTTCCTAAAACTTGAGCTGGGGGCTGGTGCTATTACTGAGTGATTCAAGTGTCAGCCCACCAGTGTGCATAAACTTTCTCCTTCACTTGAACTGGCTATTGGTCTCCTGATTTCCTGAAGTTCCCACAGCACCACAAGAAACTGATCCATAGACGTTCAGGTAAAGGAAAATTAGAGACTCAAATTGATCAGAGCTCAAATTTAGATGGCTCAGCTGAACTGACTTTCAATATATTTATAAATTTTCATTGAAAAAATATTCATTAAATGTTATATGTTAGTCTTGCTGCTAAGGCTTTGGAAGTTCCTGTGCTCCAGGTCCCAATGTAATGATGAAATTAGATACATGTACAGAAAACAAAAATGCAATAATGGTCTTAGGCACAGATCATACACCATCTGGTAAAGGGAAATAAAGTCATGTTCCATCTTCTTCCCATCCCACTGCCTAAGAGGGAGAGAACAGTGACAGGGAAGAGTCCTGAGGGAAGAGACACTGAATTGCATGCCCGTGGGGAATTTGGAAGGAGACATAAAAGTATTAATCTTGGAATGACAAGCTGAACTGTCTGAATGTTATCTTGAAGATGCAAGACTGGAAGGTGGGCAGTGGCCAGATTCCAGCAGCTCTGTGGGGAAACTTGACCTGTTTCTAAAGAAGAGGATGAAATCATTTAGGAATTTAAAAAAATATTTTATTTATTTTTTATTTTATGTGTATGAGTAAGTGTAAGTGTACCACATGTAAGTGTACCAGTGTCATGCAGTACCCACCCTGGAGGTCAGAAGAGGGTGTCAGGACCCCCTGGAACTGGAGTTATGGATGGTTGTTAGCCACCATGTGGGTGCTAGGAATCGAACCCGGGTCCTCTGCAAGAACATCCAGTGCTCTTAACCACTGAGTCTTCTCTCCAGCCCCCATTTGGAAATTTTAAACCAGTAATTTCCACTTGACACAGGTTATCCTCCTATTTCTTATGGAGTATGAAATTGAAAGACATGGAACTTTAAGTAGACTAATTATGTTTCATGACATTTTCCTCAAAAAACTGAGAAAACCTGAAAAAAATTCTTTTTTTTTTTTTTTGTCTTTTTGAGGCAAGGTCTCCCTATAACCCCAACTGGCCTGGAACTCACTGTGTAGACCAGGCTGGCCTCATAAACTCATAGAGATCCGCCTGCCTCTGCCTCCCAAGTGCTGGGATTAAAGGCGTGTGCCACCACGCCTAGCGAAAACAACTCTTTTTGTGTGTGATAATTCTTATCTCTATAGTCAGAGAAACGGATGGGGTAAAACATAGTAGAGGGGTCCCTGGGAAAGAAAAGCAACAAAGGATCTCGAGTCTTGCAGCCATCAGGGATGTGAAAGTTGTGTTGCCCGGAGAACACAGGTACAGACTGCTCACAGCTATCAGTAGGCAAGGGCTTCTGTAGAAGTGAAAGTTTGATTTGAGGAACTCATTTATAGCTCATTAATCAAGTCCATGCAACAGTTTTACTTTTTATGATGTCATTTGATTTTTTTTCTTTTTAATATTTTATTTATTATTTTTATTTTTGAGTATGAGTGCATTGCCTGCATTATGGAAGTGCACCCATGGTGTGCAATGACCAGGAGGTCAGAAGAGAGAGTCAAATTCCCCTGGGACAGTTGTTAGCTACCATGTAGGGGTAGGAACCAATCAAACCTGGGTCCTCTGCAAAAGCAGCCAGTGCTCTTAATGACTGAGTCATCTCTCAAGGCCCATGAGAAGCCATTTGTGATGATCAGAAGTTATTTATGATTTCAAGATCCAAAGTGAAGAAGTGGAGCAGATAATATACATTGGGGAGAACTAAAGACCAAAGAGGCTTAATGATAAGCTCTGCCACTGATCTGAAAAGATAGCAAGCTATCCTCTGGCCAACACAACAAGGAATTGTGTAAGAACAAGTATGAATTTTGCTAATAATGAAAATTACAGGGTAATTCTTAACCAGGGAAAAGAAAATCCTCAAAAATTCCAAGTATTTACCCATCAGTTTTCCTCCTGTGTCTCACACTGCTTTCAGACTAGAAATTAGACTGTGTCTTTCCACTTTATATTCTCTGGCTCTTGGGAATGAAAGGCATAATGTCATTCTTTGTGGTTCAACTGTAAGTCAAACATAGCAGAATTCTAAGATATCAGAACTGTTTAACTTGAACTCTGTTACCCTGAGCCATAACCTGATGAGAACATGTAGGGCTTGGCCTCTTAGGGGGTATTATCACTTATTACTATTGTGGAAATTCTTCCATTTGGGGGTGGGCAGTGTATTTATGTCCCTGTGACCTTTACTTAATGTGCTTGGTGAGCGTTCTTTCAGGAGCCACAGCTATAAACAGGTGCCTAATTTATTTTACCCTGTTTTACTTCATTTTTCCCCCTGAACATTAATGTTATATTCACGACTATTTGTAAACCAATGGCTGCATAACTCCCATGTCCACCCTTGTATTTCATATATATATATATATATTTTTTTTTTCTCTTACCCTCTGCTAACTTGGCTTCATACTTTCCTTATCCCTGAGCTCATTAGTTTTACTTCCTCAGACTCTGCCTGAATCACTCATTGCTTGGCTCAGTGAAACTGTTGCTTTGCCAGAGCCGTGCAAAAACAATGACATTTCTGTCTGAAATTGTTACTAGACATATCAGACTATAGGGCGATGACAAAGATAAAAGAGCTTTTTCTGGCAAATTAAGATCTCAGCTTTAAAAGAAATACCTAAGCAGTAGTTATGGGATAACCATTTCAGACTGTAGATTTTACATCTTTTTCATTTGTTACAGAAAATATAAGCAGATTTATCAAACCTACTAATGCTGGTGCATGCCTCATAGAATTAAAAAGATACTTTTTAAGATTATTTAAGCACATTGAAAAGTATTTCCCTTTTTAAAAAATGTGATCGGTCTTGCTATATAGATCAGCCTAGTCTTAAACTCATGGCGATCCTCCTGACTTAGCCTTCTAAGTATTGGGATGAGATGTGTGTGTGTGTCTGTGTGTGTGTGTGCATGTGTGTGTGTGTGTGTGTGTGTAAAATCTCCAACAAAAATATTGTTCTTAATAAAAGGTTCCTCCAATCTTCTTTGTTTCAACACTACATTTCATTAGACTGTACGTGTGTGTGCGTGTGCATGCGTGTGTGTGTGTGTACATCTTCATGAGAGTGTATGTATATCTGAGTGTATGTATATATGTATATGTACATATGAATGTATTATATTTGCACATGTGTGCATATGTGCATGTGGAGGCCAGAGGTCAGTGTGGGTATCTTCCTTATCATGCTCCAGGTCATCTTTTGAGTCAGAGTCTCTCACTGGAGCTCATCTATCTGGCCAGGCTGGCTGGCCTAGCTCTGGGAATTTACCTGTTTCCCCCCTCATCCCCCAGTGCTGGGGTTACAAATGTGTATCTCTGTACTCAGGCTTTTATGTGAGCACTGGGGATGTGCCCTCCTGCATGTGCAGCACTTCATCAATGAAGCCATTTCTCTAGCTCTTAGACTATGTGTGGTTTTTTTGTTTTGTTTGTTTTTTATTGTTTTGGGGGTTTTTGTTGTTTTAGAGACAAGGTCTCCCTATGTAGACCAGGCTGGCCTGGACTTCACAGAGATTTGCTTGTCTCTATTAAGATAAAGGCATGACCACCATGCCCAATGACCATGCACTTTTAAAGACCTTTATTCATTTATTGGATTATTTCATTAGTTTTACTTGTTTGTTTGGTGCTAGAGATTGAACCCAGGGTCTAATGCATACTAGGCAAATGCTCTACCCCTGAGCTACATTCTCACCACTAACACTATATATTTTTATTCAGTAGAAGCAAGCTCATCTGGACAAAATATTAAGTTAAGCTCATTTGCTTTGAAAATGAGTTAAATGGACCATGAAGAAAATATATGCTTCTATTTCTGGACCAAAAATTTACAATGCAAAAAAATAAGAATGCTAGAGTTCCTTATTAAAGATTTTTTTTTTTACTTTAACACAATCAAGCCCTATACATTTATCCATCTTGGGTTAGTATAAAAATATTTAACACCTAGTGTAGTACAGATAGAACCCAATAATCATAGATACAAGAAATTTCCCTGGGTATGATTTAGCACACCATTAGCTCTCTCTCAGATTAAAAAAAAATTCAATGTATTTGTTTTACCAGTAGGTCATTGTGTTTCCTTGTAAAACCATTGCTCAATGTTATTTACAACAAAATGACTAGTTTTAAAAATAAAATCTTATTTTGAGTATTCTATATAATCATTTTAAGCGGCTTTAACAAAATTCTTTTCACATTTGTTGTTGGCTAAAATGAATAGTCATATTTCTTGTAGGGTAACATGATGGACAAGGTCATTATTAGACTGATGTGTGGAGAAAAAAAATCACAATTGGAAGTGCTCTGTAGATCTGGTGCTAAGGATGTTTTCAACATAGGATATGTGACTAAGGTACATTGACACCTAATATTTAGTTATAATTATACTTACAAACACCAGTTTGAATTAGGTCATTACAAAAATATGCATTTTTAGAATGTAGGTACTATATACTATGCACATATTGCATATATAAGGTACTCAAATATTATGCTACTGTTACAGCTTTTGTATAAAATGTTCCCCATGAGCTAATGTTGTATTCTTGGTCTCCAGCAAGTGGAGTTACTTTTGCAGGTGGTGGATAATTTAGGAGTTTGATGGAGCCTACTCGAGGAATTTAATCACTGAAGGCCTGTTATTAAAGGTTCTGCCTAATCCCCAGAGTCCCTGTTCTATCTCTGCTTTCTGTGAGTCATGAGGTAATGAACCTCCTGTACCATATACCCCCATTACCATGGAGTTCTAGTGGGGTATATGGGTCCAACTAGTCAGAAACAGTGAGCTGAAATAAATATTTCTTCAAGTTCTTTATTTCAGATACTTTTCAAGACAACTGTGAGTCTGACTAATACAAGAATTTAGAATATATACTTTTAAAACATTTTTGTTGAATTTTTGTGTATTTCATACAGAAAATCATCTTTATGTCCCCTTCCTCCTTCCCCTTTGGTGTCCCCCCATAGCCCTCCACCCCCTGCTCCACTGGAGTTCATACATTCTGTCATTTGTATTAAGGCCTATTATGTAAAGTTATTGTCCCAAGATGTCCCTCAGTGCAAGTTCATCCACTGGGGTTCAGTCATCCTATCTAGAGTTTCTTCCTTCAAGAAGAACAGCTCTTCCTCACCCAGCAGTAATCAGGGGCCAATAATCCTTTGACTAAGATTGGGGCTTGCTGTTCATTTCCACAGTTGCTGGATTTTTATCTGCCTAAGTTTGTATGGGTCTTTTTTGTGCTGACAACATTGTTGTAGGTTTGTATGAGAAGGATCCCAGGCACCAGTAGGACTATTTCTGTATGGTCATGCACCTTCTCCCTGGCTCTGACAGCCTTTCTGCCCCCTCATCAGCAATGGTCTCTGAGCCCTTGGTGAGTGGACCTCAATAAAGGAGTCTTGTCTGAGGACACACACTCTGCCAGCTCTTATTCTTTGTGTTTTGGCCATGTGTGGCTTTTTGTGTTCCTGGCCCTTTGTTGCATGAGGGAGTTTCACTGATGTGAACTGAAAGATGCATTAGTGTTCTCTTCATCCCTTGTTCTATGTTCCGTGAGTCTTCGTGTAGAAGTTGCATCCTAGATGTGCCACTTAGGCTTAGGCAATTCACAAAGAATCTTTGTGTATGATCAGTGGTGTAACTCTGTAATGATCTGTCTGTTGAAAAGAAGCTACTTTGCTGGGTTGTGATGGAGATATTTATTTATAAGGATTTGATGCTAGGATCCACAAATGAGGGACAACACAACACACATCTTTTGTTTTTCTGAGTTTGTGTTACTTCGCTTAATATAACAGTTTCTAGATCCATCCATTTACCTGCAAATTTCATCATTTCATCTTTCTTTACTGCTGAGTAAAACTCCATCGTATGTATGAACCACATTTTCATTAACCACGCATCAGTTGAGGGGCACTTAGGTTGCTTCCATCTCTTAGCTATTGTGAAAAGAGCAGCAACAAACATGGTTGTACAAGTGTCTCTGCAATAGAATGAGTCCTTTGGGTATATGCCAAGGAGTGGTATAACTGGGTCATATGGTAGGTTCATTTTTAGGTTCTTGAGTTTGCCACACTGCTTTCCATAGGGGTTGTACAAGTTTTCAGTCCCACCAGAAGTGAGTTTTCCCCTTTCTCCACATCCTCCCCAGCATTTGGTATCATTTGTTCTCTTGATCTTAGCCAGTCTGACTGGGGTAAGATGAAATCTTAAGGTGGTTTTATTTTATATTTCCCTAATTACTAACAATGTTGAACACTTTTTAAGATGTTTCTTAGCTCTCTTTATTTCTTCCTTTGAGAATTCTCTATATGGACCTTTATCCCATCTTTTAATGAGTTCATTTGTTTTCTGAGTTCTTTATATATTCTTGATGTTAAACCTCTGTCATATGTGTCAGTGGTAAAGATATTTTTTTCCATTCTGCAAGTTTTCTCTTCACTTTCTTGACTATTTCTTTTGCTGTACAGAAGCTTTTTAGTTTAATGAGATCCCATTTGTTAATTGTTGACCTTAATTCCTGAGCAACTTCTGTCTAATTGAGAAAGTCCTTTTTAAAACTCTATCTTGTAGGTTACTGTCAGTGTTTTCTTCTAATACTTTCAGAGGTTCCAGTTTCATATTGAGGCCTTTGATCCATTTGAAGTTGACTTTTGTGCAAGGTGAAAGATAAGGATCTAGTTTCATTCTTCTACAGATGGAGATTCAATTTTACCAGCATCATTTGTCAAAGAGGCTGTCTTTCCTCCATTGTGTGTTCTTGGCACCTTTGTCAAATACCAGGTGGATGAAATTGTGTTTACTCAGGTTTGGGTCTTCAATGATGTTCCATTGATCTATGTGTCTATTTTTGTGCCAGTACCATGCTGTTTTTATGACTGTAGCTTTGTAGTATACTTTGATATCTGGTATAGTAATCCCCCCATTGTTGCTCTTTGTGCTCAGAGTTGCTTTGGATATCCAGGGTCTTTTGTGCTTCCATACAAATTTAAGGATGATCTTTTTTTTCTAATTGTGTGAAGTATGTCATGGGGATTTTTATTGGAATTTTATTGACTCTATATATTGTTTTTGGTAGGATGGTCATTTTCACAGTATTAATTCTTGCAATCCATGAGCACAGAAGGTCTTTCTATCCCCTGGTGTTTTCCTCAATCTATTTCTTTAAAGATTTAAAATTTTCATTGTAGTGATATTTGATGTCTTTGTTCAGGTTTATTCCAAGATTTTTTTTGAGGCTACTGTGAATGGGAGGGTTTCCCTGTACACTTTCTCTGGTTGCTTGTTATTTACTGTAGAGAAAGGCTACTGATTTTTGAAGATTAATTTTGTTGCCTGCCACTTTATTGAAAATGTTGATCAGTTCTAGAAGTTTTCTAGTGTAATTCTTGAGATGTCTTAGGTATAATATCATATCATCTGCAAAAAGGGATAATTTAACCTCTTTTTTCCAACTAGTACTCAAGTAATGTTCTTCTCTTGTCTTATTGCTGTAGCAAGAGTTTCAAGCACTATATTGAAAAGGAGTGGATATAGTGGATATCCTTGTCTGGTTCCTGATTTTAATGGGAATGCTTCCAGTTTTTCTCCATTTAGAATGATGTTGGCTGTGGGTTTGTTGTATATAGCTTTCATTACATTGAGGTATGTTCCCTCCAATTCCCTTCAGAACTTTTATCATGAGTGCATGCTAAATTTTGTCAAAAACCTTTTCTCCATCTATTGAGATGACAATGTGGTTTTTGTCTTTGAGTCCATTTATATGATTGATGACATATATTGACTTGCATGTATTGAACCATCCCTGCATCCCTGGAATAAAGCCTATTTGATCATGGTGAATGATCTTTTTGATGTTTGTATGTGGTTTTTAAGTGTTTTGTTGACAATTTTTGCCTCTAGATTCATTAAGGCTATGGATCTATAGTTTTCTTTTATGGTCATGTCTTTAGCTGGTTTTGGTATTAGAGGGATGCTAGCTTAATTGAAGGATTTGGGAGTTCTTTCTCCGTTTCTATCATTTTGAATAATTTGAGTAGTATTTGTTGGAAATCTTCTTTAAATATCTTGTAGAATTCAGCTACAAATCCGTTTGGGCCTGTTTTTTTTTTTTTTTTTTTTTTTTTTTTTTTTAGTCAGGATGTTTTGTATTACTGTTTTGATTTCCTTCTATGCTATGGGTCTGTTTAAACTTTTGATCTCTTCTTGGTTTAACTTTGGTGGTTCTCATGATTTTAGATACACATCCATTTCTTTTAAGTTTTCAAATTTAATAGAGTATAGGTTTTTAAATTGTTCCCTTATAATGTTCTGGATCTGTTGGGTGTCATGATGTTTCCCCTTTCATCTCTGATTTTGTTGATTTGGGTTTGCTCTTTCTTTCTTTTGGTTAAGTGGGTTAAGGGTTTGTCTATCTTGTTTAGGTTTTCAAAGAACCAGCTCTTAGATTCAGTGATTCTTTGTATTGTTTTCTTTGTTTCTATTTAATTAATTTCTGCTCTGATTTTTGGTTTGTTTTTTTTTTTCTTGTCTGCTGGGTTTGGATTTAATTTGTTGTTACCTTTCAAATGTCTTGAGTTTCAATGTGAAGTCATTTATTTGTGTTCTTTCTGATATTTTAATGTAGGCAGTTAGAACTATAAACATCCCTCTTAAGACTGCTTTTAAAGTATCACTTGAGGTTTTGTTGTGTCGTATTGTCCTTTTCATTTAATTCCGGTAATACTTTTGTTTCTTTCTTGATTTCTCCTTTGACCCACTCATCATTCAGGAGTGTGTTGTTTAATCTCCATGAGTCTGTGTAGTTGCTAAGGTTTCTTCTACTATTGGTTTTAAGCTTTATTGTATTGCATATATATCATTGTGTGTGATAAAATGCATGGAATTATTTCAAATTTCATATTTGTTAAAGTTTGTTTTGTGCCCCAGTATGTGGTCAATTTTTGAGAAAGTTCCATGGGGTGCTGAATAGAAAGTAGACTCTTGGTGCTTGGGTGGAATATTTGGTAGATATCTGTTAGGTCCATTTGATGTATGGTATCATTTAATTCAGATGTCTCTCTGTTTTTTCTTTGTCCAATTGACCTGTCTAATGGAAACAGTGGGGTATTGAAGTCTCCTAGTGTTCCTGAGTTGGGGTTAATCTGTATCTTAAAGTCCTATAGTGTTGTTTTTATGAATTTGGGATCACCAGAGTTTGGTGCATGTATGTTCATTATTGTACTATCTTCTTGGTTAATTGTTCCTTTGAGCAGAATGAAGTGACCCTCTTTACCTCTTCTAATTAGTTTTAGTTTGATGTCTGTTTTGTCAGATATTAGAATTGCAACCCCTACTTGTTTCTTAGTGCCATTTGCTTGAAATGTTCTTTTCCATTCTTTCACTTTTAGGTAGTGCCTGTCCTTGAAGGTGAGATGGGTTTCTTACAGACAATAAAAAGATAGATTTTGTTTCTTAATCCATTCGGCTAGACTGTCTTTTAACTGGGGAGTTCAGCCATTGATATTTAAAGTTATAATTAAAAGATGTGTATCGGTTGCCATCATTTTGATTACTCTTTGCATTCTTTGTCTAATTTTGTGTTTACACAATTATACCTTCATTTAATTTCTTTCTGTTGCCCCTGGGTAATAGTTGCTCATTTCTCTATTCTTTGTATTGCTTCAAGTACTCTCTGAAGAGCTGGTTTTGCAGACATGTATTCTTTCAGCCTATTCATGTCATGGAAGATTTTTTTTTTTCCCCTTCAACTATAGTAGACATATTTTTCAGGATAAACTATTCTGGGTTGGCATCTATGGTAATTTAGAAGAGGAAATACCTTGGTCCAGGCTCTTCTGGCTTTCATAGTTTTCATTGGTAAGTCAGCTGTAATTCTGATGGGGTTTGCTTTATATGTGAGGTTTTGTTGTTTTTTTTTTCACCTTTCAGTATTCTCTCTTTGTTCTGTACATTCGATGTTTTTACTATGATATGCCATGGAGAGTTTGTTTTCTGATGCTGTCTATTTGGTGTCCTAAGTGCTTCTTGTATTTGTATGGGGATGTCTTCACTTAATTTTGAGAAATTCTCTTCTAAAATCCTGTTTAAGATCTGGTTAATGTTAACCTGAAATTCTTCTCCTTCCTCTATACCTATGATATGTAGATTTGGTCTTTTCATAGTGTCCCACATTTCCTGCATTCCATTCCTGTGTTTTTAAATTTTTTTTTTCATAATCTTTGCTTGAGCAATTCAGTTCTTCAACTTTTTCCTCCAGTGTTGATATTCTATTTTCCATTTCATTCATTCTGTTGGTGAGGCTTTCTCCTGTTGTTTCAAATTGGCTTATTGAGTTTTTCACTTATTTCTTCATTTCAGCCTATTTTCTTCAGTGTTTCTCTTTTGTGAATTCAGTCAGAAGTTTATCCCTATCTTCTTTTAGTTCTTTGATTTTTTTATTTGTGTGTTCTTTAAATTCATTGAATTCCTTGATTATGTTTATGATTGTTCTTTTAAATTCTATATCCTGGGTTATCTCTAAGAGATTCTCTTTGTAGAACTCTTCTACAGAACTGGTGGAGTTTGGTGGGAACATGCTATTTTGGTTTTTCATATTATTAATTTTTCATTGTGATTTTAGCATGTGGATTTCTTTCATTGTTTGTGGTTCTGGTATGAAACTCAAGCCTTCTTTTGTTGTGTTGAAGTTTACGTCTGTTTGTTTTATTGGTGTGCCTTGGTTGTTTTCTTATTGGGTATGTAAAGCTGGGTGGTCTAGGTTTCAGGATCTCTCAGATTTTATTTTGGAGGGAACTGATTGGTTCAAATCAGCAACTCAGGAGTTCCCAGAGGCCCAAGTCAGGCTCCAAACAGGTACACTTGGGCTTCCTTCTAAAATTTGGATCCCTACTAGTGGGCACTTCCAGCACAATTTGGGACGTTTGCTGAATTGAGCTTTGGCATTCTCAGGTAGTCTGCTAAGGTCTCATCTGTTACTATGGGGCAGAGAGGTCTAGCCCTGGCAAAATGGGAGGGGCCTCATGTGGTCACTATTAGGGGGTTGGGCACAGCATGATTTAGGGAGGCTCAGCACCACATAGAGGCCAGATCCAGGCACTCTCAGGAGGTCTCTTAAGTTCTCAGTCCCTACTATAGGACAGAGAAGCCTACCCCTGGTGAAGTGGGAGGGGCCTCACATAATTCCAATTAGGGGGTTGGGCACTGCTCAATTTGGGGAAGCTCACCAGCATGTCTGCTGAGGTCTCCTTGTTTTGTCTTTTGAGGCACAGTCTATGTAGCCCTGGCTGGCCTGAAGCTTGCTATGTAAACCAGGTTGGCCTTGAACACATAGAAATCTGAGAATGTATACTTTTCTAATAAAAGTATATTTATGTATGTGGTTTGTAGCCAAAGGATATATTCTTATAGATCATATAAGCATAATATATAGTTGCAGAACATATTTTTACATAGTTTTATGTAATAGAAATGTTCATGTACTTACAAAGGGATTATAGATTGACAAGCCCACTCTGAGTTGAAAAATCTTTTTAAATTTAAAGTACATTTAATGCATGTAACCTGCCAAACCCAGGGCTTAGCTGCACAGTCAACAATAGAGCAGCAATTGTTTCCCATGTGATTGTGCAGTTGACTGGAAGCTGAAACTCAGAGCCCTGCCCCAGCATTGTGAGCATGTACTATTGGTACACTGCCTATTGGTAGCCAGAAGGTCAAAACTCAAAATATGATTTCCACCTGAATGTGCATCACTTTCATGCCATTGTAAAGTTGAAAACTCATAAGCCATCTTAAATGGAGGCTGACCTGTGTACATCATTTGATTAAATACAATATATTACCATTTTCTGTCAAAAGAGAGGTGAGAAAATAACATGACACAACCACAGGGTCAGTGCCACATGTTTCAGGTCATCCTTCACAGATGCCCCTGAGTCTTGTTCTTCTCAACCTTATGATAGAAAGAGAATATCATCATGTCAGGACATTTTGAAAATGAAATAAGAAGATGAATACGCAGCACTTAATGAGGTAGCTGGCACAGGCTGCATAAACTAGGTGGCAGGGAAGAGAGGCAGGGCAGGAAGCAGCAGCAATGGGTAGCTTTGTGTTTGGGAAGAGCCCTGCCGTTGAGAAATCTAGTGTTACTTTATAAATTACTTTTAAAAATAATGAGTCTCAAAGGCAAAGGCAAAAAAAAAAGACTGACTAAAAATTCTCAAACAGGGAAAAAACTCTGAGGTTCTTAAACCAGCACCAGGTTGGTTAGTTTTTGAATATGTCAGGGTGATTGTGGGACTTAAAGAGAATAAAAATGCCCAGTTTGTGGGAAGAGCTGTGGACACATCAGTTTCAGTGTGTGGCTTGTGACTACAGAGTTCTTACTGAATACTTCCGGTGGTGGGAAAACATTCATTATAATTAGTCTTCAGTTTTCAAGGATTTACTTAAAGGTGAAGACCATGAATGTAACGTGGGAACATTGATGTGTGAGCCAAGCAGAAACTCAAAGCTCCTGAAACACTGTTTGGCCCCAGACCCTTTTAGTCAGCAGGGGATTTCTCCATGTGGCTGGCCTCAGTTCTTTACCCCCACCAGAAACATTAACAGAGGTGCTCTAAGTATCAGTGGGAAGGCAGTCCTACCTTAATTCTTAAACATGGGAGTCATTTAGCATTTTTGGTTTCACATCCAGATATTTAAGGAAGAAAAATAAACTTTAACAATCTTAGCATGGACTCTAAACATAAACAACATAATAAACATAAATAAACACTATTTTCACATCTCAAGGGATTGTTATGAAAAAAAAACTTTTTGTGTATTGGTTTTATCAATAGTAGATTTTTATCTAGTAAAGTTCAGGAATAGGAAGTTTCAAATGTATATAACTGACTAATTCTCATATTTATTGGCATAACCATCATATGGAATTTGTCTGAGGAAATAAAAGCTATGTTTACAAAGAATTCAGAATATATTATATAAATTTGAACCTCTCCACACATGAGAGTCAACCATTTTTTTTTAACATGGACATAAACAACATTCTAAAATCCTTTTGCATAAAGCTCTCGAAATAATGAAGCAATGCAAACCCTAAGTTCCCTTTCCCTTTAAGGTAGTTATAATCAGCTCCTTGTTGTGTTTATTTTATATTTTTTGTGATGCTGAGAATTGAACTTATGGTCTTACTCATGCAAGGCAAGTGCTTGATTACGAGTTATATATATCCACAGCCTTTTTTATTTTTTTTAAAGATGGTATCTCACTATGCAGTTAAAGTTGAACTTGAACTTGTGGTTCTCCTGCCTCAGTCTCCTGAATGCTGGTATTATATTCCTATGTCATCATGGGGCGGTGTTCTTTATTAATGAGGAATTGGAACATAGCCAAGGTGAGTTGCATGCCTGACATTTATAGTCTATGCCATAACTGAGAGAGGACTATACAGATGGCAGCACCTAGTCCCATCTGGTTCACAAGTTGGTAACAGTACAGGTAAACAAGCAAGTCAAACTCACAACACTGAGAGAGGGTAGGGATGTACAGACAAGCAGTGTAAATCTTGAGTTCATGGTAGGTGAGAAAATGCATTAGCTGTATAAATCAACAAGAACAGAAAAGCAAATCACCCTGTATCTACAGGCCATGAACTGTCATGGCATCCACCAGTAGCCTTGTTCTTGAAACGCATTTGCATGAAATACAGAATTCTAAGTTGAAAAAATCTTTCAGATCTTCAAAGATTTTCTCTCTGTATTTAGCCCTGCTGTGTACCTGATGACTTTATATCCATACTCAGGTACTAAGGATCTGACTGTAACTGACTGTGATTAGTAATCATCAGATGCGTACAGATTAAAGACACATGTGCAAACATCTAAGTGTTGGTAGCATTAAAAATGTAGGAAACAGCATAGTTTAAAATGAAATGGAGATCTTCTTTAAAGGGAAAAACTCATTCAATTTTATATCTTACAGGGTTTATACTGAGTTCAATATTGTATAACTGTATTAATTTAACTGTGAACCTAAAAATTTACAGCCACTTTTAAAAGAGATGTATCCTTGCTCTGGATGTGTTACTGAATTATGTTAAAGCTGTAATGAAATGCTTCTAACTATGTGATTATTAAATTTTTTTAAAAAATTTAAAAAGTAGTAATCCTTCAAAGCATAAAAATTTGCTCCTTAATAATTAGTAGATGTGAAAAACATTACCATTGAAATCTACCTGATTACTTGATATCCATGCTCAGATACCAAGGATCTCAGAAAGTAACCGACTGTAACTAGTAATAATCAGATATATAGAGATTAGAAACATATGTGTAAATATCTTAGTAAAACATTACCACTGCAATCTACCTGATGACTTTATATCCGTGCTCAGATGCCAAGGAGCTCAGAAAGTAGCCGACTATGACTAGTAATAATCAGACATATAGATATTAGAAATGCATGTGCAAATATCTTAGTGTCAATTGCATTAAAAATGAATTTTTCTGTATGAAGATGTTATTTTAATAATGAAATGGAGATCTTTTTTAAAGGTTAAAACCTCATTTAATTTTTACATCTTATAGAGTTTATACTGAGTACAATATTATATAACTGTATTAATTCAACTGTAAACCTAAAAATTACAGCCAATTTTGAAAGAGATACATCTTAGCTCTGGAAATTGTTATTGAATGTATCAATGCTGTTGTAATGAAATGCTTCTTCTAATTATGTGGTTATTAAATAATTTTAAAAACACAGTGTCGTTTATTTGAAATATAATGCTTTTATCTGCCATATTTCTATATTTCCTTGTTTCATTTTGTTTTCATCATTTTAGTTTGGCAAATCCAGATTATTTTTACAGAAAAATTCATTTTTAATGCAATTAGCACTAAGAAGTTTGCACATGCATTTCTAATCTCTATATATCTGATTATTACTAGTCACAGTCGGTTACTTTCCGAGCTCCTTGGCATCTGAGCACGGATATAAAGTCGTCAGGTAGATTTCAATGATAATATTTTTCACATCTACTAATTATTAAGGAGGAAATTTTTATGCTTTGAAGAATTAGTATTGTTTTTAATCATTTTTTAATTTTTAAAATTTAATAACCATATGATTAGAAGCAGCATTTCATTACAGCTTTAACATATTCAGTAACATATTCCAGAGCAAGGATACATCTCTTTCAAAAGTGGCCATAAATTTTTAGGTTCACAGATGAATTAATATAATTATACAATATTGAACTCAGTAAAAACCCTGTAAGATATAAAATTGAATGAGTTTTTACCCTTTAAAGAAGATCTCCATTTCATTTTAAAATATGCTGTTTCCCACATTTTTTTTTTTTTGTCTTTTTGAGATAGGGTCTCCCCGTAGCCCTTACTGCTACTAACACTTAGATATTTGCACATGTGTCTTTAATCTCTATGTATCTGATGATTACTAGTCACAGTTGGTTACACTCGGATCCTTACTACCTGAGTATGGATATAAAGTCATCCGATAGATTTCACTGGTAATGTTTATCACCTCTACTATTTAACATGAAGTAAATTTTTATGCTTCTTCCTCAAATATAAATCTTTTTTTAAAAAAATTGTTGATTTTTCTGTGTGTATATCATACAGAACATCCCACACTTATTCATCTATATACCCACTTCTCAAATGGCACCCTCCCATAGCCTCCCCCCTCCCACATACTGGAGCCCAAATACTCCATCATTCCTGTTACTGTCCTCTATGTTGTTGACATCCCCAGCCATTTTCCAGTGCTTGTCCATCTGCTGAATCTAGTTAGCCTATCTAGAGATCCTTGTTTTAGTAACATCAGCTCTTCCTCATCTAGCAGTAATCAGTTGTCAATATTCCTTCAATAAGATTGGGGTCTGCTGTTCATTTTCCCAGTGCTATGCTGAGTTACTGTCTGGGAGTCTCTTGCACCACCTTGGCCAATAACTCGAAGGTATCTCCTGTCTGGCATTGTTTCTTCTTATATAGCCTTTAGCTATACATATGGACTCTTAAAAATTATATTGACCCCATTAATCTTTGGTTATACTTTCCTTTTGGGTGTTTAAGACCCTAAAATTGGCCCAGATAAAACAATTTTTTTTCACTCTTAAGGTCGTTTGAGGATCTGTTCCTCAGGGGTCACATGGGCTTGGGAGGAGCCCCTGGCTCCTTTCTTTTACCAGTTCCATCTATGTGAAGATAAGTCAAAGGTCTTACTCAACCATCTCTGGCTTTACTTGGAAGCAT
>NW_008333311.1:4449497-4453728 GCF_000622305.1 Nannospalax galili | reverse complement strand
ACTCACCACAGTTACAGGACATTTTGAGAGATGCTCATAGTCCCCTGGTCCTAGGAGGGCAAGGAGCAAAAACTGTCCTTTATGTCCCCCTGACCAAATTAGTTTAGGCCTCAAAGTATGGCTGTTAAACATCCAAGAAGGTTAGTTCTGCCAGTCTGGTGCTTTTAATTACCACATGCCATGTAAATAGAGCTTGGGCAAAGACCCAATGCTCTCAGATAAACCTTGCCTAGGCATATATTACATTCTTTGCTCTGGTTGTATGTATAATTTGTCAGGTTGTTGACCTAATATGGTTCCCTCTGGTTTTCTAAAACTAGCTAGGCATTGTTTATCTCTCACATTCTCTAACACTTCCACCATGGTTTCCCCATTTAAGGTGCCCCCATTTTTTTCCATTTCTCCCTTAGTAATACCCTCTTCCTGTGGTCCCACCTCTTTGAGCTCCTTCTTACCCTTTATCCCCTAGGTTCCTTATATAACCTTCCTTCCCCCCTCACCTTAAAATAACCCCATTATTATCCATATCTCCCTTGTTAACACCTTTCTACTGTTCTTCTCTTTCAGATTCTTTCTTTTTCTTTACTTCCCTGGTTCGTTTTCATTATCCTGGTTCCTGTAGTTATGTCTGGATACATAATCACTTATCAGGATTTGGTGCTAGGATCCACAAATGAAGAGAACATACGTCTTTTGTTTTTCTGAGCCTGTGTTACTTTGCTTAGTATAACGGTTTCTAGATCCATCCATTTACCTGAAAGTTTCATTATTTCATCTTTCTTTACTGCTGAATAGAACCCCATCGTGTAAATATAGTACATTTTTGTTAACCACTCATCAGTTGAGGGACACTTAGGTTGCTTCCATCTCTTAGCTATTATGAAAAGAGAAGCAACAAACATGGTTATACACGTGTCTCTTAAATAGGATGAGTTCTTTGGGTATATGCCAAGGAGTGCTATAATCGGGTCAGATGATAAGTCCATTTTTAGTCTTTGAAGAGTTCTCCACACTGTTTTCCACAGAGATTGCACGAGTTTGCAATCCCAGCAGCAGTGAATGAGCGTTCCCCTTTCTCCACATCTTCATCAGCATTTGAATCTTAAAGTGGTTTTAATTTGTATTTCCCTAATTACTAGTGATGTTGAACACCTTTTAAGATGCTTCTTAGCCATCTTTATTTCTTGTTTTTGAGAACTCTCTGTTCAGTTCCTTAGCCCATCTTTTGATTGGGCTACTTTCTTTCTTGATGCTTTGTTTTTTGAGTTTGTTATATGTTCTGGATGTTAAACCTCTGTCAGATGTGTCACTGGTGAAGCTTTTCTCCCATTCTCTGGGTTTTCTCTTCACTTCCTTGGTTGCTTCTTTTGATGTACAGAATCTTTTTAGTTTAATGAGGTCCCATTTGTTGATTCTTGACCTTGTTTCCTGGGCAAGTGATGTCAGTTTAGAAAATCCTTCCTACACCTATATCTTGTAGGTTATTGCCAATGTTTTCTTCTAACAGTTTCAGAGTTTCAGGCTTCACATTGAAGTCTTTGATCCATTTGGAGTTGACTTTTGTGCATGGTGAAAATAGGGATTTAGTTTCATTCTTCTACAGGTGGAGATTCAGTTTTCCCAGCACCATTTGCTGAATATGCTGTCTTTCCTCCAGTGAATGTTCTTGGCTCCTTTGTCAAATATCAGGTGTCCGAGGTTGAATGTACTCATATTTGGGTCTTAAATTTTGTTCCATTGATCGGCAAATCTAGATTTTTGTGTATTATTAATACTAGGTAGTATTTATCTGCTCATGGTTTGCTCATGGTTTGTGAATTTGTCTCTACCAAATTTGATTTTAAAATGGCCATTATTTTTTACACTAATAGTATTAGATTATATTCTCAACATCACGAATGATATGCTGTGGAGACTGGTTCACTTTACTTTTAAGATCATTTGAACTATCTCTGTCTCTCCCTCTCTCTCCCTCTCTCTGTCTCTCTCTCTTTCTCTCTCTCTCTCTTTTAGTGGGAAGCTCACTGTTGCAGGGTAGTTTTGACTGGGCTGCTTATAGCCTGCTCTGCCCACTTGCTGACGAGGGAGCAGTCAGAGACTGGAGGCTCTCTCATTCCCCCTGAACTTCTAGTGGTTATAATTGTTCTCAAGTTTGTGCTGTAAGTTTTCAAAGCATAGCCCCATCAGGTTCTTTCTGAGTTCTAGCCACCCCATATATGTGAGCCTTATAGCAGATAGAACAGCTGTTTAGGAAAGCAGAAAACATACATCAAGCTATTCCCTTCATCCAAGTATTGAGTGCCTGATAGTATCAGCCTGCTTCTGTCTGCTCTGTGGTCCCTCAGACTGAGTTTAAATGGTGTGGTCAGATTTTGCGGTTTAATCAACAGAAGGGATTGTCTGATAGGAGACTATTGGACATGACAGGAAATAAAATCTCTACAGCAGTGTATATCCTCTAATTTTCAGGCCATATTAGAAAGGGCATAAAATAGAGTCATAGCTGTCCTGCTGAGGTACAACCTTTTACTCACATCTGTGCCTGCTTAGTGGGAATTTTATCCCTTTCCAATTTCCCCCAAATTATTTAGAAATCCTCAATAGATGTTTCATTTATTCTTAAAAAAATCTGCTCTTCTCTTTTCTACTTATCTGGCTTGCTATCACTTGTGATAGTTGAGATCAACTGCAAAGGATGAGAGATCAGTGTGCACAACAGGTCTGTCACTTCTCATACCAACCCCAGGTTTAGGAGGGCTCCTACAACTACCCTCAAATTTAATCTTAAAAAATGTACTTACAGAGCTCACCAAAAGCTGTTATATTATAGTCTTGCTTCATTACAAGGAGCAGCTATAGATCAAAGTCACCCAAAGTAAGAAATGCACTGCATAGAGCCCAGGAGAAGTACTAAATCCAAAGCTCTGCTACCTTCTTCTTGTATAGTCAGGATGTATACTCTCTTGCCATTAGTATGTAATAGTATACATAGAGTACTGCTGTCCAAGGAAGAGCACCTAAGCCTTCCATCCAAAGTTATAACTGGGGACTCTATATGTACACATGATTAACTTTCCATGTGCTTGGCCTCAGTCTGTAGTCTCCAACCACCTAAAGACTCCATTCTTTACTGTTGCTAAAATTCTCTCTCTCTCCCTCTCTCCCTCCCTCCCTCCCTACCCCTCCCTCTCTTCCCCCCTCTCCCTCTCCCTCTTCCTCTCACTGTCCCTCTCTGTATGTGTGTAAACAATGTCCAGCCATTCCTCCCTTGGTTCCAACAACAAACTGTGGTATGAGTCTACCAAAAGACACTCTGGGAAGCCAATGAATTTATTGGGTTTACTTGCAGAGCAATGAATGAAGATTTACTTACAAGAGTGTGGGTGCTCCCTGCTAAAGCTAGACCAGAAAGTCTCCATCCAAGTATGGATAATGGCTTTCCCATAGCCCCACAAAATAACAAGAGAGGGCCTCCCCTAGTCTTTTCCAGCCTATATGCTCTAGCCCCCTCCCCAGGCCACATGGGGTTGGTTAGGAGGTATGGCTGAACACCAGGCAAGGGTCCTGTGACTCTCCTTGCCCCTCCTTCTATGCTGGGGCAAGAATGGTCAACAAGCCCAGCTGTGATGATCTTAAGCAAACAGATACAGCTGAGCTCTGGAAGGTGGTGTCTATTTGTTGGAGGACAGGCCAACTGTATGTTATATATGTATATAATAATAATAATTACTGTATGTATTATTGCATATAGTTTTTAATATATGCACTATTAGTCTATCTTGTATGGTTGTCCCCACTCTATAATCTGAAGTGGCCTGCGCCACCTTAAATCGTGTTGCTGAATTATTTGGCATGATCTTATGCCCAAGATTAACATGGTACTCTTATCAGGAATGTCCCCATCTCAGGATCTCCCAGCTGAGATAATCTCCAAAAGACCTGTGCTTTTCTTTGAGAAAGACTGAGTTCTTTACCCACCAGTCCCTGAAGGATAGTGGAAGCCCTGTGTTCTATTATTGCAGATACTATTGGTGAAAATTGATTACTATCTTGAAATCATGCAGATTTCTAAGAAATTTTTTATTTTATCTGCTTTTTGATAATTTACTTCAAATGAATTCTTGACCCTAGAGGGGGAATTTCCAGGAACTTTTATAGTCAAATGTGCAAATATTTCAACATTGTGCCTTTTTTCTTTTCTTTCTTTCTTTCTTTCTTTTTTTTTTTTTTT
>NW_008333311.1:4427593-4449466 GCF_000622305.1 Nannospalax galili | reverse complement strand
CAGGGTCTCCCTGCAGCCCCAGCTGGCCTGGAACTCACTAAGTAGACCAGGCAGGCCTTGAACTCACAGAGCTCTGCCTGCCTCTGCCTCCCAAGTGCTGGGACTACAGGCGTGTGCCACCACGCCTGGCTCATTTTGCCTTTTTAAGTTACCTTGGAGGTCTATTGAATTTCAAGATCAATTTTGAATCAATTTTATTAACGAACTAAACGTCCTTTTAATTTTTTTCCTTTTAAAAAAATTGAGATAGCATCTTTCTCTGTATTCCACACTGGCCTTCCACTTGCCATCCTCCTGCCTCAGCCCCATGTGTGCTGGAATTGTGTGTGCCATCACAGCTGGCTTTTGTCCTAATTCCGATGTATGCTACTAATACTTCTACAACAGTGAAATTACCTTTAGAAACACTGACGATCTCCTAGTTACAGAGGTAAGATAACATATGAGCTCTAGGCAGGCAAAGGAGATACTCAGGGTGCACATTAGGCCCTAAACCTATACTTATCTGAGCTGAAGGCTGTTTCCTTGACTCTTGCACGTTGTGCATTTTGCCTGACTGGTCCTAGCCATGACCACGGGTCTGTAATTTATGAAATGTGGGACCTTAGAAATGTGTTACCTTCCTGAAACCTAGTCGCCATGCAGTGTGAAAGGAATATACAAATAGAAAGTCATTTAACAAGTTGTGAAAGACTTAAATGCACAAAATAATTCAAGTTACACTGATCTGAGAATTGTAATTCTTTCATCTTCCTAAGATGGAAACTGATGGAGATTTAGGAAAACTCCAGCCCATTCCTCTTCTTTGAGCAGAAGTAAGACTGGAGATGTTTCCAAATAGTCACTCAACAATTTCCCCACTCTCTAGATTCAGTACACAGCACAGTAAACTAGTTTGATGAGTCTGGAAATGCTAAGGAAATAAATGGATTCAAGAAAGTTGGTGAAGGACGAATTAGCTGGGAATCAGTTAACGCATAGCTAGGAAATTGTAAGAGACAGATGTTTATGACTTAGAACACTGGTAACTGGGAAAGTCATTTCAGCAACTAAAGTAATACAAGTTTGCAGGAGACATGGTAGATTAACAAAGGAATAGAAAAATTTGCTTAGGCTATTTTTAAAGGATTCAGATAATTTATGAGGGAAAAGATTTTTTTGTATAGGAAAGAAGCATATTACAGGTTTGTAGTAGGGAATTGAAGCGGACTGGAAAATATTTTCACAACAGCCTTAAAAAGAGGGTAGCTTCTGAGATGGCTTACATATAACATTACTTGAAAGTAAGAAGTTGTACGTAGTGATTTTTCGGAGTTCATCTGAGTTCTGTATTGATTTGAAATTCTTAGATTTCATGCTCTTGGGTACTTAGATGGATGTTAGATGTGGGATGAAAAATTGTGAGGGATTTTAAATGTTGCAGAAAATAAGCCAGGCTATATCAGAGGGTTACTGTGGGATAACCTCATCAGATCCCTCAGGCTGTAGCACTTTGGAAGAGAAGACCCAGGAACCTGAAAACTTCATCCATATGCTAATCATATGTAGCTTTTTGCATGTGTGCAAAAGCAATTACAGAGAAGAGAAACTGCTTATCAAGAAGCACTATTTGCACCTGTCAACCAGGAAAGATCTTGAGCTGAGGTTTCATGTGTGGCAATGGCACAGTCGGCCTTGCCAAGTTGCTCCCACAACAGTTTTCTGTGGAAATGACACCATATCATAAAGGTTAGATTTTAACACTATTTCAGTTTTCTAGCTCAGTCAGTAAATAATTATGCTTTGGGATTGTTTTCTTCAAGCACAACTATGGATTCCAAGTAATATTAAAAAAATCCATTAAAAATCTTAAGAAAGCCCTTAAGCCCTGTCTGTTTGGCTCAGACAGAGGGTCTATAGAGATGAAGTAAATGGGGTCCTGGGACAGTAGCTCAGATGATGCCAAAATGATGAAGACATCAGTTCTGTTTACAAACACATCTGTGTTAGGGTTCCCCAAAGCAGCAGAATCAGTAGAATACATGCATGAGCATACACACACATGTGTATATATGTGTATGTGTGTGTGTATATATATATGGATTTATTAGATGGACAGGTGGATTAGAGGCTGTATAGGCTAATGATGTCAATCTGAATGCTGGAGAGCCAGAAAACCTGGTAGCTACTTTGTACAAGAAGCGAGAAGTGGGAGGCCTCAGCACAAAGGGGGCCAGTGATGCAGCTCCAGTAGGAAGCTGAAGGCATGGAAAATCCCTGGATATGTCTGGTGTTATTGTTATTCCACTCTGAAAGGCTGAAATAACTGGAATCTGATACCCATGGGCAATGGATGTAGCAATGGACACACTTGTTTAGCAAGAAGGGCCTCTTTTGTGCTTTTATTTCATCCAGATCATCCCTAGCCTCTTGGATGGTGCTTCCCTGTTCCACGTCAGTCTTCTCTTGAAGCCCCTCAGAGATACATTTAGACATGTACTTTGATAATCTATGTCTCTCAGTCCAGTCAATTTGATAATTAAGATTAGCCGTTATAGCAGTCTATGGGTAAGACTCAGCATCTACAAGTTTAATGAACCAAAGAAGTGCACAGAGTCGTCTTGGTACCTGAAAGGTTTGCAGCTCTGTGTGTGGTTGGAAGCAGGACTTCATGTTTCCTTTTAAAATGGTGGCATACTACAAATACATAAGTATTCTTACCTTTTCTTGGAAGATTGACTAGGTCACATTGTTTTGTATTCTACTTTCAAGGAAAATATAGTTTCTAACCCTCAGTGAAAAGTTATGTAATTTAATTTTTATCACTGACATGCTTTTACTAGAGAGAAAATATATTTAGCATTTGTTCGGCATACATTTTGTCTGGATTCTAGATTATAAATGAAGAACAATAATAGATGAAGTCAGATTGATGAGTTCGGTTATGATGAACTCTCACGTGAATAATAACAGTACTGAGTTTATTTGTAAGACTGTGGGGGAGCAAATGAAGGTGTGTGTGTGTGTGTGTGTGTGAGAGAGAGAGAGAGAGAGACTGAGAGAGAGACAGGGAGGAGAATAATGATTAAAGATGGAGTGGTAGGGGTCTGTGAGCTTCGTACAGCCTTTTGATTATTCCTGGATACTGTTTGCCATTGTAATGTCTCATGACAAGAATAATGCTTGCTTAGAACAAATTTATTTTGTAGCTATTGTATTCTACCTGTAACACTAAAATATTATGTTTATTGTATGGTTCCTGTATATATTGGTGTATACAATTTTCAAATGAAGTGTATCCTCAGAAATCATATATCTCATGTATTTTTACATTGCATAAATATTACTAGGTCTGACCAACATACAAATTTAAATAAAATGGCGCATAGATTATAGTGGAGGTGAAAAATTCATAGACACTGTGTCACTGTGGTGTTTGGGGTAATGCTAGTGTAAAATCCTAAACTGCCTGTCATGTGCATGTATAACACATGCAGTTATATGCAGTACAGAACAGAAGATTTGATGCTAATAAATGATTATTAGTAGCTAACATATTTATATCTTACACTGTACAGCTGTGTAGACCATTGAGTAGCTTTTGATAAACAGTATGTTGGTGTTATTCAGCATATATTTTTATAAATAATTTTTTTCAATTCTAAAGCCACAGTTTGCTTTCTATTAAGTATCTTGAAAATTAGGCATAGTAGCTCATGACTGTCATTCCAGCCCTTGAGAGGGCGAATCAGGAAGGTTACTGAAAGTTTGAAGCCACCTGAGCTACAGAATGTCTCAAAGAAACAACAAAAAAAGGTATTGACTGTTTTTTAATTACTATTATATAATTACATTATGTCTTTTAAGAGTTTTGAAAAACAAGCAAAGTTTCCAAAATATTGCAGGAATTTTCATCTTTTTGTTTAATATAAATGTATTACTTATCATTTGGAGTATTACTTTATTTTTACCTAGGAATAAAAATTTCCAAGCAGCACTGTAATCACAGAACTTTGGAGGTAAGGCAGGAGGATCACCACAGGCTTAAGATCAACCTGGGTGATGTTTGGGCTCCAGAGTGAGACCTGTCTCAAAAAACAAACAGAAAAATTTCTATGGACATGGTTCTGAGTGTCTGTAGTCCCAGCACTTTGGCCTTCACACTCGCAAGTGCATGTAAGTGCACCTGTATGCACACATGCATACACACAAACACACATATACTACACACAACATACACACACACACACACACACACACAAATTAAAAAAATCAGACACTGATTGAAGACAAGTGCTACTGGCTTAAGAGCAGCTTGGGCTACAGAGTGAGACCCTGTTTCCAAAATAAAAGACACAATGCCAGGTATAGTGATGTGCACCTTTAATCCCAGTCCTTGGGAGGCAGAGGCAGGTGGATCTCTGTGAGACTGGGGCCAGTCTGATCTATATAGTGACTTCTAGGCTGCCTGGGACTAGGGAGACCCTGTCAAAAAATATCAAAACATACAAACAAAAAAAGACACGGAAAACCAAAGCACTCCCCCAAACTGCAAACAAGCACAAAAAAGAAATTATAGGAAGGGGAGCAAGAGAGGAACTATCTTTGTTATACCCCTCTTCCTGACCACCACACAGAGGGCCAACACCTGGATCTGTTTATGCACTTACCACCGAATCAGCCCCCCCCCCCAGCTTCTCCTGGTTTCTCTCTTTTCCACTCTATTTCCTAAGGTTCCATTAGTTCAGTGAGATTAGATGTGTGAAATTAGATGTGCTTTTCAAGTAGTAAAATTGGGAAGAATTTGAATATTTTCCAGACTCCTACACAGTTGTAACTTATGCATTTCAACCCAAATACGAGACTACATGAAGTTGTTATTATGAAAATGAAAATATATGTTGCTTGCTTTTCTAGTCTGTGCTAAGTTCACTTAGTAAAACAATTTCTAGTTCTAGCCATTTACCAGCAAATTACATGATTTTGTTTTTCTTTACCACTGGGTAGAATTCCTTTGTGTAAATGTAACACATTTTCATTATCTGTTCCTCAGTTGGGGGGCTTTTAAGTTGTTTCCATTTCTTAGCTATTGCAAAAAGAGTAGCAACAAACATGGATGCTAGGTATCTCTGCAGTAGGATGAGTCCTTTGGGTGTATGCCAAGGAGTGGTACAACCAGATCCATGGTAGAATTATTTTTAGCTTTTTGAGCTGTTTCTACTGCTTTATGTAGTGGTTTCACCAATTTGCAATCCCCCCAGCAGTGAATGACATTTTTCCCTTTCCCCATATCCTTACCAGCATTTGGTATCATTTGTTCCCTTGATCATAGCTATTTTGACTGGGGTAAGAAGAAATCTTAAAGTAGTTTTGATTTGCATTTTCCTAATTACTAAGGATGCTGAACACTTTTTAAGGTGTTTCTTAATTTTTTAATTTCTTCTTTCAAGAGATCTCTGTTCAGGTCCATAGCCCATTTTTTAATTGGGTCATTTGTTTTCTTGATTCTTTGTTTATTGAGTTCTTTATATATTCTAGATATTAATCTTCTGTCAGATGTATAGCTAGTAAAGATTTTCTCCCACTCTGTGGGTTTTCTCTTCACTTCCTTGATTCTCTTGGTGTACAGAAGCCCTTTAGTTTAATGAGGTACCATTGTAAATTGTCCACATTAATTCCTGAGTGACTGATTGCTAATTTAGAAAGATAACCAGTATATGTTATCTCTTATTTGTGGATCTTAGCTTCCAATTTTTAGATGTGAGTGTATATCCTGATGTAACTGAAGGATCCAGGAAAATGAGGAACCATGGGAATAAAAGGAAAGAAGGAGTTTGAGAGGGGGGGATAGTAGGAGAAAGGTACTATTAAGGGGAATGGGGAAAAGGGGGCTACTTTAACTGGGGAAGGAGGAAGGAGTTATATAGAGGGAGAGAGGAGAGATTAGTAACAATTAGGTGGTATGAAGATAAAGAGGGAATTGTATTAGTTCAAAAGCTACTGAAAAATACACACACATTAAATATATGTGTGGATATATATTATATATATGGAGAGAGAGAGAGAGAGAGAGAGAGAGAGAGAGAGAGAGAATGTGTAAAGCTAATGGCTGTATAACCTATATAACACAAAATTCAGTGCCAGGTAGGAGAAACCCTCCTTCAAGTTGTTGGTCAGCATAACCCATGAGACTCCTAAAATAATATAGGGTATTTTCACAGTGCTTGATTGCCTTCCAAAATCTGAAGGTAAGACCCTATTGCTAAAGTCAGGGCTTGGAGCAGTCAGACTAGAAATGATCTGGGAGCCTCCTTCCTAAAGACTAGCTCTCATAGTATGAGAGGATACTATGCAAGCTGCCAAGGGAGAAAAATAACAACTGTAAAGCCTAATAAACACAGCAGTGACTGGCCGAGCAAGCAATCTCTATTGGTGCATTAGTGGCACTTTTATTTTGGAGGTAATCAGCAGCTGTCTAATTGAACATAAGGCCCACTCAATGGAAGGAAACTCATGTGTGGTACTGTAAACATAGCCAAATACACATGGCTGGAGAGGTAATAGATCATAGAGAAAAACCTACTTTTGTCACTTTTCTAGACCAATATAATTTCTCATTGTATTCTAAATATGTATCCTTTTATTGATAGACAAGTGCGCCTCCCATCAATCATCAAAAATTCTTCTTTTTTGCAACAGATGGAGAGTATTAAAGAGTTCCACAACTGTTCAAATGCAGAGGATAAGAGTTTGTGAGATATCCAACCTCAAGTGACACATCTACAATACAACCTCTACACCTAAAGCTCAGGTAACACAGTGGAACAAAGGACAGAATGAATATTAATGCATCTCTCAACTGTCACTAGTGAAGCCTCCTCAGACAACAGATGATGATAAAATCAGAAAGCCACAACTGGCCAAAGTGCAAAGAATAAGAGACTGCAGAGTGGTTTTAAGAGACCTGTATCAAACCTCTGCCTCCCAGGGTTCAGGGAGAGCAAAAGAGGGGGTAGGAAGACTCTAAAAGCCAGTGGTGGTGAGTGAGCACAAAGAAACAGAGTGTTTCAGGTGGGTAGAAATTTGCTCATATGATCTTACAGCATGTACAAGACTAATGCAAGCTCAAACCAGACAAAAACCCAACATAGAAGTAGGGAAATGGATAAGAAGGACCAGCCTAAGCTGAGGAACTACTGGCAACCACTGATGACTACTGGGAGGGAGAGAGTTGGATTTCCTTAAGGGAACAATGCTAGACAGCATTGGGTTGACTCTCACCTAGGAACATATGGAGACACAAGCTTGATTGGATAGGCCTTACCATATATGACAGAATGCATGAAATCTGGTTGGGGGAGCTCTGGAGGGGTACGGATGGGGGAGGGGTCTAAATATGATCAAGATGTGTTGTATGATATTTGCAGAAATTAAATTTAAACTATTTTAAATGGAAATATATGTAGAAACAAATAGTAAGCAAAAAAATGTTATATATGTTTTAAACAACTTTAGAACCCAGAGTTTACTCTTTCATAACGCACAGGGACAACACATTAAGATGAAAACAAAACACTTCCATCTTCTCATTCTCTTCTAAAAATATTTTGTAGTATCCAGAAAACAAAATATTTTTAACTTCATTTTTTTGCAACAATGACTATGAAAGATGATCTGAAATTGTATGTGTATGTCTTTCCCTGTTGGTTTGGATTAAAATAGGCTAGTGGTAAGATTACTTATTTTGTCTAATATTTAGTTTTAATATTCAATCTTTTCTCACTTTCCTTGCTGAGTCTCACACAGAGACATAATGAAACCATTGATTGTTATGAACTATGAAATGACCCCCATTTCCAGCTGACACTTCTAATTGATTTTTAGAAATCAAAAGTCTATCTCTAAGTATTACTTTTAAAGTAGTACAGCTAAAAGGGTTAGTCTTTAAATACAAAACTTATACATAAAAGATTATTTAATCAAATGCATTCTGATATGGTAAGTGAAACCTGATTCTCCAGTGAAAGAAACCAAATTATCAGAAATGTAGCAAAATAATACAATGGTTAGTTTTGTTTTGGTGTCATGGGATCTGCATAGAGTTGGAAGTTTAGGGGCCAGTCTAGGATCTTAGGACAATGATGGTTCTACTTCACCATTGCTGGCAGGGGCCTTAGAGTCTCTATTTCTAGCAAGAGCCCAAGGAGCTTGAGTTGCTGGTGCTTGGCACTCATTGTCTGGCAGGACTTTCCCGATTATGTTTTGATTTGCTTTACCTCCTTCTTTCTTGGCTGTCTTTTAAACTAGAAGCCCAAAACAGGTCAGAGTGAGTTGTGATACTAATAGAAAAAGGTGAAATCAGAATTTGTAAAACTTTGCTGTGGATGAATTATCTAAGAAGAATTTACATTGTTCTTATACTTATTAGCTTATTAGGATTTTCATAGAATACATCAGAAATAAGATCATTGGCAACTTATGTATTACTTGGAGTGTTTTGCAGCCGGAGACAGTTTTGTTGGTAGTTGATAGCCAGAAAGTTGGAATTTTCCAATAAACATGCTTATTCTCATTAACATGTCTTTTAGTAGTTTAATATCAGGAGTAAGTATTATTTGAACTGAAAGAAAAAAAAATCAACCATAAACGAAAGAATCCAAAGGCTTCAGGTTAAAAGCTTTTAAGTTGGATTTCATCTATTCCCCTGCTTCAGCACACCTCTTAAATAATTTTAGGGGCTCAACTGTTGAGGGGGAAATGTTAGTTACACAGGGATTAGAAGCCTTAGAAACCACTTGAGGGTGGCACTCTTCCTCATGGTCAGCTTTGAACCACACCTCCCATTTCCCTGGTAATGTTGGAAAGGAAAACATCACACCTGTCCCTCCTTGGGCCTCCTGGTCAAAAGAGTGGAGTATGTGAAGGACATGACATGACATTCTGATTTGCTCCAAAAATTAGAACATGACTTTCTGATTTGTTTGAAAGATTAGAACTCCCTTAAGAGTTAATCCAGCCAGGTTTGCCAGTCACCTGCCCAGGAGTCCATCTGCCCTTCCCGTGAATTCCAGCTCCGAAAAGCACAGCCTTTCCTTTTCCTTCCTTCTATCTTTTCTTTCAGGTACTAGCCAAAAGCCTAAACACGCTTTCCCTGAAACGCTGGGCTTTCTGACTCTCTCTGATGTTCCCCCTTCTGCCAGACAACTGTTTTCCAACCTTCCTTGCTGAATGTGATAGCTTTCTTGGACCCTAACACAAAAAGGCGTGGATTCCTCACATCCTCTTATCCAACGCCCTCCTTCTGGCAACTGCCAAGATTTTAGCTTGCCTGCCCTGTTGTTTTTCTCTTGAACTCCAAGGAAAAGAAATTAAATGTCCCTGAGCTTCCTTCTGAGTCTGTTTTAAAATTCGTTTATTAACAAGACTAAGACCTCAAAAAGGGAACCCTGATTTCCTTGGTAACAGTGTCAAGTTTAGTTATTAATAAATTCCATTAGCTGTTTTGGCAGTGCTCACACATTAAATTTGACCTGTCATCTCAGATACCTGTCTTACAGAAAGACTACATAAGAATCCGGACTGAACCATCTGAACTTTATACTACTGTCAGTGAAACAGCTCACATAAACTGAGATGAAACTTGTTTGAACCACAAACATTAACTTAGGGTTTTTTTTTCTTCAAGACATCTAAAAGGGCTATAGAAGAAACAGGATGCTTTGTTTTTTTCTTCAGTATTTCGTAGTTTAGTTTAGAGGACTTGACTTGGATACCTCACTATAATGCAAAGAGACTACAGTATGTTCTGTCAGGAAGATACAAATGAAGGTCTAGGGAAGTTAGGAGACGGCTAGTTATGTCTTTTCTATTTAGGAAGAAATCCATTCCACCACTCAGGAGGCAGAGGCAGGTGAACTGCTGCCAGTTCAAGGCCAGCCTGGTTTACACAGCAAGATTCAGGCCAGCTACAGCCACATAGTGAGACTCAGTCTTCAAAACAAAATAAAACAGGGGCTGGAGAGATGGCTCAGTGGTTAAGAGCACTGACTGCTCTTGCAGAGGACCTGGGTTCGATTCCCGGCACCCACATGGCAGCTATGAAGCATCATTAACTCCAGTTCCAGGGGAATCCGAATCCTTCTTCTGACCTCCGTGGCACTGAGTGACAAGGGTGCAGTCACATACATGCAGGCAATATACTCATACACATAAAAATTAAAAATAAAAAATAAAATATTAAAACAAAAAAACAGAAAAACAAAACAAAAGAATACCCCATTGATAATGGTGTAAAAGGACTCCTAGATATTCCATTTTGAAAAATGATATTTTATGATCTGAAAAATCTTTTTTTGACTTTCAAAAAATTAATATATAGACATTAATAAAAATGTCAGTTCTAAACTATGATTACTCATTAAAATGGCTACTCAGTATCACATTGTCTCCCTTCAGCATCTGTCACTGTTTTAAATTTGCAGTGCTGGGGATTGAACTTAGGACCTTAGGCATGCAAGGCAACCGCTATACCTTCAGCTGTAAACTATGGTTTCACATTTTAATACCAGATTTTTTTTTATATAAATATGTATAAATTTACAGGTGAGCATGTTCAATATGATTTATATTTTATAACAATTTGTATATATTCTTGAACATCCACATATGTCTATGTAGATTTAGAATTTTTTTTAGTAAAATAGACAGTAAAATGTACAAGTATTTGAATATAGTATGTGGAATTCGATGGTGAAAGTAGGTCAAAAATTTTTTTCTTGTTAACTTTGGGAGATTTTAATTTTTACTTATTTGGCATTTTTTTTCGAATTAAGAAGTTGTTATTTTAGCTCTACTATAGAAGGGACCTTTAAAAAGGAGGCAGTCTATGTCTTTGGCAAAACAATACAATTAAGTGTGCAGTCTTTTCTCATTGGTTTTAGATTTTTGTTTAAAGAAAATGTTATAGTATGATTGCATATTGTTATTATATAGCAAAACCAGAAAGAAAATATACAACATTTGTATCAGAGTGATAAGAATATAGCTGCCTTGTTATCTTTTCATATATTCCAAAGTTTCTATAATGTGATTATATCATGCATTAATGTCAAATAAAGAATAAAATGAAAGCTTGCCTAAAATATACTGGCTCAGAGTATGGCATAAGTGTCCATTTCAAGAGTATTATGATAGTAATCTTACAATGCATTTCAAGACTATTGTAATTTAAGATTAAAATGACAATATAATTATAATTAAGATTGTAACTAAGATTATAATTAAATATCCCTTCTTTATAAGGCATAAGTCAATAAAGACACAAACTAAGCACTGTAGAATATATATAAGTTAACGGTGGGCACCTTTGAGGAGACTTCCATTCTTCTCAGTAAGAATTGCATTCATATTTAGAAACCATAGCACATAAGGACATTTCAAAAACATTTACTTAAAGAGTCAAAATGCTCTGATTATTTTTTCCTAAGAGTCAACAGTAAAAGTGAGGGCTATAAAATCATCAGATTCAACCTGTTTATTCAGAAGTGTTCAGCATGTGTTTGTCACTGTGTCCCCTGACTGTTGCGTGTAACAGAAGTTTAAGAATTGTGATTTTTAGACCCAAATGTACAACATAAATCTTAGATAAGCTCTTTAAGAGTCAGATTACTCATTTGTAAAGCAATAACAACAACAAATAAATATGCTTAAAAAAGTAAGTGGAAGAACATAATTTATCCTTGCCCTTGGAAGAAATATATTTGCTACATTTTTGTCCAAGAAAGCCCATGCCTTTGATAATGGTGACGGTAATTTGAGCAAGGGAATGGGTTAAAGAGAAGAAACTCGTATTTATTGTGTGTCTTCTCCTTGTCAGCAAGGCTAGCTTCCTAGGCAGGAAATGCATTGCCCCATACTTGTTCACATTGGTGCTGGCTCTACAGTCTCAATTTTAAATGTTTAATAATTGTGTTTTGTTAGTAAAGTCAAATAGGGTGATGGAGCAAAAGCTGCAGGCTTCTCTGCTCCTCCAGGGAGGTTCTTGGCTGCTAGTGTCTGTTTCCCTTTCCCCATCAAATCCCATTTGAGGACACAGCATCAGCTGGGCAGGTGAGTTCTGAATACTCCGTTCTTGGCAGTAGCCAGAACACAAGCTCAAAGGAAGGACTTCCAGGTCCTGTGGTGTCTTGGAGCACGAACAGGCTGACTTGAACCTTTCATCCAGTCGGGATGGAGGGATCTTCTTAATGCATTTTCATCAGCATTGTGTTAGAAATGGCCTCACTGGAAGGGAAGATGTCTGGAAGGAAGATGTTCCACAGACTGCACAGTGTGTTGAATGGGTGGCCATCAAAAGTGCAACTTGGCACCTGATGAGCTGTAGTGTACAAGTGAACACACTGAGCACTTCATACCAGTGGAGCATGAGTGATTTTTTTTCTGGTGCCCAAGGGAGCACAACCTTAAGAGAGACTGGGAAAGAAAGGTAAAACTTCATATTTTAGTAACTGTGATACTTTTTACCTGCTTTTTGAACTATGAATCCCATTTTAATTTTGCATTTGCAATCTTCAAATTATTTAACCTATTCTGTGTTAGGATGGGTATTTGGTTGCTGAAAAGATCAAATTAAGTAAGGTATAGTGAATATGTAGCAATGGATTTATCAAAGACAATGGACTTCAGTAGTTGAGGGAGGGACATAGGCAGTAAATTATTGGCCAACAAAATGGAAAATGATTGGGAAGAAAATTCTGGATGGGCCAAATAATCCTACTAGAAATGGAGAAGAATCCTTCTATTTTGCTTTCCCTCCCTTGCTAGCTGGCAGTGTAGAAGGCCATCTGTAAGAATTGTTTGAGAAGGACTATACACTGAAAAATAAGAACCAATGATGGTAAGTTGTGTGGTCCTCTGAACAGTATTTAGACCCAGGTATAAAAAGGAGGCCTGTAGCATGTTATAGCTAGAAAGCTGCTTAGCATTTCCTCTAGCTCAGAGGTGCTTTTCTTGGTTGACTCTGTTCTATGTAGGGGAGAGGGGAGAGGGGGAGGGAGAAAGAAACGGCTGAAGGCTTTCACCAGAAGGAAGAAAAAAATCTTAGCCTCTGGGAAGGGAGAATACCTTGTTTATTTTTGTGTAATCAAAGTATCAGTTTGAGCAAACAGAGTTTACACAGCTTGCTAAGAATCATTTTCCAGAAAATTAAGCCTTTATTTTCTCTTATGTCATTTTTACCTTTGCTACTAACACAAACTCAATAAAACCCAGTAATCTTATAAAGTACTATGACCAATAAAATAACTCATGAATGTAATATGTTTGGTCTGGGGAATCTATTTTTATCCTTACACAGTACATGGAGTGCACTGTAGTTTCTTCCAAGTAACTTTTGGAAGATATCTGGAAAAATAATTCAATATGACTAGCAGTTATTTTCTGGAGATTGGTATTGTTTTGACACGGAGAGCACTAGAAACATATGGTCTTTCATGTATCCTGCCTTGTGCTTTCCTTGAAAATGTTTATATTTGCTTGTGATAAAATGCATTAAGTTTCATAATCCTGAACAACCTTCTGGTACACAGATTCACTTTCAAACAGTGCAACTGGGGAAACAGAAGTTTCTACAAAGAAAAAAAAAAAAGGTTTCCTTAAGTAGCTGTGCATTTTGTACAACACAGGTGCCAATTTTGAATTTTTTTTCAGTGTTCAAATTCCAAAGCAACTGTTAGGATAAATTATCTTTATGCTTCTGTGCTCCCCTTTCCCAAATAGCTCATATTCATTCTGAATGAATGCCAGCTCACCTAGCACTTACTATCCTGACACTGACGGCAAAGTCTATGCTCATTTCACCTAACAATGTCATTTCTAGACTGTTCAGTGGCTTTAGTGATTATGATGGCATTTCCTGTGCATATGGTAAAATAAGATTACTCAACTGGATGGGTTTTGTTGACACAAGATGACCATAACAAGTACATTTTCCTCATATGCAGTGACCAATCTACTAAGCATTATTGATACCACTTACTTCTTCTGTGCCCAGGATCAGTAATCTATCTTTCTCCTGAGCAATTGCCCTTTTTAAATCAAGGAAGTCAATGATGGTCTTGGCTGTGCTTATCAATGATGAAAATCCAAAGAAAATTCTAATATATCTAAAATGATCCCCTCTTCTATACAACTAAATATATGAGGAGGGGGGTTGTTGTAGATATATTAAAATCAAATTTTACTAAATCTTGCATGATTTTTGGTTAAGCTTCATACTTTGATTTGTTATGTGTATTTTGATTCCATTTTGAGTTTTTAAACTGAATTTTTGTGATTTTCATACAATATAATTTGAAAGTATTTAGATCCCCTCCCTTTTCTGCACCTCCCCTTACTGCCCCCCCAATTTAATGTATTCTATTAGATATATATGCATATATATCTATATAAAGCCTATAAAGTCTAATTTGTGACCCAACTGTCCTTCAATATGGTTCCATCCACAGGAGCCTTGTTAATCTACCAAGAGTCCCATCCTTGAAAGATACTGTCTTTCCCTGTCCTAGAAGCTGTTGGTTGCCAAAAGTTCTTAGGTTGTTTTGGGGTTTCTTATTATTTTGATTTTTTGAGACAGGATCTCACAAACATAGTGTAGGATGACCTAGAACTGACCATACAGCCCAGGCTGGCCTAGAACTCATGTGAAGCCTTCTTCTTCAGCCTCTGAAGTATTGACGTTATGGACATGAATCTCCATGCTTGGTTTGCATTTTAATTTAATAGAATTTAAACCATCTTTTAAAGTTCCATGCCACATTTTTAAATTCTCTATGTTGAAACTGGTAGCAAGGATAACTTAAAACTGTCTATTGTTAAATGCAATTCTTTGAAGCTGGTTGGATGACTGTAACAGACTAGAATATAAAGCTCAATTCTAAGGTTGAAAAACAACCTTAGTGTGCCCAGTGTGGAAAACCTGCAACTTTTCTTTCCAAAGTCCCATTATAGCATTTATAGAATGAAGTATTCCAATCATGTTTTAATTTCTGAAATACTGGAATTATAACTCTTTTAGAGAATATCAGCATATAAACCAAGGAAAGATTTGAAAAGACAGTCTCTGTTCTCAAATTCACGGCAATACCAATTAAAATTATCAGTGTAATTGCAATGCCCAAATACTTACTTTATAATGAATATGGTTTTCCAAAGCTCACAATTTACCAGTACTTTGGGCCAACTTTCAAAGAAAATGATTTAATTTGAAGTATTAAAGAAAGACAAAAACAGCTTGACTCTGAGCACTTTGGAATTCATTCAAGATTCAAATTGTTAAAAGTGATTCAATCTGTTCACTGTCTTGGGTTTTCGGAAATTATCCACCTGTAGTAAATTGAAAAATCAGGAAAGACTGTATTGTTAGAACATTTTCCAGTTGGATCATTAAGTACTTTCTGAAGATTTCGTCTCTTAGCGAGATGACATGCATGTACTGTTTGTTTCAAGACGATAATAATAGCAACAAAGAAGTAATCATCTTAAAGATGTAAAAAGCTCCTGTGTGGACAGCATGCACTATCACAAGGCTAGCAAACTTTGAAAGGGATTTTGACTTTATGGAAGTTACATGGTCACAGGGATGGGCGAGTTGGGCCTACAGTTATTAATATGATTAAACCATTCTTACACAGGTGCTACCCAGAACAGAAACAAGTCATCCAGAACCTCATTGAAGTGAGGTAATGAATATAATAAGCTACAAAAGCAAGAGAAGCCAGGGGCTTTCCAAATGATTTTGTTTGAATAGGGTACTAAATGTTAAAGGCTCTGATCATGAAAGAAATATTTTGTAGTTTCAGTATTTTCAAATGCTGCACCCAAATCTCTGATAAGAACTGTATAACCCAGGCAAAGACACTAAGAATAATTCTGGTTATCCAATTTCACTGTGAATATTTTATTCATGAAAGAAATATTAGAATTTGTAAGAGGTATATGCCATAAACTTGTCAGAAGTGATGTTCTTCTTGTGAATTCTTAATGTTCAGAATGTGCCTCTTACCAGTAAATCCTTACTGCCTGAAGGCAATTTGACATGCTTCATAGCATCTCCAAGGGGTTCCTGCCCATCTTGGGTCCATAAAATGTTTTCTGTTTTGAACATATTTGTTTGCTATCAGTCCTATCCAACCATCAGAGCAGACTTCTGAGTCTGATACTGAATGATGTAAATTTGGAGTTTAGGGGATTGTGAACATTTTTGAAGTAGAGACAACAAGGAATGGATTTTAGACTTATGAATGTATGTCCCAGTTTAACTAATTTAGGTAGGTATTTGAAATACTTTCAATTCCTCAAATTTAAAAAGATAAAACTAAGATATTATTAAAAAAACACCCCTTACCTCCTTATTTACAAACCAGTTTTCAGTATATTTAGATGACCAGAATTTAAGGAAGGGCAATTGATGTATCTTTGGAGGGAAAATAATTATTTATACTGGTGCTATTCAATGAGAAGTTAGAGACTGGACCCTGTAGTATGCTCTGCCTCAGTGAGGAATGATCAAGAGTTACAGCGAGCCACAGAGCCAAACCATGCCATGCCTTCTTGTTTGGAAGGAATTGTACTCTTTTGAAGGGATTTTGCACCATTATCTGTTGCTTCAGTGAGAATTTTGATAAATAGCACACTCTAAGTTGGTGCTAGGCTCTGTTGAGAAACTTGTAAGAGAGGAAAGGCTCAAAAGAGACATGTGCAAAGATCCCCTCAAAGGGTTAGTGCCCTGTGGTTCTCTTGGCTACTTACAGATTCTTTATATATTGTTCTTAGGATGCAAGCTCTAGATCACACTAATAAGATACCTTAGAAAATTTCCTTCACCTGATAGCTCCATTTTATCAGCCATTCTAAAAGTCAGTACTGGGGTGAAATTAATAAAAGTCAGGGTCACTGTGAAAGCAGCAGAGATGCTTTTACTCAGTCCAAACATAAAATTTAGAGGAATGTTTTTTAAAAAAATGTGACATTAATGCTGTATATATTGCAAAATCTGTGTATGGAGAGGGAAATGATCAGGCTTGTAAAGTCTTCCAAGCTAGAAATCAGTCCAATCTAATCACCTAATTTCTTTTTAAAAATATTTTATTTATTATTTTTATTTTATGTGTATGTGTGTATTGCCTGCATGTATGTAAGTGCACCAATGTCGTGCAGTGCCCAAGGAGATTCCAGAAGAAGGCTTTGGATCCCTTGGAACTGGGATTACCAACGGTTGTTAGCCGCCATGTGGGTGCTGGAAATCGAACCCAGGTCCTCTGCAAGAGTAGCCAGTGCTCTTAGCCTCTGAGCCATCTCTCCAGCCCCAGTCTAATTTCTTATGTGTTAAGTAAATTGAGGACTGAGGAGATTCAGTGACAGAAGCCTAACTTATGCAACAAGATACAGAATAGCTAAAAAGTAAACATTTAAATTCCTATTTCTCTGTTTAATGATCAATTATTTTTTTCTGAAAGCCTCTATAAAAATGTAGCCCCAGGCTGGTGAGATGGCTCAGAGGATAAAGGTGCCTACTCCCAAGTCTGGTAACCTAAATTCAATCCCTGGGACTTACATGGTGGAAGAAGAGAACCATCTCCAACAAATTGTTCCCTGACCTACACACACAGACACAGACACAGACACAGACACACACACACACACACAGACACACACATACACACACACACACACACACACACACACACACACACACACACACACACAAATAAATATAGCAAAAATGTAGTCCTGTAACCAGCCAAGATGAGTGTAGACACACGACAACTCACGAATTCCTAAATTACCAAGCAAATTATTTGTGCAAGTCACTACATTTTTAATGATCTTTTCAACTTTTAATCAAGTATTCTTCCTCATTAAATGAGCAATTTTCATTCCTACTGGAGTGGAGAGGCTCATCACTTGCTTTGACTTGCATCTATAGAATGTGTTCTGTAGCAGGAGGCCTCCAAAGATGGCCTGGACTCAGAGCCCTGGGATTCAGGGAGAATTCACTTCACTTCTTGGTCCACAAATAGCCTGTCAAAAGGAGCCCATGCCTCTGTACCCTGCTTGCAAGCCCAGTGACTGCTGACAGACTGCATGGAGTGGACCAATCAGAAAACGACATGCTGACTAAAGGGACTTGGGGGTGGAGAAAGGGGAAATATAAGGCCTGCCCTCTCCTGCATTAAATGAGCCTGCAGCACCTCGCCTAGTGCTTGCTTCTACCTGACTCCCAGGGTCTGCGCCTCTTGACCCCCCCCTAATCGGTAGGGGACCAGATCTAGGTCAGAGTCTTCACAGCTGGCCTGAGGAGAACCCGCAACACCTAGCACCTGAACAGTGACCCCTGCCCATGGTATTGGTGATACCCAGAACCTCGGTTCGTTCGGTAAGTAGGCCCCTGGATTTGTCTGTTTCTTCTGCTGCTCGAGGGTGAGCGAGTAGCCCCGTCCTCTGTCCCCTCTACCCTGTCTGTCATCTTTATTGTTGGACTAGTCTGTTAGATCAGGGAGGCACACTCCGCTGTGTGGTCCCGAAGCCCGCGTCGGCACCTCCCCCTCTCTGCTCGTCCTGGTGAGTTCACATAAGGGCTGATCCACACCGAACTCAGAGCCCAGGCTTCAGGTCACCCTGTTGCCTGTCCCAGAGACACTTTGTGAGTATACGATTGGAGGTGTCACAGCCTCCAGAAGTCCTTCACTGAGCACAAGACATTTTGATCTGATACACCTTTACATGTTGGGGCGGTTTATGTCTGTGTGGCTCACAGTGCTTCTTTGCTTCCTTTGTGCCCTCTTGGTAGTCACCCTCGTCTTCTACTTTTGTGGCGAATTTCCCTTCATAAGACCCTCCCACAATGGGAAATTTACCACCACAATGCAGGGAACCACAGACGGCAGCACTCAAGGTGCTCCTTAAAACCAGAGGGTTGAAAGTGAAACCAAAAGATATCAAACACTTTTGGGATGAAGCCACTAATTTAGCTCCGTGGGTCTCCCCTGAAAACATGTGGGACCCTGACATGTGGATGCGAGTCCTCTTCCTGGCCCAAAAAATGGATGTCAGGTCAGGGATCACTCCCCCTGCATCGCTCATACCGATCCTCCTAGCCATCACTGCTAGCCTTAAATCCTCCTCTCCTGAGGAAGTCGTCTCGGCCCACAACAAACACTGCCAGGAGCAATCTAGTGTAGATCTGGCTATTACCTCGACCCCGGACCTCCTGGGCCCAGAGGTGGATGCAGCCTCTGCACCCACTTCCAATAAGAAAGGAGCTTCTTTGCCTATATCTCAGTATACTCTCCTAGAGCTACCATGCCCAGAAATTCCCCCACCCCGATACCTGTGGAAAGAGTTACTCTCCCCCCCAATAAACAGCCTGCCCCTTCCCCTGCTACCATGCCCCTCCCTCCTAGGCTGCCCTCCTTAAACTCTCACCTGCCTTTGTCTGCATTTCTGGTTGACATCAGCCTCGATGCAGCGTAGCATCCATGGCTGCCCACCCCACTTGCTGACCTCATTCTTATCCGCAAGGCAGCTGAGCAATTGGGCCCTGACTCCCCATATTTTGAACAGGTTCTTTGCCAGTGGTCCTTACATTTACAAACCCACTATGATTGGTATAACTTATTAAAGGCAGCCTTAGAACCCTCAGTCTTTCTAAACTGGTGTGCAGCCTATGACGATCAGGCTGAAAACCAGGCACACCTAAATCTCCAATATGGCCTCAACATTACATTGGACATGCTTACGGGATACGGACAATATACTGACCCCATCTCCCAGTCTACTATTGGCCTCCATGCCTATTTTCAACAAGTTTCTAACTTGGCCTTTAAGGCCCTTAAATGTTGCTCCCCCTGTGACCCACAAGTCTTTTTCTGTAATTGAATCAACAGTCATGGGAGTCCTTCACGGACTTCCTTACCTGTGTCACCAAGGGAGTAGAGCAGCGGGTGGAGTCTGGACCCACCTGAGAGGTGCTTATCAAACAGTAAAGTTGGGAGGGACTAAACATCCCTACTCGTAATGCTATTGCACCTGTCTGCAATGATAACATTCACAAATAGGTACTTGCTATTAGAGACTTAGACCCCAGGGCGGGCCCTATTGAGGCTTTGACCACTTCCTTGGAGCCTTTTTTGGTGCAAGGAAAACCCGCCCACTTTGGCGCATGGGAAGGCTGCTGGAACTGTGGGGGGCTTGGCCACTTTCGTAGTCACTGCCCAAGAGGTACAGCCTGCCCCAAGACTCGCTGCCCCAAATGCAAAAAAGGGTTCCATTGGGCTAAAGACTGTAGGTCACAACCTCAACCAGACTTGGCTCCTTTAAACTCCACCCGGGGCGCCCCTCAGCCCTGCCCACAAGAGGGGAAATGAGACAGATATTATGGACTCTCCCAATCCTCAACCACTTCCCACTAATGACCCTGTTATACTCTCTCCCTTATCACTTCTTTCCCAAGCCTACCCAACCCTCTATTCAACTAATTCTATGCTTGGCCTCCCCACCATGGACCCAGTTACTTTCTGGGAATCACTCAATGGCTCCTGGCCCCTAAATAACTCTCTGTGCTTCACTACGAACAATGCATCCTCATTCACTGGGCTGTTCAACCTGACCATCCAAGATTATGCTGGCAGTGCCTCCTTTGGTTACATGCTTAAACTCAAGGGCCTTTCCCCTACCTTCAACAACACCGATGTAGCCTCGGTTCTCGTTGCACTGGGGACAATCATAACAGGGGAGGCAGAGGGGACTGCCACCCCTCTGCCCCCATTTGCCCTGCTGTTCTATGCCCACCACTCCCCAACTGCCCATGCACACGCTCCCTTGCACCCTTTTTCCTCGTGCTCCCTATACCATGGCAGAGATGCCATCCTAAGCCCAATGATGCCATCCCTCCCTTTTGCCACCTCAGCCGCACCCCCTCTAATAACTCCCAAGGATCTCGGAGACAACTGGCTCCCACCTATCCCTGCGGCATTATGATCTCCCATACCAACCGTAAATCAATATTTGGTAACTGGGACCTCTGTGGTCCACATGCCTGCTTGACATGAGACCATTACTGGCACAGCAGGGCCTTCAGCTTTCCAACGGCACTTACACAGACACCATTCCCTCTACTTGTGCCAAAACCAAAATCCTTACATCCTTTGATCACACAACATCCTGGCCCCCTACCCCCAGTTGCGTGTGCCCCCCCCTTGCCTTATTGCTAGCTAATGTTACCTCCGACCTTTGGGGACAACTCAACTGCTCCAATACCAACACCACCTGTGTACTGGTGGCCTGCTGGAATCATCCAGCTCACATAGTTCTCTTTATGCGTGAACCTGTGGCCCTTTGGGTTCCAATCACCAATGCAACCCACTTCCATGCTGTCACCCTGATAGAGCAGACAGCCTTGTCACAAGCCCCCTCTTAAAACGGGATTTCAGGGTCACTGCCGCTCTCATCTCAGCCATCATCCTTGCATTAGGTTTGGCCACCACCACTGCGGAGGCTATCACCCAATCCACTACTGTGGAGACACTCAGTGAGACCGTGTCCAAAACCTCCTCTGCCTTTCACACTCAGTCCCTTGTCAATCAGCATCTTCACCAGGCAATTAATGTGTTACAACAACAAATTGATCTCTTAGGTGAAAAGCTGGCAATTACCAAAGACATGGCTCTGGTAGCTTGTGACCCTTGCTTTAGGTCACTTTGTCTCACCCCCTATAAAGTACAAAATATTACTGAAGTGTGCCTAAAACTCATACACTATATTCACGGCCATTGGAATCAAAAGTTCCTTAATTACTCTATATTACTAACTAATCAAATTATTGCTCTAAATTATACC
>NW_008333311.1:4418295-4427481 GCF_000622305.1 Nannospalax galili | reverse complement strand
GAAAATCTGGTCTAATCTAAAAGCACTGTTTGACCTGTCTTGGATTGTCACTTACCTACTCCTGACAGGCATAATTATTCTTCTCTTTCTACTTCTTAAATGCCTTGTTCTTCATTCCCGCAGTCAGTAGAAATTCAATCACTCGGTGTATCAGGCCCTCAGAGCAATACACGAAGATGATTTCAACCCGCCCTATGCAGGCCGACAGACTTGGCTTGCACAAATGTACGAGGCCTCCTCCAGATAATTCCCCACCTCGACTGATCCCCTGGGATGACACCCCTTGGAGGGCTGGTAGTCAATGATGGGTAAACTCCTGTTGGACTGAATCAACCTAAGCCAGGACATGGACGTGTACACCCGTGGTCCAATGATGGGTAAGGTTCATGTCCAAATAGACAGTCACAGTCCATGATCCTGGGGTCATCCTGAGGCGGAGCTGCCTACAGGCTCTCGCTGGACAGTCATTTTTAAAGAAAAAGGGTGGAAATGTAGCAGGAGGCTGCCAAAGATGGTGCAGACTCAGAGCCCTGGGATTCAGCGAGACTTCACTTCACTTCTTGGTCCCCAAATAGCTCACCAAAAGGAGCCCACTCCTCCATACTCTCCTCATGAGCCCAGTGACTGCTGACAGACTGTGTGGCATGGACCAATCAGACAATGATAAGCTGACTAAAGGGACTTGGGGTCAGAGAAAGGGGAGATATAAGGCCTGCCCCCTCCTGCATTAAACGAGCCTGCAGCACCTCGCCTAGTGCTTGCTTCTACCCTACTCCCAGTGTCTGTGTCTTGACTCCGTGCCTCTTGCCCCCCCTAATCGGCAAGGGACCCGATACAGGTCAGGGTCTTCACAGCTGGCCTGAGGAGAACCCACAACACCTGGCACCTGAACAGGGTGACCCAAAGCCTGGGCTCTGTGTTCGGGGTGGATCAACCCGTATGTGAACTCACCGGGACGAGGTGAGAGGGAGGAGGTGCCGACATGGGCTTCGGGACCACATGGCGGAGTGTGCCTCCCTGATCTAACAAACTAGTCCAACAATAAAGACAACAGACAGGGTGGAGGGAACAGAGCAGGGGGCTACTCGCTCACCCTAGAGCAGCTGAAGAAACAGACAAATCCAGGGGCCTACTTACTGAATGAACCGAGGTTCTGGGTGTCACCAACACCCTGTGGGCAGGAGTCCCTGTTCAGGCACCAGGTATTGTGTGTTTTCTTCAGGCCAGCTGTGAATACCCTGACCTGGATTGGGTCCCCTGCCAATTAGGGGGGGCAAGAGGTGCGGAGTCAACACACAGACCCCGGGAGTCGGGCAGAAGCAAGCACTAGGCAAGGTGCTGCAGGCTCATTTAATGCAGGAGGGGGCAGGCCTTATATTTCCCCTTTCTCTGCCCCCAAGTCCCTTTAGTCAGCGTATCATTTTCTGATTGGTCCATACCACGCAGTCTGTCAGCAGTCACTGGGCTCGCGAGCAGGGTATGGAGGCGTGGGCTCCTTTTGGCGGGCTATTTGCGGACCAAGAAGTGAAGTGAATTCTCACTGAATCCCAGGACTCTGAGTCGGCATCATATTTGAAGGCCTCCTGCTACAGTGTTCATATTGTCCTGAAGCACTAAGTTACTACAGAGTTGAGCCCTGCAATCTTGCAAGCATCCAGAACTCTCCTTAGCTTCCTGACTTCTGTTTTACAGCTATAAAGCTAAATATCTTGGGGAAGGAAGTTGGAAATTGAAATTATACACACACACACACACACACACACACATACACACATATATATAGTCTTTTTTTTTGAGACAGGGTCTTCTTGTAGCCCCAGCTGTCCTGGAACTCACTATGTAGAGGAGGTGGGATTAAAGGTGCGTGCCACCATGCCTGGCCTTGAAATGATATTTTTTTAAAAGCAAGGAACACATTTTCATATAAATTCTGACACTTGGCTTAATTCAATAGCCAATTTTCTTTTTTGTCTGAGTATCACTGAATTGTTTGGGAGGATGAAAACACAAAGGCCAAATATAATAATTTCAGAAGTATGGTGCATTTTAAAATTAATTAACCCACTACTGTATGAGATTTACTCACAGCATCATTTTGACTTCAGAGAGTACTAGACAATATATTATCTCTATTCAGACACCCATCTGCCCATCACGACATTGAGGCTTATCTAAGTCAGCAGTCCTGAGGCCTGTGGACATCAGGGTGGTGAGAGTGTCAGCACCTACAATGGAAAAGAGCCAATCTGTACCACAAAGGAGACCACCTGGGCATTTAAGGGCAGATATATTGTGTCTTTGGGTCCTTTGATCCACACTTCTATGGATTCTATGTCTGCTAGGCTCTTTTGAACCTAGAATCTTCAAAAGTTTAGTTATCGCTGCATTTCTAGTTGCTTTTGAGTGCCATGCATGTCACATTTTTGAAGCCTTTTTTTTTTCCCATTCCCATAGCTTCTGTGAATGTTTATATGGATCTAACTTTCAACTGTAATAATGAGCCATTTTATTGAACAGTCACCACACATTCATGTTCTTCAGTTATGCTTTACAAGGGAAGGAGGACTTACTATTCCTCTCATTTTGTACTTGAGAAATCAGAGCTCTGCCTACTTCCAAAGCCAGAGCTTTCAGCTTTTAGCCCAGGCTGTATTGGCCTGTAGGAATGTTTCCACATCTTGATCAATTTCCCTGCCTGCATGTTCAGGAGACATCCCAAAGCAAGGTGTGCAAAGCAAGTGATAATCTTTCCTGAGAAATCGACACCTCTTCCAGACTTTAGTCACCTCTACTTCTGTTGATGGAATGAGCCTCATGGGCTTAGGTGCTGGTGTCATTTTGATCTCTTGACTCTCCATCTCCTCTTCTAATTCCCTAAGTCGTCTCCCTCCATTTGTGCAGCATCTTGGGTAGGATTCTTTTCCCTCCCATTGCTTCTCATGGTGCCCAAACTGCTACCCCTTTTTTTGGCTTACTTGGATGATGATTGGAATTTCTATGTATTTTCTACCTCTGTTTTCCCCTTCAATTGATTTTACTTCCTTTTACTACATTAACCCCCTAACCGCACATCTCTAGGCAGCTGCTTAAATCCTCCAAGTATTTCAAAATTTTATGATTGTCCACCATTGGAAGAATGAAGGCTTCCAGCTGATGCTCAATAACATCTAATCTTCATTTATCAACACCTCAAATAGATACATTTATCAACACCTCAAATATATATGATGCCTCAAATAGATCAACACCTCAAATAGCTACAGATCAGATAGCTAAGAACTATGTGAAGCATGGTTTAAGAAAAACCTTGGTTTCTACTACAAAAGAACAACAATATTGTATAGTGTCAGTGTAGCCATAACAGTAAGTGGCAGCTGACATCTGCAGAGGTTGTAAGAGGTGCTGACCACTGTGTCTGTGGATAGAGCTTGTGCCCTTCTCCTGGATATCCAATTACTGACATGGGAGTGCAGGCCCAGCATCATGACCAGAACTTTAGGTTTTTCAAGCGAAGGCAAACATTTAGAAATTTTATGGGTAATTGCCCAGTGTTTAAATACTGGCTAATAATTCAAATAAAACTGCTTTCTGCAATTAGAAAACTGAATACTGAGTGGACCAAACAAGTCCTTAACTCAAGTTGGCTTAACTCAACTCAGAATCTGACAGTTGCTTCCTCAGTCTTATACTAAGTTTTGCTACTCCAGTCCCAGCTGTCTACCATCATGAGCTTGTTTTCTTTGCTCTTGTCCTAATTATCCCTGGGAAAATGCTATCATATGCAACCTATAGAAATATTACTAGTATCCCAGTCTATCTGAAACAACGTACCCCACAGAACTGCTTAGCAAAGCATCTCACCTTCTAACAAATGTAGAGTCATCTCTTTTATGACCCATTCCTTAACTCTACCTTGTATACCAATTGTTTATATGATCTTATTTGACTATAAGATTCTTGAGTCAAAACCATCTCTGAGACTCCAAAGTCTTTGTAAGGAGTTCCTAAGGATATCTAAAACTCAACAGTTCTGGTCTCATACTTGTGAAAAGAAACATTCTCTATATTTGGGAATTTTTGTTTTAATTTAGAAATTGTAGTCCCATGTGCTTCTTATCAAAGTCAGTGAGTCCATCCAATCCCTGTCTTCCTCCTCAGAGCCCAGTGCCATTTCTACTAGGTCTGCAAGAATTCTTTGCAGAGTTATAGAATGTGACATGAACTCTGTTTACTGTAAGGATGGAAGTATCACTGTACCAGATGGTCATCTGTCATATAGAAAGCTGATCCTGCTTGACACTGGGGAGGCTGGGGCAGGAAGTGTTCAGCAGAAAGTTTGATACTATTCTGGACTACATAGTGAGTATCAGGGCAGCGAGGGTTACATAGCTAGATGCAATAAATAAATAAATAAATAACCCATAAACAGTAGAGGTAGAAAACCAAGCCCAGTCAGGATGAAGTGCTAATCTTTCCTACAAATCTTCTTATGCCTCTTTTCATTTAGAATCCTTTTAACTCCTCTTTGAGAATGATGTAATGTCATTCAGTCTCCAGAGTTGTGTTCTGAACCTGAATGTGTTCTACTAGACCACAAGAAGTCCTGACCTATTTAGATAACAGGCAATCAACAAGCAGCTGGCACATTACCCTCAAGATGACAGAGTGGGCAGGGAATTTGGTCATTCTTATTTAAAAGTGCTCAGCCTGGTGAATGCTTTGACATACACATACCACATAGTATTCCTTAAATACAACCTATCAAGAAAATTCACTCTTTAACTTTGAGATGTTAAAAAAAAACTTGTAGAAGTTGCAGCCACGTTCTGGTTATTAACCAAGCTGGAGGCTTTGGTTAGAGTGGAAGAAACAAGACAGAGCATGTTCTGAAGAATATTCTTCTTAAAAAATTATTTTTTATTTTATTTTATGTGTATATGTGTTTTACCTGCATATATGTAAGTGCACCCATGTTGTACAATGCCCACAGAGACCAAAGGAGGGTATCTGATTTCCTGGAACTGGAGTTACAGGTAGTTGTTTGTTGGGGAACCCTGCTGTTAAGGTTGGCTCCTTTCTCAACAGGGGCTTCCTGCCTGACTTACCTGGAAAATTTCGCCAAGCACAGATGCTTGGCCTCATTTAAAACATGACCTTTGGTATAATTACCTGGAGTAAAAACTACCCCCAGGTTTTTTCTATATGATAATTAGGCATTGCTGCCACATGTAAATAAAGCATACTATGAGCACCTCTCAGCTGAAGCATTGGCTACTGCCTCCACACTAACCCCCACTGAATAAACGGAGCCTTATCACTGAGTCTGGAGCTGTTTGTATCACTGAACCTGCCTCCCTGGAAGGGCTTTCTTCCGTCAGTGCTCATTGGCCATCCCTGACCTCATTCATTGCTTCTGCTGCCTTTGTCCTCGTGGACCGGTGGCCAATGACCCACGAGGGAAGGGAGAGACCCCACAGTTGTTAGCCTCTATGTGAGTGCAAGGAACCAAACCCAGATCCTCTACAAGAGCAGCCGGTGCTCTTAACCAACCAATGAGCCATCTCTCCGTCCCCTGAAGAAATTTTAATGAGCAGAGTTATAGATCTGCTTGTATCTGTTGTAGCAAACATCAAGGGACTATGAAGACATTTAATGTTAAAATAACAATTAAAAAATCCAAAGAAATGTAAACGAGAGATATTTGTTTCCCAACCACCTGATGAGCAACCAGTGATCTGTTTTCTTCTGGTATTTGTCTAACTCTGAAAATACTTTTAAAGTACTTGATATAAGCTTTGATAAACTGATGTTTTATTTTACATTGATTATTTCCTAACACAACATATACCACCCTCCTGTATTCCAGTAGATGGTTGCATCTTTTCGAAAAATATTTATTTATTTAATACGTATGTGTGAGTGCCTAAGTGAATGTATGTGGATCATGTACATACCGTGCCCATAGAGGCCAGAAGAGGGCATTAGAGCCCCTGAAACTGAAGTTACAAGAGGTTGTAAGGCACTATGTGGGTGCTGGGAACCAAATTGTGGTCTTTTGAAGAAGCAATAAGTACTTTTAATTGATAAGCCATCTCTCTAGGCCCTGGTTGCATCTTTTAATGGAAAGTGTTTTAGAAATAAAACAGGATATTATAGGTATATTGTTGACATACTCATTTTACTTTGGTTCAAGAAAAAAAATCACAAAATCATAAATTAGTGATTAAAGACTTTCAGTATACATATAAGACTTTCAGTATACATATAGGTTTTCACTGAAATTGTGGATTATTTGTTCATGCTTGAAACAAAGCTTATAGAAAGCTGTGGAAATAGCTCCAGTATTTGTCTTCAAATGGCTTTTATCTATAGTTTCTCTCTCTCTCTCTTTCTCTCTCCATGTGTGTGTATATGTGTGTGTGTGTACATGTGTGTAGGGGCAAGAGGTTCATATTGAGTATCTTCCTCTATTATTTCCACTTTTTATTTTGTGGCAGGGTCTTTCACTGAACCTGTAGCTCACCCACTGGGTAGGCTAGCTGGCCAGTGAGATCCAGAGACCCTTCTATCTATGGTCTCCTAGTACTAGGATTACAAGAAAATACCCAACTTTTACATGGATAATGGGGATCTGAACTTGGGTCATCATACTTGCATAGCAAACACTTTACTGACTGATCCATCCTCCCAACCTGTTGACCTGCATTTTTTAACGGTTTGATAATTCATAAGAGAATTGACACTGGTGTTCTATAAGCCAGCTGTGAGTTATGTATGGTCCAGGCACCTTGCTGAGGTAATACTGGGTACTCCCCAAGAGGGAGCACTTGGCAGGATCATCTTCCATGCTTACTAGCGCCGCCAATGTTGCAACTTTGTATATTCAGTTAAGGAAGCTTATGGATTATATTCTTATTTAAGAACATTCACTTTCACAAAATGGACAGATGTCTTAAAAATATTTCATGAAGTAAATTAGGAGTTGAAGATAATCCTAACAATACAAGTCAAGCAATTTAACAAACATTCAAATTCCTTTGCATAATTGGCCAGGTGTTAAGGGGAGGCATCACAGATTATATGTTGATTTGCTGTTAAATGATGCTTAGCATTGTTAATAATTCCTTTCTACACAATTTTTTCAAGTCCCCTTTGTCTGTTGAAGCTCAGTGTGAAGTAGCAATTGCAGAATGTCTGTTTTTGACAGTAGCAATGAGGCCATGAACAACAAACCTGGGGACCAAAGAATTCTTATGGCAGGAATGAGGCAGGTACACGAGAGGCTCATAAAATGACACCTATAGAAGCGGATGTTGAGGGGAGACAGTGGAGCCAACATAGTTTGGTACCAGCTGTGGATGAGCTGTTAAGATGTCTCGTCTTCTGAGAGGCTTTATAACTTACACTCAATGAACTCCACTTCCAGCTACAAATAAGAAACAAAAGAGAGAAGGAGAGATTTGAGTGGACCTAGAGTAATTTTCAGCAGCCCTGCAGAATCAAAGATGTACAAAGAAATTACTCACTTCTGTTGAAAACACTAAAAATATTTCTTATACACCTGAGTTTGTGGCCTCAAAGTTACACCAGCTTGGGTATATAGTGGGCAGTTTCACTTCTCTTTTGGTTTCTGTTCTAGACCACTGGTTCCCCAACTTGTATGCACACTGGTGCCACCTGAGGCACTTAGAGACCTGCCCCTGCCTGTAGGACATCCACAGAGATTGTCATTTCAATAGCTCTGCAATGAGGTCTGGGCTTTGCAGTTTTTAAAGATTCCTCAGACTAGCATAAGATGCAGATCAGTTTGGGAATCACTGTTCTAGAACATTTCAGTAGTACATCATAGCATGGCTCATTCCTGTGCCTTTTCAAATAAGAATCCACTTACTCTTTATTTATTAATTTTAAAAATACTTTATTATTTATTTGTGTATGTGTGTATTGCCTGCATGCAGGTAAGTGCATACGTGTTGTGCAATACCCATGGAGGACAGAAGAGGCTATCAGATCTCATGGAACTGGATTTATGAACAGTTGTTACCTGCTATGTGGGCACTGGGATTTGAACCCAGATCTTCTACAAGTACAGCGAGTGTTCTTAACCGTTGAGCCATCTCTCCAGCCCCAGAATCCACTTACTTTTTGTAACAAATTTTGAAATGAAAAAAGTACAAATACAATTTTGAAATTATAACTTTCTATTATGGAATAATTATACTCTAAAAACTAAAAGCAAAACTCACTCTATTTTCCTACAAAGTTTTTTTAATCATTATTTTTAAAAATTTTAAATAACTACATGATTAGAAGAAGCATTTCACTACAGCTTTAACATATTCAGTAACACACTCCAGAGCAAGAGTACATCTCTTTCACAAGTGGGTACAAGTTTCTAGGTTCACAGTTGAGTTAATACAGTTATACAATATTGAACTCAGTATAAGCCCTATAAGACATAAAATTGAATGAGATTTTAAACCTTTAAAAAAGATCTCCAGTTCTTTTTAGAATATATTGTTCCTTGCAGAAAGACTCATTGTTTTTGCTACTAACACTGAGATGTTGCCACATGCATCTCTAATCTGTATGTATCTGATTATTACTAGTCATAATCGGTTGCACTTGGATCCTTGGTGCCTGTGTATGTCTATGAAGTCATCAGGTAAATTTCAGTGGTAATGTTTATCACCTCTACTAATTAGCTTGATGTAAATTTCCATTCTTCCTCCTCAAATATACATTTTAAAAAATTTGTTGATTTTTTTTTTTGTGTGTGTGTATATCACACAGAACATCCCAAACCATCTTTTTCAACTATACACCCATTTCCCAGATGGCACCTTCCCATTGCCTCCCTACCCCCACTAGAGTCCTTATACTCTGATATCCCTGCTACTGTCTGCTGTGTTGTCAGCACCTGAACCATTCCCCACTACTTGCCCTTCTGGTGAATCTAGCCAGCCTATTTAGAGGCCTTTGTTTTGGGAGGGTCAGCTGTTCCTCATCTAGCAGCAATCAGTTGTCAATATTCCTTTAGATAAGATTGGGGTCTGCTGTTCATTTTCCCAGTTCTATGGTTACTATCTGGGAGTCCCTTTGGCCACTTTGGCCAACAACTCAAAAGAAGGTATCTCCTATCTGGCATTGTTACTTGTTATGTAGCCTTTAGCTATACATATGGAC
>NW_008333311.1:4416936-4417782 GCF_000622305.1 Nannospalax galili | reverse complement strand
CTCACTGTATGTCTGTTAAATATCCAAGAAGGTTAGTTTCACCAGTCTGGTATTTTTAATTACTGTGTGTCATGTAGATAAATCTTGGACAGAGACCAATTGTTCTCAGATAAACCTTACCTAGACAAATATTTCTTGATCTGCTATGTATAATTTGTCAGTAGGTTGCTGGACTAATATGATTCCCTCTGGTTTTCAGAACTAGCTAGGCATTGTTTATCTCTCACATTGTCTCACCCCTCCATCATGGTTTTCCCACTTAAGGTGACCCCATTCTCCCACTTTCTCCCTTAATAATAACCTTCTCCTACAGTCCTACCTTGCTTGAGCTCCTTCTTTCCCTTTATCCCCTAGGTTCCTTGTATACCCTTCCCTCCCCACTCCCTTAAACTAACCCAATTTTTATCCATATCTCCCTTATTGTGCAGGATAGCTTTAGTGTCAACTTGACACACCTGGGTTGAGGGAGCCTCGATTGGGGAATTTTCTCTATTGGACTGGCCTGTGGCCATGTCTCAGGGCATCTTCTTGATGAGTAATGTAGGAGGGCCCAGCCCACTGTGGGTGGTGCCGCCCCTGGGATGGTGGGCCTGTGTTGCATAAGAAAGCAGGCTGAGCAGGGGCCAGGGGAGCAAGCCGGTAAGCAGCATTCCTCCATGGCTTGTGCTCCAGTTCCTGATTCCAGGTTCCTACCCTGAGTTCCTACCTTGGGCTCCCTGATGAACTGCAACCTGGAAGTTGTAAGCTAAATAAACCCTTTCCTCCCTACGTTGGTAGTGGTCAGAGTGTTTTGTCACAGCAATGAAGAACAAACCAGAACAGAAATTGATACCAGAGAGTGGGATA
>NW_008333311.1:4415407-4416712 GCF_000622305.1 Nannospalax galili | reverse complement strand
AAACCTTTGCTTTACTGGGACAATTGATGCTGGTTAGCTGGGGCTGAAAAATCAGCTGTAAGTAACAAGAGACCAGCATCACTGTGGTGAAGTCTTCTGGGAGGTATTTCCTCAGGGTCAGCACACAGAGGGGACCCGCACCTCTATTTCAAGCTGGAAGCAGGGCTTGGTAATGTGTAAGAGTCTCCTGTATGGTTCTGGTGTTGAAAGCGTGAAGGGGTCACAGAGAGCAGCTGAGGCTTGGCACTCTGAGAGGCCAGGAAAGGACATAGGTGAAAGTGCAGGTTCAGTTACAGCAAAGACCCCAGGATTGAAGGGGTCATGGAGAGAATCTGAGGCTTTGCATCCTAAGAGTCAAGAAAAGGCCATTGGTGAAGGTGTAGCCTCAGTTTCGGTGGAAACCCCAGCTTTTTGGAGATGCCGGGACCATGGGATGACCACCAAGGATAGCAGTAAGTGTTGAATGGAGCTGGCCTGGGTCTGCAAGACATGCTGAGTGTGCTGTGGATGGTAGAGTCAGAGCAGTGGAGCTGCCAGTACCCTTTGGAGCCCAGAAGATTGTGAGTGAATCCCAGATATCCAGCCAAAATATTGAAGCATAGACATGTGACAATGGGTAAGAAGCTACAACCCCACTTAAGGAAATTGTGGCAATAGATGGCTGCTGCGAGGGGCATCCATCAAGCATGACTTGGTAGGTTAAACAGGCTCCAGTGGATGGACCCACACTAAAGGATTTTTGGGGACACAAATTAGACTCTATAGGCTTTATTATACATATAATAGAGTACATTAAATTGGGGGGCAATAATAGGAGGTAGGGATAGGGGAGGGAATCTAAATACCATTTGTAATGGATGGCTTTAGTTGTCAACTTGACACACCTGGGTTGAGGGAGCCTCAATTGGAAAATTGCTTCCATTGGGCTGGCCTGTGACCATGTCTGTAGGGTATTTTCCTCCATGGCTTGTGCTGCACTGCCTTCGTTCCTGCCCTGAATTCCTATCTTGGACTCCCTCAGTAATGAACTGTGACCCAGGAGATGTAAGCCAAATAAACCCTTTCCTCCCCAAGTTGGTATTGGTTAGAGTGTTTTGTCACAGCAGTGGAGAAACAGACTAGGACAAAGTCCAAGGAAGTGACATTTCACCTTTGTTAGATATTTAGATTTTAAAGATTTTTTATTTGTGTGTGTGTGTGTATACAAGTAGGTGCCAGAAGAGGGGGTCGGATCCCCTGGAACTGGAGTTACAGACAGCTGTTAGCTGCCATATAAGTGTTGGGAATCGAATCTAGATCCCCCAG
>NW_008333311.1:4407662-4415200 GCF_000622305.1 Nannospalax galili | reverse complement strand
TTATCCACTCATCAATTGAGGGACACCTAGGTTGCTTCCATCTCTTAGCTATTGTGAAAAGAGCAGCAACAAACATGGATGTACAAGTGTCTCTGCAATAGGATGAATTCTTTGGGTATATGCCAGGGAGTGGTATACCTGGTCAAATGGTAGGTTCACTTGTAGTTTTTTAAGAGTTCTCCACACTTTATTCCATAGGGGTTGAACAAGCTTGCAGCCCCACTAGCAGTGCATGAGTCTTCCCCTTTCCCCACATCCTCTCCAACATTTAGTATCGTTTGTTCTCTTGATCTTAGCCAGTCTGACTTGGGTAAGATGAAATCTTAAAGTGTTTTTAATTTGCATTTCCCTAATTATTAACTACGTTGAACAACTTTTAAGATGTTTCATAGCCATCTATGGCTGAGCCATCTCTCCAAGCCCCCTTTCTAATTTAATGTAGGCACTTAGAGCTATAAACTTCCCTCTTAGGACTGCTTTTAATGTGTCCCAGAGGTTGTGTGTTGTATTGCTCTTTTTGTTGAATTCCAGGAATTCTTTATTTCTTTCTTAATTGATCCTTTGACCCACTCATTGTTTAGGAGTGTGTTGTTCAATCGCCGTGAGTTTGTGTAGTGACTAGAGCTTTGTCCAGTGTTGATTTTGAGCTTTATTGTGTTGTGGTCCGGTAGAATACATGGAATTATTTCTTTTTTTTTTTTTTTGTATTTGTTGAGGTTTGTTTTGTGGCCCAGTATGTGGCCAATTTTTGAAAAAGTTCCATGGGGTGCTGAGTAGAAAGTATATTTTTTGGTGCTTTGGTGAAATATTCAGAAGATGTCTGTTAGTTTCATTTGATGTGTAGTATTTAATTCAGACCTCTCTCTGTTTATTCTTTGTCCAGTCGACCTGTCTAATGGAGAACACTGGGGTATTGGAGACCCCTACTATTACTGTGTTGGAGTTAATCTGTATCTTAAAGTCCTTTAGTGTTTTTATGAATTTGGGTGCTCCAGAGCTTGGTGACATCATTCAGCAGTTTATCCCTATCATCTTTCAGCTCTTTGTTCATGCGTTCTTTAAATTCATTGAATTCCTTGATCATGTTTATGATTGTTCTTTTAAATTCCGTGTCCTGGGTTATCTTTACACGGTTCTCCTTATAGAACTCTTCTACAGGATTGGTGGAGTTCGGTGGGGACATAGTGTCTTGGCTTTCCATTTTATTATTCTTTCATTGTGATCTTGGCATGTGAATTTCTTTTGTTTTTTATGATTCTGATATGAGAATTAAGTTGAAGTATGCCTCTGTTTGTATTATCTGGGTGCCTAGACCCTTTCTTTATTGGTTATATAAAGCTGGTTGGTACAGGGTTCAGGTTCTCTCAGGTTTAATTTGGAGGGAACAGATGGCTTCAGATCAGCTATTCAGGAGTACCCACAGAAGCCCAATTCAGGTTCCAGTCAGGTACACTCAGGCTTCCTTCAACACATGGAGGCAGGATCCATGGGTTTTCAGGCAGTCCCCTCTGTTCTGAAGCCCTCTGCCAGAGGGAGACCAGAGGGAGGCCAGTCTGCTGAGATCAGAGCTCCTACACCAGTGGAGGTTGAAACCCAGAGTCTCAGGCTGTGTGCTAGGATGTTAGCCTTAGCCTACCAAAGCCAGATCTGCCTTGGGGCCTTGAGAGGGGCCTCACAAAATCCCAGGTAAGGGGATAGGTATGGCCTAATTAGGGGAAGCTCCCCACCATGTGGAGGCAGCATCCAGGGGTTGTGAGGCAGTCCCCTGCATTCTCAGGCCCTCTGCCAGAGGGAAGCCAGAGGGAGGCTACACCAATGGAAGTCAGAACAGACCCTCTCAGGCTCACATTTAGTGTTTTTACTATGATATGCCATGCGGAGTTTCTTTCCTGGTCCTGTCTATTTGATATTCTGTGTGCTTCTTGTACCTGTTTCGGTATGTCTTTCCTTAATTAGGGAGATTTTCTTCTATAATCCTGTTGAAGATCTGATCAATATCATTTACCTGGGATTCTTCTCCCTCTATGCCTATGACGCCTGAATTTGGTATTTTTATGGTGTGCCATATTTCATGCATATTTTGTCCTGTGGTGTTTTATTTTTTTTTAATTTTTGCTCTTTGCTTGAGTGGTCCAATTTTTCAACTTTATCATTTAATCTTTATATTCTGTTTTACATTTTATTCATTCTGTTGGTGAGACTTTCTCTTATTATTAGTTCAAGTTGGCTTACCAAGTTTTTCACTTCCTTCTTCATTTCAGCCTGAGTTTTCTTCAATATTTCTATATCTTTTGTGAATTCAGTTGAAGTTTATCCCTATCTTCTTTTAGTTCTTTGATTTATTTGTGTATTCTTTAAATTTGTTGAATTCTTTGATCATGTTTCTGATCTTTTAAATTCTGTGTCCTCTGGGTAGATCTCAATGTAGAACTCTCTTATAGAACTGATGATTGGTGAGGACATATTATTTTTGTTTTTAACATTGTTACTTTTTCATTATAGTTTTGGCATGGATTTCTTTTGTTGCTTTTGGTTCTGGTATGTGACTCAAACCTTCCTTTGTTGAGCTGAAGTTTGATTTTGTTTGTATTATTCATCTACCTTGGTTGCTTTCTGATTTGCTATGAAAAGTAAGTTGGTTTAGGCTTCAGTTTCTCTCTTTGGATTTTATATTGGGGGCCAGATGGATCCAGTCAGGCTACTCAGGATATCTCCAGCAGGGTGAAGCTTCCCTGGCTAGGTTGGAGCACTTCAGTAGTCTCAGACGGACAGTGCCAAGATCCAAGGAGAGGAGATGAGAGATGGAAGTGCTGGTCCCTACTAGTTAACAGGGAATCCTAAGCTCTGGAGCAGTGGGAGGGACTGCAGATAGTCCCAAAGCAGGGAGATAGACATTGGGGCGATTTGGGAAGGTCACACTGGTCAGGGTCTCTCACGCAGTCTCAAAAGGTCTATGCACAAGGAGAGGTGATGGGTCAAGGAAGGTCAAGCCCATAATATCCAGCAGTAAAGCCCGAGGCCTACATCAGTGGGAGAGACTGCAAATGGCCCCAAAGCAGGGAGATGGGTATGCTGCAATTTCCCAATATTTTATTCCTTTTGCCTTTGTAAGTGCATCGTATGTACATGTGTGTAAATATGCATGTGTGCTCATTCATGTAGAGACCAGAGGTTAGTGTTAGGTGTCTTCCTCTTTTGCTCACTACATTAATGTTAAAGGCAGGATCTTGAACTTTGGCAAGACTAGCCAGTGAGCTTCAGGGACTATCTTGTCACTACCTCCCCAGCTTTAATATTAGAAGCACATGCCACTGCACCTGGCTTTTTACAAGGGTGCTGGGATCCGAACGTGAGCCATCATACTTGTGTAGCAAGTACTTACTGACTGAGCCATCTCTCTGGCCCCATCAGTGTCTTCTTTTGTGAATTAAAAAGTACCTTATACCGAAACATATGAAAAGATGGTATTTAGCACATATCTATATTGTTGCAGACATATGTGTATGTATATACATACAACACTTTCGGATGTTATTTTTATGATTCTAAATTTCAAATTTAAAACCAGTTACTTATGGCTTGGTGGGATACCAATGCATGATAATTTATTGATTGTGAAAGAATTCTTGTTTTAAAATTTTATATTTATTATTTCCAATTATTATTTTTATTCATGTGTGTCAGTGTAGTAGTATGTACACATGTATATAGGGAGGTCATAGGCAGTGCACCTGGAGTTATAGGTTTTTGTAAGCTGCCCCATGTGGGTGCTAGAAGCTGAACTTGGGTTTTCTCCTCTGCAAGAGTAGTATGTGCTCTTAAGCAATAAGCCATCTCTCTAGACCCATCAAGAGAATTCTTGAGAGGAGAAAATTGTACTTAGTATTGCATAACTATTACACTTAACATTTATTTATTTGTTTATTCATTCATTCATTAATTTATTCATTCTTTGGTCTTTTTGAGACAGAGTCTCCCTGTAGCCCCCACTGGCTTAGAACTCGCTATGTAGCCTAGGCTGACCTTGAACTCACGGAGATCTGCCTGTCTCTGCCTCCCAAGTACTGGAATTGAAGGCATGGGCTACCACACCCAGAACACTTCACATTTATTTATCACATACAAAATTCCAATTTTAAAGAACCAAGTGATTTCTTCTTCACCTCAGCCAAAATATTATATATTAGACACAATGTGTATGTATCTTTCTAGACATGTTGTCTATTGATATTTATTTCCCATATATTTATACAGGAAAATAGCTAATAGTAACTCACAGTGTCTAAAACCAGTAATAATATGCACTGACTTAAAACCATAACTCAGTCTGCCTGAACTCTTGCTAAATATCAGATCCTGTTCTAAGCACCTCACACAGTTCTTCCAACCGTCCTATGTGGTAGGCATCCCTATTGCTATATACCCCACAATACATCTGGTACAGAGGCCAGTGTACATCTGGTACACTTGTCCCCAGTGGAGCTAAAATCAGAACACAAGCTGTCAGGGCACCTGAAAGGAAGAAGACTTGCTGTATAGAAGATGAGGCAGAAGGTGGAAAGTGGCAGGGCCTTTGCCAAACCTAAGGCATGTGGCTGTCTAACCATATAGCACTCAGAGACCAGAACCTTTCAAGAGTTTTTATCACTTTGAAACTAGTGGGCAGATTAGGGTTTTGTAGGTGTTCATGATTTTTAATTTATGGAGACTTACAGTCTCTGTCCATTTACTCTTTTTTTAAAAAAAAATATTTTATTATTTTTATTTTATGTGTATTGTCTCCATGTGTAATGCCCATGGAGGTCAGAAGAGGGCATTGGATCCCCTGGAACTGGAGTTATGGACAATTGTTAGCCACCATGTGGGTACTGGGAACTGAACCTGGGTCCACTGTAAGAGCAGCCTATGCTCTTACCCACTGAGCCATATCTCCAGCCTCCTGTCCATGTACTCTTAAGTGGTCACTTAAGCATTGAGGTCTCAGAGCAGAGGAATGCCAAGTACCTGGAGCCTGCCAAAAGTGGTCTCTCTGCTCATCTTGTGTTGTGATCCTCAAAGAGTGTATAACCAAGCTTTACTTAGAACAAGATGAAAGGAAGGCCAAAGGAGTTTTGTAATCTTATAGCTCAAACTAAGGCAGCTAAGAAGTAAAGGGAATTTCTCACTCTTTCTTTGACTTTTCTGCTGGTTTATAATCATAAAAATCTCTGCTTAAAAATCCATGATGGAGGATGGAGAAATAGCTCAGTGGTTAGGAGCACTGGCTGCAGAAGACCTGGGTTTGGTTCCCAGCACCCACATGGTGGCTAAAAACCATCTGTAACTCCAGCTCCAGGGGATCTGATACCTTCTTCTGACCTCCTCAGGCACTATGTGACATGGATATACTTACGTACATGCAGGAAATACATATAAAATAAAAATATCGAATAAAGAATTAAAAAAAATCCATGATGGGAGCTGAGCATGGTGGTACACACCTGTAATTCCAACATTTAGGAATCTGAGGCAGGAATATTGATAACTAGAGACCAGTCTGACCTATAGAATGCCTTTGAGGCCAACCTGGACTACATAGCAAGACCCTTTCAATGAAACAAACCATCTATGATTGATACCAAGTTAGCCTCCATCTTCATAAAGCATCTGAAAAGCATAATATAAAACAATCATCATTTTCTACTGTTTGGTGGTAAGATACATTAGATCCTTTCACAAAATGTCAGATTTTTCTTTGTCTAACTTTTTTGATGAGGTTTCTTTTAATACTAGAAATTAGAAAATTGAAATATTGAAAAATTTCTCATGAGAAATGTGAATTATTGGAATATTCTGGGTTTGGAGAGATGTTGCAGCGAACTATCCTTAGCTATGTGCTGACCAGACCATTCTCAGTAGCTATGCCTGCCCTTCAACCTTCCATTCGTCCCCTGCCAAAAATATCCCCAGCTATTTGTGGAGAAGGAATGGTAACCGTGGGAGGGTAGGTGCTGATTCAGGGCTGCTCTGTTATAGAGAACGCTGCAGCTGAGAAGGAAGATTTGAACGCAGTCTTTTTCTTGCATTTAATGGATTATGTTTAAAAATATTAAATTCCTAATTTAACGTACATGTGTGTGTGTGCGTGCGTGCGTGCATGTGTGCGTGCGTGTGTGCGTGTGTGTGTGTGTGTGTGTGTGTGTGTGTGTGTGTGTGTGTGTAGATGCACACATATGCCATGGTGTGGGAGTGGAGGTCAGAGGACAATGTGCAGGAGTCAGTTCTTTCCTTCTACCGTGTGAGTCCTGGGGATGGAATTCAGATCATTAAGATTTGGTGGCAGGTACCTTTACCTGCTAAGCCATCTCATTACCTGCCCTTAATGGAGTGCCTGATTGTGCTTTTTCATTAAGTGTTTTTATTGATCCAATAATATTTACAACTAACATATATGAAAAAAATCCTCAATATCTTTTTTATGAAATGTGGAAGCCAATTTATTCAGCTTAACATTTGACTTCTTTTCTTTTTCCCTAGATATGTCCAAAAGCAATAGACTTTAAAATTTTTTAAAATTATTTTCAACAGTCTTACTATGCAGTCCAAGATGGTCAGGAGCTGGAAATCTTCAGGCCTTCTCCTTCCAAGTCCTAGGATTACAGGCTTGTAGAACTAGGGAAGTTCTTAACTTGAGCCACAGTATGAATCACCGGTGGTCTCAGGTTCTTGTACATAACAGGTGCTTACTAAATGTTTGTTTGTTGAAGGAATAATAGAGTAAGTCATTGACTACTTTCAGTCTACAATATGTGATTCTTATTTTTACCACATTTTTCTGAATTATTTGCATATTGGTTATTCGAAGAGGGAAGGAAACAATAAGTTGTTTACTTAAACTATGTTTTACTTAATGATTTTTACTAATAAATATTAATATTTTAAACCTGCCATACATGGTGGTGTCCATCTTTAATCCCAGCACTCAGGAGGCAGAGGCAGGTAGATCTCTGTGTGATTGGGGCCAGTCTGATGTACCTAGCAGCTCCAGGCTAGTTGAAGTTACAGGAAGACCCTGTCCCATAAAACAAAATAAAACAAAACAACCTATCACTAACATTGAAATAATTTGGGGGCAATAAATACACCTACATATATATATATATAGGTGTATGTGCATATATGTATTTACTTAGATATACTCTTACGAAAATCTGCTTAATAAGGGCATATGTTAAGATCTCAACAGCTATGCAGATCAGGTAAAAGCCATATTTATTAGTCTCAGAAGATCACTATAAAATTCATATGTAGAATTATTTCTCAAAACACACAGAAAGGAGATAGTTCCCTATAGCTTATATCAGCCATTAAAAAATAATCTGTTTTCCTCTGCTAGGTTGCTTCACCATCAGTGGTATTCTAAAGTGAATGATGATAAAGGGGCTCGGATGCTCAGGTTCCCTCCCACAACCCGTGTGAACAGTGATCACTGTGGCATGTCCAATGGGCACGGTGTACGTGATGTATCATTCACTGTGGTTCTTTTTTTTTTTTAAAGA
>NW_008333311.1:4387322-4405132 GCF_000622305.1 Nannospalax galili | reverse complement strand
AGAACAGCCAGTGTTCTTAACCACTGAGCCATCTCTCCAGCCCCCTCAGTGTGGTTCTTACTAGCATTCTTTGATGGCTTGTAACACTCCTTCAGTCCGGTTGTCAGTAGCCCCTTCCTCAACTCTGCTGATTACTTGAAAGGTCACTCACCAGTCTAATTATTTCTTGTTATTGCTTTTTAAAAAACTGAGGGGACCTTCTTTTGCAAAGAAAAAGGAAATGGAAAAGATAAAAATAAAGCAGCTGCAGTTCCAAATCTGATCTCCTCAAACTCAGGAAGCATTTGTTACTGTGTGCTAACATGCACATGGTTGTGGGGATACAACAAATTTGGAGGAGAAATTTATGCTTCAATGGCATGAAAATGTAATCACTCTTGAGAAGCAGCTCCTAAACAGAGGTTTGGGCAGAAGCTTCTGAAGTGATCTTGTTTGTTGCCTTGTAGTAGTGGCAGTGCAGGCTTGTTTTATGAAGATGAGTGACGAACACAAAGACATAGTTTTATTGTAAAGCATCAGTGAGGAAAGAATAATGGGGCATTTCCTCTTTTATTTGGGGAAAACAAAGACAGACATTACTGGAAAAGATAGCAAAATATCTCTACTGTGTAGAAACTTGAGTAGAATTTGAGAGGAAAGAGAAAGGCAACCCTCACCTCATTCTGTAATTAGGTTAAGAGTTTACTTTTTTAGTTATTTATATTGGTACTGAATCTTAATTTAAAGCCAGTTTTACAGAGTTTTGACAATTTATTGCTTGAATTGTCAGAATAAAATAATGTGTTGATGTCTGTGTGATAGTTTGAATGAAAATGTCCCCCATAGGCTCTGAGTATTTGGACATTTTGTCCCCAGATGATGGCACTGTTTTGGGAGGTTTTAGAAGGTGCGGCTGTCCTGGAGGAAGCATATCACCGGGGGTATGCTTAGAGTTCTTAAGCCTTGCCAGTCACTCTCTTGCTTCCTGTGCCTGCTGGAAGATGTATAGCCTGGCTTCTACTCATCCTCCAGCCACCTCTGCCACCATGCCTCCCTGCTGTGATGGACTGTAATTCCCCTGGAACTGTAAGCTCAAATAAACCCTTCTATAAATTGCTTTGGTCAGTGTTCCTATCACAACAACAGAAAAGTGACTAATACAATCTGGTATTCTGGCATGCATATTGGCAAAGAAGTTTTTAACATAAAGTCTACAGATGACACAGAACACAACGACCCCCTCTATGAAATTCCTCAGGCATAATTTAGTCATTAAGCTGTTTTGCACATATTTCACAAAACATTGACCAAGAGGAAAAGAAGGAAGGAAGGAAGAAGGATTAGAAGTAGGAAAGCACACAATGAAACTCAGAAAGGTGGCATACACAAAAAGTATTTACTTTTTCATTCATGATGGTATTCAAGGTGTTTTATTTGCAGCTGAAATAAAATCACGGCAAAGTTGATGACCCCCCTGCCCCAGATATGCACTATCACATTCTAACGGAGGCCAGGCAGTCAGCACGTTTCAAACATATAAATCTGATTTAGTCAGTGAGTTTGGTCATAAAAATGGTGCCCTCTAGGAAAATCAGGGAAGGTTTGATGAGATGAAGGGTAGGAAAACTACTTCACGATGTTTTTTTTAAAAATCAGGGATTTGGGGAGCTCAGGGAAGTTAGAACCTAGTCGTTGAAAAAATGGCCAAGGTGCTAATAGAACTAAATAAATCTTGATATAGACCTTACACCTTTCACAAAAAATTAAAATAAATTATTAACCTGAATACAAAACATGAAACTTGGAAAATCCTGGAACGTAGCTTAGGAGTTAATCTAAAAGATTCTTGACTATAGTGAAGACTTTATAGACACAAAACCAAAGGCACCACTCATGAAAGAAAGAATTGCTAAATTGAACTTGATTAAAATTAACATGTTGATGAACATTAATATTAAGAGAATGAGAAGATTAAGGGCAAGCTGGAAGAAAATTTCCAAACATTATCTGATAAAGGACCATCATTTGCAGTGTATGAGAACTTATAAAACTTGATGACAGGAAAAAGAATCAGTCAGTTAAAAATGGGGCAAAGACCTGAACAGACACCTTACCAAATGATATACAGAGATAGCAAAAAGCATTTGAAAGACTGTTGAATATTACATCAGTAAGGAATTGGCAAACTAAAACAACCAACTAGAAGGTCAACACCCAAAACACTGGCCATAAAAGCTGGGAGGATGTGAGCATCAGGAGTGGTACAGCCATTCTGGAAAATGTTTCTTTCTTATAAAACTAACCATACTCTTACCATATAATCCAATAATCATGTTTCATTTATCCAAATGAGTTAAAATGTAAGCTCATTCAAAAACCCGTTTATGGGAACTGATAGAAACTTTGTCCATAATTGCCTAAACTTGGAAGGCAGTTATATACCAAACTTGGAAGGCACCACTATGCCACCACACCAATTGTACTGGATAGCTTTAGTGTCAACTTGACACACCAGGGTTGAGGGAGCCACAATTGGGGAATTTCCTCTATTGGACTGGCCTGTGGCCATGTCTGAGGGGCATCTTCTTGATGAGTGATGTGGGAGGGCCCAGCCCACTGTGGGTGGTGCCACCCCTGAGCATGAGGGCCTGTGTTGCATAAGAAAGCAGGCTGAGCAGGGACCAGGGGAGCAAGCCAGTAAGCAGCGTTCCTCCATGGCCTGTGCTCCAGCTCCTGCCTCCAGGTTCCTGCTCTGAGTTCCTACCTTGGGCTCCCTGATGAACTGCGACCTGGGAAATGTAAGCTGAATAAACCCTTTCCTCCCCAAGCTGGTAGTGGTCAGAGTATTTTGTCACAGCAATGAAGAACAAACTAAGACACCAATAATTGACCAAACTGGAAAGCAATCAAGATATTCTGTGGTTCCTTGAAAGATGCCAGTCTGAAAAGGCTCTACTGTGCCCAGGATTTCAGCTGTTCTGAGAGGTCCTACAGTTGCTGTGTGGCATTCTGGAAAAGGCAAAACTATGAATAATAAAAAGACTGGCGGGTAATGTTACAAGGATGAAAGTGAGCAAAGAGATGAATAGTGACCGCAAAGGAATTTAAGGGTGGGGAAACTACACTGTGCAGTAACAGAACCATGTCATTGTGCATTTGTCCAAACTTGTAGGAATGAGCAAATGAACAGGTACCCTGTGAAAGTTGGATGACTGTGTGGAGTTCAGGCAGGTTCATTGATTGGATTGTTTGCCATTATGATGAAAGAAGCTGATGATGGGGAAGCCATGTGCATATGGAGACACGGAGATATGGGAAGTCTGTGTACCTTCTGTTCAGTTTTACTGTGAAATTAAAACTGTAAGAAAATCAGATCTGTCTGAAAACTGGCTGAAGAACAGCAGTGATGACTTAAGATACTTACTAGGCTTTCAGTTTGTGTGTACCCATCCCCATTGGCTTTCAGTTTGTGTGTACCCATCCCTATTGGCTTTCAGTTTGTGTGTACCCATCCCCATTGGCTCAGACCTCCTGTGAAAGGCTGCTGTGTGTGTCATCAGATAATTTGGGGACACTAAATAGCTTGGAAAGGTGGCAAGTGTGCAGCACATGTAGGGCTCTCGGGAACAATCAGGGCATAGTCAAAGAAGCAGCTGCCAATGGATTGCCTCTTGTCCTGGAAAGATGCTGCAGAAGCTAGCTGTTGGAGATCACACTCGGGTATTAGGTGGGTAGTTGATAGAAAAATGGTATGACACCAGCACAAAGGTTCCACTTTATATGGTGTTTTGTAATTCCTCTCTTTGAAATAGATGCATGTTAGTGTATTGAAGAATGAGATAACCAGATGATAGATACTGTCCAAATTCACAGCTGAATGGAGAGAAATGTAAGAGGCAAAGTTGACACCAGATTGGAGAGGATAAAAGTGGGAACTAAAACCACTACATGAAAACATTTTTTTTCCATTTTTGAAAGTGCTAAAGTAGTTTTATAAGGACACAAAAGTGATCATAGTTTAAGCTAAAACTTATGGTACATGAAAGTAATAAAGATTTTGAGATTTTCAGATTTAAAAAAAATCTGAACTGTGACATAAGGAAAATCCATAGTTCAGTCAACTTGAAGGGAGATAAAAGTGTCCAGACACTTCTTAATTGGAAATTTCTTTCACTCTGCCTCAAAAGAAAATTTCCTTCTCTCCCAGCATCCATTTATTGTGGTTCAAGAATTTCTCCAGTTTAGCAAGTGGGTCTGTCAACAGTTACGCTATCTGGGGATTTTTAGAAAGATACACACAAAAAGGTATGGTGCTTAGTGACTAGCTTCATAAGCCTTTTGCAGAGCCTTTATGCAGTCATAGAAGTAAAGTCCAGGCACACATGGTGCTTTCTTTCATACTCCTTTTAAAGGAGAAGATCTGGATCTATGCCCTATTGGAATTATAGCCCCTATCCACTTATCATGAGAACAGAAGGACTCACTCAGGTGTGTTATAGGCTTAGAAGTGACTTCTAGGTGTGCTTGTGGGGCTCAGCCTTTGTAAGCTTGAGGGGAGCTGCCCATTTTTCTTTGACTGCATTTGTCTCCTGGTAAAAGGCACATGTAAATGCCTTCTAGTCCAAGTACACTGCAATATTGAGAAATATGCTAGAATTTATGCATGCAAATGAAGGCCATTCTGTTTGAGATTTTTTTCTGTCTCTTATGCTTATTTTGGAAACTTTGGTAAAACTTTGCAATTTATTGCTTTCATCTGAAGGGAAAAAATCTTATAATCTTTAAAAAAATAGAAATCTGAATATGACTGGAAAATGCAAACTTTTCACCTTCAAATAAACATTTGTTAAAACTTTAATATTATTTTGTTATCATATCCAGTGTCTCCAGCAGTCTGCCATTGTTTTCAAGTATCAACAGCCACTGTGAAAAAATTACTTTGTTTTGCAATTTCCTTTCATCTTCCATCTTGGCAGATTGAGGAATAAAAGGCAATGACTTTCACTGGCATTTACTTTGGGTTCAATGCAGATATTTCTTGCCCCTGCCTCTGTGTACATTATAACCTCCTTTTGTTGGGAGTGGTTTTTAGCAGGCCTGTAGTTCAGATCCTCCTCCTGTGTTGGTTGGGGTGGCTTCCTCCTGACTGGAGGATTCCGTGTTCTGACCAGTCAACTGATCTTCAGATTGTATATTTGTGCAACATCCAGCCTGGAGATTTGACTCAGATGGCTCAGTCATTCTCTGTGACAAGAGCTTTCCTCTCCTGATTTTCCACTCTTGATGTGATTGGAATTATACAAGCTTTGGGGATTGAAGCAAGGGCCACTTTCAAGGTCCTTCAAGAGGAAAAGACTCCCAGAAGCTTTGAACTCTTCAGTGATCCTCCTTAACTCATCAATTTGCTAGAAGCATGTATTAGCCAGTCTGTGTCTGTCTATAGATATAATATTAAGTATATCAAGATCCAAAAAAAAACCATATTACCAGAAGCTATATAGAGATATACAACCTAAGTTTCTGAAATGGTTTTCAATATGTTTTTGTCATCTTGTTTGATATATTTATATGAAGTAGTTTTCTCAGCATTAATGATTATCAAATCAAAATATTAACTCTGGAAATCTTTAAAGATTCTTTGTGTCCTTTAATGTCAAAGCCAAGTGTCTGAATAGCTAAGATTTTAATTTTTTGTGCAAAAACAAGAAAATCTATTCATTAGTATGCAAATTTGCTTTTGTTTTAATAAATGATGCAATCATGTATAATAAGGAATTCTTTTAAAATAAAATTGCTCATGATTTATCATCAATAATTGTTTGATTTGTATACCTATATCCAGAATCATGTAAAGAATTCTCAAAGAAGAAGGGATCACAAGTAGAAAAAGTTTAATAAAACTTAGAACAGATGAATTATTAAAAAGTATTACTTTTGGAGAATTATGTGGCTCTGTAAGTTTGATCATCTTTTCTTTTGAATATTTACTATTTATTATTTTTATTTTATGTGAATGAGTGTATTGCCTACATGTATGTAAGTGCACCTGTGTTGTACAATGGACACGGAGGTCAGAAGAGGGCATCAGATCCCCTGAAACTGGAGTTACAGATCGTTGTTAGCTGCCATGTGGGTGCTGGGAACCAAACACAAGTTCTCTGTAAGAGCAGCCAGTGCTGTGAAGCACTAAGCCATTTCTCTTGCATATTTTCTTGATTATTTCTCTCTGGTGAGTGAAATCACAATTACTAAGATCCTCTCTACCAATTATTTTCTTATCACTTGATGATTCTTTGTCATATTGATTTGTAGTTTGCCTTATAAATAGTACTAGAAATGTATTATCCTGCCCATTTTGTTAATGGAGTCAGCTTACAAACTTCTGGAGGGGAAGGACCACATTTTCAGGTTCCCCCCCTTTTTTTTTCTTAGGGAACAAAGAGCACACAATAACTACTTAATGGCAAGACAAAAATTCACTCCAATTTTAACTCTTTAAAGAAATCTAATTTGGAAAGAAGCTATAATAAAACACAGAGTACCTTTTAACTAGTGTTGTGTACGTCCTAATGAGAAAGTTAAAAGAAAACTTGAATCTATAAAGGTATAGCAATTATTGGGAAATATTTATGACAAATGCAAGAATATTTTTTCCTGTGGTAATTTTACAACGTAATGAAAATTTTAGCACACAAAGCATCGAATGCTAGAAAAATCATTGTATATCCGATATTCGTCCAATTAAAAACATGCTCAACAGTGCACTGTGCTCATTATCTTGCTGAGAGAAGTAGAACCCAGAAAGCTGTTGATATTTGAGCTTGAAGAGGTTATTTTTGTTGTTGTTGTTTAAACAAGTACTAATCAGGAGAGATGCACTTTATAACAGGGAAGCCAATTTATCTGACATCAAAACCACTCAGGCAGTTAGCCTTGGATGATTATTCTTAGAGCTATGTTAGCCTATTTCCAATTAAGCTGTACTTCCTGTTATTAGAGTGGTGACAATAGGCACAGAATTAAAGAAAATGTGCTTCCCTTCTACACACTACAACAGAGATTAAACTTTCTAGTATATAGTCAGTTAGCAGCAGTATCAGGAGAATCTTCTGATAGAAAGTAGCAGAAATCACTATCCAAAATAACTCAACCCAAGGGGAAGTTAAGTGTTTAGTAGAGCACTCTGTCTCTCACACAATTAGGATTTATTGCTGGTTTCACTTCCTCTCTGTTGACTCTACTTTAAAACAGGCTGTTGAGTGGGTACACAGATCATCTAACAGGCAAGAAACATTCTTTCCTTCAAGAATAGAGTGAAAGCTTGGTTCTCATAGCTGATATTGAGTCATGGGCTCATGCCAAACCAATTGCTTTGTTCATGGAAGTAAACTGGGGTAAAGTCTGAGATAAAGGCCTGAGTTACTTCTAAATACCCAGGCTGAATCTAAGAAAGATATTTTAACCAAATTTAGGTTGCTTGTCAAATCTGTGGTAAATGATTCAAGTATCTACTACATAACACCTTTTAAATCAGGTCTGCATTTTCCTATAATATCTTTAACAGTTATGGACTCGTGTTATCTTTGTGTAGAGGTAGAGGGTTTTGGATTATTTTTTTCTGAAAGGAGCTGTAAGCTGCTTTTCTAGTTAGGTGAAAGATATCAAGGAGACAGTCTGGAGCAGATTTTCCTGATTCAGACAGAGTGAGAAGAGGTTTGAGGGTCCATTTGTATTATGCAAATTGGGAATGAGGGACCTACTGATCCAGAGACAATATGTGGCAGGGTACTTTGTGGTTTGGTTGTTTTCCCCTTCTAAACTTAGGAATGATTGGGGAAAAAGTCCAAGTAGATGTGCCTTATTAGAAGCTTCTAGAAAAGAACAGAATAGAATCTTCTTCCTATTACATTTGAGCCCATGTCTATCAGAATATCATCAAACTATAAAAATGACTGTAAGTGATTTCACCTAAAGAAGTCCATGCCCTGGATAGAGGTGGGCTTTAGTTTGTAAATTATAGGAAATTATGAAGGAGGAGTCTTTGCACCAGGCTAACTGGAAGGCCTCCCTGCCACAAGAATTTGATGGAAGAGTGGCCTAGTGAGATGTGGTGCAAGGAGAGCTGCAGCTGTGGAAGCCAAGGCATGGCGCCCTCTGCGGTGTGTGCTGCAGCACAGGGCAGAGCAAAGGGCTTCAGGAATGTGCTGGACAGGATCAGTTAGGTGCAATGGGTATATTTGGCTGTGACAGCAGAACTGGCCATTGAATGCTGGAGCTATGACTAGTTAGGTGCTCTAAAGCTTTCTTCCCATTCCTTCCCAGTTCTTCCAGTTTTAATTCTGTTAAAGATGATTAAGGGAGACATCAGTGATTCCATTGTCCTGTGTGAGTGTCTGTTGTTTTTCCTTGCTTGGTTAAGGGAGAGTAGATTACAAGGGATAGTCTCTGAATTTCTTTTGCATTGGTCTTGCAGAGGGAGTTGATTGGTCAATTTGAAAGTGCAATGATTGGGGCTGGAGAGATGGCTCAGCAGTTAAGAACACTAGTTGTTCTTGCAGAAGACCTGGGTTTGAATCCCAGCACCCACATGGCAACTAACAACTGTCTATAACTCCAGTCCCAGGGGATCTGACAGCCTCTTCTGACATCCACAGGCATTGCACGATATGGGTGCACTTACCTACATGCAGGCAATACACGCATACACATAAACCACCTTTAAAACACTTTGTTCTCAGGTCATCAAGTGTAGGCTTGGAAAGTGATAGCATAACAAAAGTCAATAAAACAATAGAAGGAGAGGAGATAGTTGGTCAGCTTTACAGATGGAAAGTTGGCTTGAGGACCCATCAGGCCTCTTGGGAGGGAGGGCTCTGTTTTCAGCCTTCTCCAGAAGAATCACTTCAAACAAGCAACTCCTTTTTCAAATGTGATGCTCATCAAATAAACTTCTATTTATAATTATACTTTGGCTTAACCATAAAGAAAAGAATATATTCAGTTGGAATCCTTGATGTCAAAGGGTAACAACATCAAATGTCTTAGAAAAATGTCAATTTAAAATTCATAGAAAAAATACAATGGGAAATATAAAGCATAGGAAATGAAGATGAATATACTCAATTCTAACTGAAATCAGTATCTAGAGGGTATCACCTCTCTCATAAATGTAGGAAAGACTCCAGAAAATTTTTTACTTTTATTCTTCATTTTTCTGGGAAGACCTACTGTGTGACATCCCAGGCATTTAAAGGATGAACAAGAATCTCATGTCTTCCCCTTTTTCTCTTGTTGCTATTGGAAGCAAAATTCTCCTGGAGAGAAACTGATTATATAATGATAGATAAACAATTATAATATTAATTATTTTATTAAAAGATAAGACTGAGAAACTCAAAGTTCAGTTAAAGAAGGGAATGTGGTGTCTGTCCTAGAGATTAAGGGATCATCTAAGGCTTACTCCAGGGCATGACAAGTTTCTTGGGATAGGCAGTTTACAGGAAGAGAAGGAAAGAATTGTGATAGAGGAAAGAGAGGAAGAGTTAAAGATTGTTATCAGTTAAGGCTTTTGGCTCTAAACAATACAAGCCACAGGTCTAACTAGCAGATCAAATAAAAGGGTCTTACTAGCAGTTCAAATATAAATTAGCAAAAGAATACTATGCATGTCATAGAATTGAGACTGAGAAGCAAGACTAGAGAATAAAAAAGAAAAGAGAAGAAAAAGAAGTAAGGCAAGGGCAAAGAGTCCAGAACAGGAGAGCCTGTGTTTGCCTGAGACGCTGTCACTGCAGCTGTTCCCATTAAGCCTTTGTGCTGAGATGTAAGTAATCTTTTATTGTCATGTCCTTATGTCACTTCCTCATGCTTCACAGTCCTAGCAAGAACATCTGATTGGTCAGATATGGTGGCTGTTCTGTTGATGTTTCCCATGGATGCTTGCTGCTTGGTTGTGCCATTGTGCAGACCCTTCCAATATTGTATTAGGGCGGATCCGCTCCATCAATGAGTCCAGGTCATAAAAGATATTATCACTTCTGCCTTAATTTCTCTTGGATCACTTCCTTTCAGGGAAGCCAGCTGCAAGGTTTTAAGGGCATTTAAGAAGCACTTTGAAGAAGTTCACATAGAGAGCCTGCCTCCAACTATTGACAACGACTTATCCATCTTGGAAGTGTATCCTCCAGGCTAGTTAAGGCTTCCCAGGATGTCTTACAATCTTATGAGGGGTTATGTCGGAATATTCCAGCTAAATTATACCTGAACTTTCATCCACAGAAAATCTGTTAAATAATAGTGCTTATTTTTTGGTTTAGTGTTGAGTGTGCGAGTCAGACCTGAGATACTGTGACTTGGGAGAAGAATGTAAGGGAGGAAGTATCTATTTCAGCTATGATTTCAGAGGTTTCCATCCATCATGGTGAGGAGGGGTGGTGGGGCAGAAACATTAGCTTATGACAGCCAGGAAGCAAAGTGAAGGGGCCAGGGCAAGATGTGCCTTTCCAAGACACGTTCCGCGGCCTGCTTCCTCCAGCCAGGCCCTACCTTGCATAGCACCCAGACCTCCCAGTAGTCCATCACTCAGATTTCATTGATTAGACCAGAGTCCCATGATCTAATTGTCTCTGGAAACACCCTCATAAATACATTCAGAAGTATGCTTTACTAATTTAGGTATCTCTCAATCTAATTAAGTCAAGAAGAATACCCATCACACTAAGTTTTAAGACAATTTGCTATGTAGAAATAATAAATGTGCATGCCTGTTTGCTACTTATCAGAAAGAGGGAAGCCCTTTAATGTAACAACATGTGGATGAATTAACTCAGATTTTAAAAAAGGATGTTAAATCTGGACGACTATAATTCCAACCCTCTAGTGGTTGATGTAGGAGGACCGTGAAATTAAGGCCAGCCAGGGCTACATCGTGAGTCCCTGACTCAAAATAATGTTTAAGCTTTATTTATTGTCATTATTTATATGTGTGTATATACATTTGCATGGTGTGTGTATGTGCATATATGTGCACACACACAGATGTACACCATGGCATACATGTCCAGGACAATTTTTGTGGAGTCAGTTCTCCTACACTACTACTTCACAAGTAGGCATAATTAGTGTCTATTAGCAACTTGTGTTACCCCAAATTCAAGTGTAGAAGGCCTAACTGCTTTTGAAGAAGCAGTTTAAGTTAAATATCATAAAAGCTGAGTCCTCATTCAATATGACTGATTTCCATCTGAGGAGAGAAATAGATGCCCAGGATATATCCCACAGAAGAAAGCCCACGTGAGGATTCAGCAAAAAATCAGCCATGTGTCACCAATGATGAGAGGCCCAAGGAGGAGCCAGATGTGCCAACAGCCTGATCTTGGGTTTTTAGTCTCTAGGACTAAATTTTTGTTATGTGGGCATGCTGTCTGTTGCATTTGTTAGGCAGCCCTGGGCAACTATCTCTAGACTTCATCATAGGTGGGCAGGAGTCATAGTATTCCTGTCATTGCTTTGCTCCCACTATTTGTTATGGGGATCACCTCTACCATGTCTTTGGTAATTGAAGTTGTAGATAAAGAAACCAAGGCACAGAGATAAGTTCACACAGTTGAAGAGAGGATAATTGAGATTCAAACTCTCTAAATAAATCTATGCTGTGTTTTACTAAACCTAGGCAGGGATATTCTGAAAGTTAAACTTACCTTGAGAACTTCAACTATCCTGTATAGTTCTTTGAATTAAAATTGTTGACATTGCCTCTAAAAGAGCTTCCTAGAAATGTTTTTTAAAATTTATTTTTAAAATTTATTTGTTTTGCCAGGCATGGTGTACACCATTAATTCTAGCACTTGGGAGGCAGAGGCAGGCGGATTTCTGTGAGTTCAAAGCCAGCCTGGTCTACATAGTGGGTGTTGGGAACTGAACCCTGGTCCTCTGCAAGAGCAGCCAGTGCTCTTAACCACTGGGCCATCTCTCTACCTTCCTTTCTACAAAGTTTTAAAAAGTTTTTTTGGTCTTCCTTGGAAAAAATTAACTAAAAGATCCATTTCTGATTTCCTGGAAAGTTTGACAGTTTTCACTTTAGAGATGTTTAAATGTTTTCCTGGGAGGTGGTGTGCTATAGGTAATTTCGCATTGTCATTGAACTCTTCTAGACTTAGCATGAGCATCTGACTGGCTATATTAGTTACTTTCTCATTGTGGTAAGACACCATGACCATGGCAACTTATAAAAGGAAAAGCTTATTTTTATTTGAGCTTACGGTTCCAGAGGTGTAAGAGTCCATCATGGCACGCAGGCATGGTGGTAGAAGTGACTGGAGAAGAAAGCCTAGCAATCACATCTTCAAACAGGCACAGGAAGCAGAGAGTAACTGAAAATCCAGCAAGGTTTAATAACTCTCAAAGCCCACGCCCAGTGGCATGCTTGCTGTGGCATGGCCACACTTCCTAAAGCCTCCCCCAAATAGCACTACCAACTGAGGACAGAATATCCAAACACTCAGAGCCTGTGGGGGACATTCTCATTCACTCCACTACAATTTCTACCTGCCACCTAAGTGCAAGTCAGCACCTTTTGCTGTGTGGCACAGGACTCTCAAGGAGTAACTTAAATGTAGGAAAAAAAAATCGTCAGTGCAGCGATTTCCCCCTTTATGCTGGAACCATCCAAATGTGATGTAAGATGGCCTTGGGCCCTGCTTTGTACTAAGACAGCCAACACTTTCTCAAGTCTCTGGAACACATACAGTTTTATAATACATTTTTCCCAGGGAATTATTTTATTGAAAATGTTGTATAGAGGATGGGATTCTCATTATTACAGCCCAGCAGAAGCTTAGGACTTCCCATTAAACAGTTTAGCATTCATCTTCAAAGTTTCTCTCTGCTGTTAGTCTCAACGGCTATTTTTAAAAATCTCTCCTTATATAGGCCCTAAGAAACCCCCTTTGGCTTCTTTCATCATTTCAGTTCCACACAAACTCCACTTGGCAAAAAGAGTTTCCATTTTCAGAGAAGTGATGCTCTGTGACACTCTTCACTGTCTAAAGGGCACTGGTGATACTTCCTATTTACAGAAAACATTGTAGTACCTTTAGACTATGTGTAATTAGATTGGAGCAGAACAAGCTGTTCATCTACTCGAGGTTGCCAACCTTCCTTTAAGGACACCCAAACTCAAGGAAAATTCAAACAGTCAAACAAAGGCAAGCACCTATATCAGATCAGCAACCTGTTTCTGCAAGCTGCAATCAAATGGCTTGGTCTTCCTTCAGTGTCTGTCACTGTGCCCTAAGTGGCTTTTCAACATAGTTGTGATGGTTTATTTTAATTGTCAAATTGATCAGATTTAGAATCACCATGGAAATAAACCTCTGGACATTGTCTGTGAGGGAGTTTCTAGAGTAGGTTAATTAAAATGAGAAAACTGATCCTAAATAAGCGGAACAATTCCATTGTCTAAAAACCTGGACTCAATAAAAAAAGAAGAAACGGATCTGAGCACCAGCAATCCTCACTCTCTGCTTCCTGACTGTGGATGCAATGTGACCTCCTGCCCCATGCCCCTGCTGCCATGCCTTCCCAACCATGATGTACTGTACCCTCAAAATGTAAGCAAAATAAACCCTTTCTTTTGTCACAGAAATAAGTAATACAGGAAATACAAGGAATTGTATGAGTACAGAGAGGGAATTCTGGCCTGAGGGAAGAGCAGCACATGATGTTCATATAGACATGATGAAGCAAAAAGCCAGTCATATACTTCCCCCAGGGTCTCAGGGCCTATAGGTGTACACATTGGCTCACCCACACTGAAATCACAGCAGTTTAATTTCAGCTCAGTTCTGAAAAGAAACTCCTAGGGTTAATTATGAGGACAGCCTGCAGTATTATTCTGCACTTATTTTGCATTATATTTGGGGATACTTTGGGGTTTTTTTTGTTTTGCTTTATTTTTTGTTGTTGTTCTAGGTCTATAGATGAGCTTCTGTTACAATTCCAGCTGATGGAGAGATATGAAAGCAAAGAGTAATTAGTATACATTGATAGGGCCTGGTGTTGTGGTCATTATCATATTTTGCTAATTGTATCATTGACCTTTATTTGAACCACTGGGAAACCAAACATATATATTTCATGTGAGTGAGAAACAAAAGCAGTGGAAAAGAGTAAATTTATCTTGGCTTGTTTAACCTCAAGTATTAGATTCTGAGTCAGAGATTTTGTGTTTCTCTGTGTGTGGTATTTTCAGAGACTGTTATAACTAAATAGAGTATTAATTTACTTAAAGCTAAACAATGAACAATATACTAAATGTTAATACAATTTATCCTTTTATAAATTTATAAACATGACATATTGCTTGCACTTAGTGCTAATCTATTTTAGGCATTCATTTGGGCTGACCTATGACCATAATATATTATGTTCCTTGGGATATTTATCTTGTCATTTGGAAACAAGATTACAATTAATGCGACACACATGACTCTAAATTACTACTTTAACTAGAGCTGTGTGAGTAATGAATTGGCTACAGCTTTGAATCCCTCTGCTTATGATTTAAATTACCAGCCTTTAGTTGATGCCTGATTATGATCTATTAAATAAGTCACAGAATCAAAGAACCACATATTGTTTTGATGCTAGACCTATGGGGGATATTTTTCATTTAATTTACTTAACCTTAGGCTAATGTATCCAAATTCATCTAAGAAAAACAAACACAAGAGAGAGCATCTATGTATTTATGTTAATAACAAAATAAAATTATAGCTAGAGTTGAACTGAACTAGATATACTCAAACATCCCCGTCCTCCACAACATGAAGATGGTGGACGAGGTGACCTCATTCTAGAGACTTAATCCACTAGGCATCTTTCAGAAGACATGGATTTCAGAAAAAAGTAAAAATCTGAGCTGGGGAGATGACTTAGTGGATAATGTGCTTCCCACCCTAGTATGAGGACTTCAAATCTTCAAAACCCAAATAAAACCAGATGTGGTGGTGTAGGTCTGTAATCCTGGCATTTATACAGTTAGATGGGAAGCAGAGAAAGGAAAATTCCCAGAAGCTCCTGCGGCAGTTAGCTTGGTAAATGCAGCCGTGAACAAGAGACCTGGTTTCACACAGGTGGATGGTTGTCCTAGAGTTGTCCTTAGTCCTCCACACATGTATCCCATATCATGTTTACACACACAGAGATTTTAAAAAGAGAAAAAATCCAATATCTTATGATTTGTACATTTCCTTCTCAGCATTGACTTTGCAAGTTTTAGAATGGCACCAAATAGAAACAGTATTTATTGAATGATGCTTTTGATAATAAATGATAGCCATAGTAAGACCACTGATAATTCTGAGTAGTTTAATGCTGAGGAGCCTGATTGAATGGATAGAATATTTTTGTTGTTTAAGGTACACAAGATTTCACGTACATATTCACAGTAAAATGGTTGCTGCAGTCAAGAAGTTAACATATCTATCTCCTCACATGATTATCTTTTTTTGTTTTTTGACAGAGTCTCCCTGTAGCCCTAAGCTGCCTGGAACTCGCTATGTAAACCTACTGGCCTTGCCCTCACAGAGATCTGCCTGCCTCTGCCTCCCCAATGCTGAGATTAAAGGTGTGCACTACCACACTGGCATATAGTTATAATTTTAAAAATGTATGGTAAGAAAACTTGAATTCTATTCTTTTGTAAAGTTTCCAGGATGCAATACAGTATCACTGACTACTGTCATCATGCTTTCTGTCAGATCTTTTAGACTTCTGTTTTTAATACATGTAAACACTGTATAAGTATATTTTATGTATAAACATGTTTTGTGTTTATGTATAACATATTATGTATATATACATAGCCTCTGCAACAAGCTAACGTGATTCTTAGAAGCAGGGCTTATGGTTTGCCCCATACGCCTGGGAAAGTGATACATAATAGAGACTTGTTGAAAGAACATTAAGATTTCTTTTTTTGTTTTAAAAAAATTTTTAAATTGATTTATTTTTATTTTATGTATATGAGTGTTATTTTATGCCTGCATGTGTGTAAGCACACACATGTCTTACAGTGCCCATGGAGGACAGAAGATGCTGTTGGATTTCCTGGAATTGGAGTTACAGATGGTTGTTAGCTGCCTTGTGGGTGCTGGCATACGAACCTGGGTCTTCTGCAAGAACAGCCAGTGCTCTTAACCGCTGAGCCATCTTTTGAGACCCCAAGATTTTTTTTGTGACCACTTATTTTGTGGTGCACCAAAGGGAAATTAGTTAATAGTCCAAGCTAGAGATAAACATAACAGCAATCTAAAACCTTAGCTTTCTCTCTGATTTTTTAAACTGGCATTGACTTGTCAAATTTAGGCCTTTAACAAGTTACATATTTGGTTCCAGACTGGAATAGGGATAAACAAACTCCTACACAGTTCTAGTCCAATAGAAGAGTCACATGGCACCATCTAGATTAGAATGTGTTCAGTGGATAAAGGTTTGAGAAAAAAGTGTGACATTAAAAGAGTCATAATCAGCACCGCTCTTAATTCAAGCAGAAAAGGGCCTGGAAGCTGGACTCTGCTGCTTTTTAGCTGCATATCACGAGGTGCTTAATTTAGCAGTGCTGTTTTTTTTTGTTGTTGTTTTTGTTTTTTCCCCCTTTAAAATGGAGTCTTACATTACCACTAGATTTGTGACAATTAAAAGCAAGGTCATATGTACTAAGCATTTGGAACATTGCCTTATACAAAGTAAACAATCAGTTGGCTTAGTCAGCAAAAGGCTTCAAGGGGTGTGGGGTAGGGATACCACTCTGCTGATACAGTGTTTGCTTGGCATCCGTGAAGCCCTGGGATTGATTCCTAACACCTCATAAACTGGCCACGGTGGTATTCCTCTGTAATCTGAGCACTTTAGGAGGTAGAGGCAGGAGGATCAGTAGTTCAAAGTCATCCTTAGCTACACAAAAAATTCCAGACCAGCCTGGGCTACATGAGACCCTGTCTCAGGAAAAAAATAAAAAATAGAAAATAAAAAATAAAAATAAAGGCTTTAGTGGGAAGTGATGTTTCAGCTGGACCTTAAGGGGGGACTTGGGCAAAAGAGGGAAGGGGAGGCATTTCAGATAGAAACTAAGCACGAGAAAGGGAAGGCAGGAACACAAACGGCATGGTGAGCAAGAGGAGGTTCTGAATGGGGCTGGAGAAAGCTGGCAGCAGTGATAATGTAAGTTTGCCATGCAGTGGGTTCAGAAGGTCAGAAGCCTTGTGAGCCAAAGGTGTTTCCACGGTGGAGAACCCTCCGTTGCTCCATTCTCTGTATATTTGTTCAAGCATAAGTTCTGAGTGGCACATTGCTATGAATGACATGCCCGTCTATATTAATTTTATTGTGCCAGTTGTAGACATTTTTTCTTGAATATTACAAGCAATGACTACATTGGTTTTTATATTAATCATCAAAGACAATCCTCTATATTGTTTTCTGTTGTACAGGTTTGGTGTTTGTATAAGCATAGCTTTTCCTCTCTAAATAAGAACAAGTATATGCCTAATAAAGACAGCCAACAGCTGGGCATGGTGGTGTATGCCTGCCTTTAATCCCAACACTGGGGAGGCAGAGGCAGGCAGATCTCTGTGAGTTCGAGGCCAGCCTGATCCAACTGGGGCTACAGGGAGACCTTGTCTCAAAAAAAAAAAAAAAAGATAGCAAGTCCAGGAAGTGTAATATAAAGTAGTAGGTTCTATACTTTTAGAAACTTCTGTCTTCTATTATGGTGTAAACTCTGATGTCACTTAAAATGTATATTCTGTTAAGGAAGTACTCAGAAATGA
>NW_008333311.1:4323189-4387050 GCF_000622305.1 Nannospalax galili | reverse complement strand
AGAAAATAAGGCATTTTTTAAAATACCAAATTTGATTTTAAGTGAAATTAATTTTTTAGGTACCTGACTGACAGGTTGACTTTTTCAGACTTAGGAGTTGGGAATAACAAGTATTTCTTGAACTTGGCATTTGTTCACTAAGGAAGAGGTCTTTAGAAAAAAAAAAATGTTATACCCTATCCTTTAGAAATAGTTATTTGAAGAGTTTATAGGATTTTCCAGATGTCTGATTGAAACTGTCTGATTCTTATGTAGATTTTCTCCATCATATGACATTTGGTTTGCAGAATTGTGGCTCACAGGAAAATGGCTGCTTAACAGAGGCAGCAGTATAATTATGATATCATTAGAAATATTTAAATATAAATAACATTCTATATTTGTCCTTGTCACTGTCTTGTTTTTGACAGGAGGAGCCAGTTTTGATGGGATTCCTGTGGCCCTATAGATTTTCATCCCGTTATCCAATTTTCCGCTGTACTGCTCTCCGTCTGTCAAACTGACTGCTAGCCAGCCTTATGGTTTTCCCGAGAGGAGGAGCAAAGCTTTGTATCATAGTGGACCGAAGAAGGAACACAAACACCCAATGATTTTTTGCCTCCAAGAGCTGTGCTTTCTCATTCTAATTGAAAATTCCCTTGTCGGAGAGGTAAAGAGAATAGGGAGGGAACAGGAAGACTAACTTTTCATGCAGATAAGATAAGGTTACAGGGCACCTCAGACTCAGAGCTAAGCAGCATACAGATCAAGAGACAGTGGTCCAGGGTGCTTAAAGGCACAAGAATTGCTGAGATGCTGCCAAAACTGGTTTGTGCATTGCCAAATGTGGCTTGCTTTCCTACAAAGTGGAAAAAACCCTTAGAAAGCATGGTGTAAGGGGAATAAAGGGTCATTTTCCTTATATCTGAGGCTATCACCGTGGATCTTTTTATTGTGACTTCTCTCTTTGGCAATGATGTTTACATGGGGCAGGACTCTGAGTAGAGAACAGGTAGGTAACAGAAATGAGTAAAAGGGATGGGATGTGATCACTAGGGTGGGGAAGAAGTAGGGTGAGTGGCAAACTTAGGATCTATCAAAATAGCTCCATTAGGGGCTGGAGGGATGACTGAGTGGTTAAGAGCACTGGCTGCTTTTGCAGAGGACCAGGTTTAGTTCCCAACACACACATGGTGGCTAACAACCATATCTATAACTCCAGTTCCAAGGGTTCTGACACTCTCTTCTGACCTCCATGGGTATTTCACAACAAGGGTGCACTTAACATACATGCAGGCAATACACTCATATGCCTATAAAATAAAATAAAAATAATAAATAAAATATTTAAAAAATAGATTCATTAAAATAGTTGCAAAATTCCAAAGAAAATTAAAACATACTCTCAGAATACCAAATTGTAAGGCCTTCAAAGTACTAGACTGCTAAAAAATAATCCTATTCTTCAAGTGATGTTCACCTTTGAGTGTGGCCTTGACCTTTTAGTTGCAATCTCTGCCAAGGAATCTGTGAGATGTGAAGCAATGTGGGGTGTAGTTTTTTTTGTAACTGTGGTCACTCATTAGTAAGAGTTAAGATGTTATTGTGTGTCTGGAACTGGGTTTACTGTGTGTGTGTGTGTGTATGTGTGTGTGTGTGTGTGTGTGAGAAAAATTGCATTAAAAAGCAAAAAACTTAGTAAACATTTTACTTGTTATTTACATGATAGGAAAATGTGAATTGCTATTAAATCTTGGGAATACATTTAGCATATGGTCAGATTTCTGGAGGTACAAATATGTTAGGCAAAATTGAAAATGTTGAATTGTATAAGCTAGTCTGTAAGTTGTTAAAATTTACACTTTTGTTCTGAATTTAGCTAAATGCCTTATTGGCTAAGTGTAATTTTCCATAGGGTGTGGATACATAAACTCTGAGAATTAATGCAAAAGAAATATCTTCCTCCTGATTTTCTGGGTGGCCAGCACTTTAAGGCAGAGGTCATATAACCTTATGGATTAGAGATTTTTTATTTTACCTTTGGCTCTCAAGAAAATGAGAGACTAGTCTGCCTTCTGACATCAAGAAGGAATTGTGACTCTTATCAAAGTTCTGGGACTTGGGCATATGCTTAACAACTGGTTGAGTGAACATCTTTACCACTTGAGCATAAGAACAATCATATTTTAAGTTGCTATGATCTACTCATTAATACACATATAATATTATTGATAATTACATACATAATATTATTGACTATTTTGAAATATTTCTGAGCCTATTCAAGTAACACTTATAATTTACTGTTGTAATATTTGCTGGATTCAGTGTAAATGAGCTGATATTTTGAGAAGGGTTAAACACCCAGAACTCTCTGTGTCTTACTTTTTTTTTTTTTTTTTTTTTTTTTTTTTTTTTTAAACAGGGTCTCCCTGTAACCCCAGCTGGCCTGGATCTCACTATGTAGACCAGGCCGGCCTTGAACTCACAGAGATCCTCCTGCCTCTGCCTCCCAAGTGCTGGGACTACAGGTATGCGCCCCCACACCCAGCTGTGTCTTACTTTTTAATTTGTATATATTTACAGTTGACAATGTGATGTTTTTATTTATTTATTTATATGTTGTGAAATGACTAAGCCAACCTAGGTACTATATCACCTCACATGTTGAATTTGTGTGTGTTAAGGACAGTCATGGCCTCTCTTGAAAATTTTCAAGTGTATATTACTATTAACATAGTCACTCTGCCATACAACAAAACTCCAGAACTGACATTTCATACCCCCTGGCCGATATCTTTGCTCCACTCCTCAGCCCCTGGCAACCACCATTTCTTCTCTTTGCTTCTGTAAGCTCAAGCTCAACCTTGTTGATTTCACATGCACGTGATTTTGTGCAGTATTTATCTTTCTGTGCCTGGCTTCTTGTACCTTAGATCCATGCAGTTGAAAATGATAGGATTTGGGGGCTGGAGAGACTTCTCAGTGGTTAAGAACACTGGCTGCTCTTGCAGAAGACATGTGTTCGAATTCTAGCACCCACATGGCAGCTAACAACTGTCCATAACTCCAGTTCCAGAGGATCTGACAGCCTCTTCTGTCCTCTGTGGGCATTGCACAACATGGGTACACTTACCTACATGCAGGCAATACATGCATGCACATAAAATAAAAAATATAATAAATAAATTTTTTTTTAAAAAGAAAATGATAGCTCTCCTACTTTTTAAAGACTGAGTAGCACTCTGTTGAGTGTGTATACTTTACTGGGCAATCCAGTGAACACTTACATTGTTCCTGTATCTTGCCTATTATGTTGAATGCTTCAGTAAGTGTGTAAGTGTAGGGTTTTTTTTTTTTGTTGTTGTTGTTGTTGTTCTTTTGTTTGTTTGTTTGTTTGTTTTTTTGGCACATTTGACTTCAGTTTTTCTGAATATAGGCCCAGCAAAGTGAACATTTTGGGACATGTGGCAGTCTTTAATTGCTTGAGGATCCTCTGAAATGTTTTCCATGATGGTTGTTGTGCTAGATAGCTTTAGTGTCAACTTGACACACCTGGGTTGAGGGAGCCTCAATTGGGGAATTGCCTCTATTGGACTGGCCTGTGGCCATGTCTGAAGGGCATCTTCTTTATGAGTGATGTGGGAGAGCCCAGCCCACTGTAGGTGGTGCCACCCCTGGGCAGGTGGGCCTGTGTTGCATAAGAAAGCAGGCTGAGCAGGGGCCAGGGGAGCAAGCCTGTAAGCAGCGTTCCTCCATGGCCTGTGCTCCAGCTCCTGCCTCCAGGTTCCTGCCCTGAGTTCCTACCTTGGGCTCCCTAATGAACTGCGTGCGACCTGGGAGATGAAAGACAAATAAACCCTTTCCTCCCCAAGTTGGTACTGGTCAGAGTGTTTTGTCACAGCAATGAAGAACAAACTAAGACAGTTGTGTAACTTTGCACTCCCACTAACAGTGTACTAGGGTTGGTTTTCTCTATATTCTCACCTACCAACACACTCATGGCTCCTCTCTGATAAGAGCTATTCTCACAGGTATAATGTAACACTGCCTTGTTGTTTTAGTTTATATTTCTTGGATGACTGATGATGTTGAATATTTTGACATGTGTCTGTAGGGCATACATACATGTGTTTCTTCCCATACTGAACTAGAATTCCTTCTGACAATCTTCGGTTCAGGTTATCATACAGATTTGACAGCAGCAGGAACCCCAAGTGGTTTTTAATAGTTGGATAATCATCCACTTCCACCACAGACAAGTTGACCCACCTGATGTTACCTCTGTTAAAAACTACCATGAACTCCAAAATGCTGTTATTGACCACTTTTGCCTTCTTCCAAGTTTATATCATATCCATGTCTCCTAAGATGGAGGGGAAAAGATGATGCATGATTTACCATCTCCATTAATGTAAGTGGAATATAGGTCAGAATAAGAAAATGTCTATGGACTGGAGTGATGGCTCAGTGGTTAAGAGCACTGACTGTTCTTGCAGAAGACGTGGGTTCGAATCCCAGCACCCAGATGGAAGCTAACAACCATCCTTAGCTCCAGTTCCAGGGGATCTGACACCCTCTTTTGTCCTCTGAAGGCATTGCATGACACAGGTGCACTTACATATGTGCAGACATAATGCTCATGCACATAAAATAAAGTAAAAATTTAAAAATTATGTATATATAAAAATTTAAAAAACAAAAATGTCCAGAAAAGAGTATTTTTCAATTTATTTGTGTCTTCTTTAATTTATTTTGCCATCATTTAAAAGTTTAGAGTATAGTTCTTTAGTCATTTATTTTGATGCTATTATAAATGGAATTAGTTTCTGTATGTTAGCATGAGTGCCATAGTCAGAAGGAAGTCTAGTATGTGACGGAAAGAGCATGCTCATATTCTACTCTCTGTACTCTATGAAATTATCTTCTATCTATAGTTCAAGAAAAAGTATAAGATATTAGCAGAGTTGATACAGTGAACCACATCATCTAGATATACACTTAAGAGTGTGCTAAAAGCTGTGTGCAAGAAACTAGGTTTTTCAGCTTATATTTGTCTGGCTCTCACAAACAGCAGAAGAACTATATACATAGGAATATTTTCTGACTTTATTTGCAGGGCTAATTTACTGTGGGAGTGAAGCATTTTTTAATGCTTCAAGGTTGTAACAAATCAACTCTACTGCAGAGCTTGGGGATCTGTTAAGGATTTTTCTGCATTTCACTACAGTGCATGTAAAACTGGAAATAAAACTCCAAGAGCAACTACTTCCACTTGTATCTGCTCATTTCTTTCAGTGTACTTAAGGCCAGGGAAGATCCTTCTGAAGATCTGCTGGCTTCCTGCTGTGTCCTGCTCTTTTCATTACACTATTAACCTGCCCCATTTTACGATTCATGGCTTCTAACAATTTTTGACAGTGTCTGCATAGCTGATCCACATGGAGAATGTCGATTCTGTTGTTCTAATGAGAGTATGAAATAGTTTGTGATTGCTTTTTGATCTAAAAGACTCTCATTATAATTTCCTGTTTCCTGTTGCTCTATGTGATGTCCAAAACATTATTGTTGCTCAGGTCTGGAGATATCCTTTGAGTCTGCGACTACTTTTTATGCTTTTATATCAATATGTTTTATAAATGTAGCACATTTTTTGGTAAGAGATAGACTCCAAATAACCAGAACTGCCCATTGCTACCAAAAGCAGACAGGAAAGCAAGCAGACAGGCCCTTCTATGAGGAAGAAATGCCTACACGTGTCTAAGGGGATTCCATCTGTGCAGCTCATTTTCATATCAAATGGTATAAAGGACTGTAAACTGCAGCTAGCCTCCAAACTAAGTTTGTGAATCAATTTCTCACAAATTAGAAAGGAAAGTGGAAAGTATTTCATGAGGTATTCTAGTTCTCCAAAGTCTTGCTACTTAACGTGGGGTGAGCTGAGCATCATTATCACTGGGATATTGAGAAGTAAAACTCTAGTCTTTATTCCAGAATTACCAAACAAAAACCTGCATGCTAAGATGTGCATTATCTGTGTGCAAAGGCAAATATATCACTGGGTGATGCTTTACAAAACACTGATGTACACAGAGGCAAGCTGCTTTGTGATTATAGCCTGATGATGATTTGATTCCAATCTGCAACATAAGGAAATTAACTTTGGTCATCACTTCTAAGCCTTCTGGCTAAGATCAAGTGTAGTAAATTAACTGTGGTCAAAACTTAATTTTTAATTGCTATTATAAACCTAAGAATAGATCCGTTTAGATGAGAAAATGTGAAAGTTAAAGCAAACATCAGAGATTATATATAAAAATATCTAGAAACATGCTGTACACTTTCCACAAGTGCTTAAATATGCTCATCTTCAAAATCATTTTTGTCCTTTGAGCTGACAGTACAGTACTTTTGACTTGAATGAGTATAAAAATGCCACTGGGGAAGGACCATATGGTTTCCTGTTCTCAAAATTCAAAGCTGGCCGAATGAACTAAACTCAAACTTCTACAATAATTTACCTTCAGGCCGAGCCTTTCTAATAGTGGCGACTGGAATTAGAAAGGGCATTGTGAACACCAGCAATAGGCGATTTTAATCAGGGACATTTCCCTGTTTGGCACTTACAGGTGATCATCACCTCTGAGAATCTACAAGGAAGACAATCACTGATTTTTGCTGTTACATTTCTGTCTCTGGGTACGATGGAGCAGGTTTTGTTTCCTTTGACATTTTAATATTTTTCTTTCTTTTTAGCTTTTCTTTTTTTTCCAGTTTTTATTTTATTTTATGTGTATGAGTGTATTGCCTGCATATGTGTAAGTGCACCTGTGTCGTGCAATTCCCCTGTTGGTCAGGAGTTGAATCCCCTGGAACTGGAGTTACAGAAGATTGTTAGCTGCCACATGGTGCTGGGAATCGATCCTGAGCCCTCTGTGAGAGCCGTCAGTCGTCTTAACTGCGGGGCCATTTCTCTAGCCCCCCTTTTTTCCTCTCATTCTTTAGTTTGCTTTTCTTTCTCAGCTTTGCACATTGTCTCTGAATTATTTTACTGGTTCTTTTGTTCCTGGTTTTGTTTCAAGCTGCAGACACAATTCCAAAGGAATAGTCTTAAATATCTTCAAGTTCCTGACCCTTTCCTGAGGTGAAGCTCTCTTGTTGTGCCCTACTCGAGGGCTCTCCTGGCTCTCATTCTACACGCAGAACAACTATCTCCAGTTTTAATTTTCCATTTCTCCTTCCTTACCACTCCTGCTTCTTTACAAACAGAGCAGTTGCCATGGGAATGTGTTACTGTTCTGGGTGTGGTGACCACTACAATTTATCTAGGACCCTTCCAGTATGAGTATGTGAAACTGAGATTGTGCCTCACCCTGCTGACACCCTTCATGCTGTGGTCTAGATGTGCTTAGCTTTGTCTAAGGTGTCACCGTCCCGTGAAGCAGCCCCTACAGTTTAGAGTTTTAGAAATTTTATTTTAGATGTAATTATCAAAGATGTTAACTACGGATATTTTTGTTTTAAACAAGAACACAAATTTCTTTCAATATCTTGCATACTTAAGAAGACAGGGGAGAAAGACACGCCGCTTTGGTCCTAAAATAGATGGTGGTAGTATCAAATTCAACAACAAACTTACCACATTCTCTGAATTACAAAAAAGAAGTAATCCCAAATGGAAATAGATTAGTAAATATCCTTTTTAAAAAACCTGTCTTCAGATCTATCATTGATGGCTTGTGGAGTAAAAGGATTTTTTCCCCTTATTTTATATTACAGAGTGTAAGGAGGCAATCTTTTCTTCTACCAATTTGGGTCTGAGTGGTGGGACCGATTAATTCATTCCATACTAAAATAAAATAAATAAATTCAGTACTAAATCCCAGAGTAGCCAGAGGTAAAGTTTTATGTGTTAGTTTAACAAATAAGACAGACCTATGGATGCTTTATGATTAGGAAGGTCTAGGTTAGTCACATAAGGGATTTCACGTGAGTTTATTTTCTGCTGATCCCTCCAGTAGCTTTCTCAAACTTTCTCAACATATGTATGCTTAGAGAAAGAAGCTTTCAGCCAGGTGTGTGGGTGCATGTCTTTAATTCCAGCACTTAGGAGGCAGAGTCAGGTGGATCTGTGTGAGACTAAAGCCCGCCTGGTCCATATAGTTGAGTTCCAGGCAAGTTGGGGCTACAGGAAGAACCTGTCTCAAAAAGACCAAAAAATAAAATAAAATAAAATAAAATAAGCGCTTTATTTCGAATTTATAACATTCAATAAATGTGATTACATTCTAACAGACTTAGGAAATGTGTGTGAGCATGCACTTAAAAACTGTATCTCATTAATGTTAATTCTATAGGAGTCAGGATTCAGGGCATCTCATCCCAAATATGACACTTCAGCATTTGAGAAAACAGGAGAGTCAGAAAGGGTACATTCACTTTCCTTGGTCCTTCTCCCCTTTCACTCTATTCCTAGAGGGAAGATATTCTTATTTCTGAAGACACAGGGATACTGAGAAAAATCTGAACACAGGCCCCCTACATCTCAGCTCATCACCATTAGAATCATACCCTGTATCCCAAGCATGCTTCTCCTTGACTGTCCACTCTTCAAACCAAAGCATTAAAATACACAGGTGTCTCTGTTTTGGGGTCTTTGCTTCTTTATGAAGGCTCGTATGTCATGTAAAACTTACATTAATATGTTTGTACGCCTTCCTCTTATTAATCTGGTATTTGTTATATGTGCTTCAACTATTAGCCTACTGATAGTTGAATAATGAGATATTATACCTGCCCAATAGTCAGCACAGCCCATTTATTGAATTATGACATGATGATACATTATGTGAACATTGAACTAATGTCCCATATTTTTCCCTTCATAAAGGATGCTTTGCAAAGTATGTAAAAGAATAAGCAAGGATTCATATGAACATGACTGGAAACAATGATGGTAGAAGCTTTGTTTGGCTCAATCCATCCACCCCAAGGTGCTCCTTGATGCTCAGTGTTTTCCTCTGAAGCCTTTGATTTCTTGCCTCTTTTCCCGGTCTGTTACTGGTAACATACCCATCCCTCCTTCATTAGACTGTAGATCCTCAAGGGAGAAGTGAACATCACTCAGCTTTTCTCTACCTAGAGCTTGGTACATTATAAGTGAACCACATCAAGGACCATATATTGGATGAACTCAAATTCTTATTTGTTCTTGCTAGAATCACCAGTGATGGAAACGTTTAGGAATAGACAGATGCTTTGAATTCTGAATGCATGAAGTGACTCCATTTTCTTCTGCCTGTGATGTGGGGTATGGGTAAAGGACAGTTTCCCCTTGCACGTGTTCTCACAAGCTAACATTTATCATACTGGGAGAAGGAGCTGAACACACAGCCACTGGCCTTATTGCCAGAGCTCAGTAGGGAAGCTGTGATATCGTTGCATTTTTTTTTTCGAGCAAGCTTCACCATGAAATAACCACAAATAATGTTTTTTTGAAAATGATTATTGCAACCACTATCACTAACTGCAAGAAGTATGTGTTCATTATTTTTTAAACCACAAGCCTTTGGTTTGACACCTTATATAATTGTTTTTTAATCGCTTCCAACAGTCCCCAAAAGAAAGATGTCATCAACTGCTGTTTTACACTTAGACAAAGCTGAATTTTGGAGAAGCTATTATATATCAATAGAGTAGCTCAGTGGAAAAGCACTCCAGAGTCAGTTGCCCTGAACTGATGAGCATTCCCACAGCAGAGGGGACTTACCTCTTCAGTCAGGTTTCTCCACTGTCAACAGAGAATAGTATAATTAGGCACGGTGAGGAGATGCAAAACATTTGGACTGGTTGTTCAGTGTTAGCATCCAGAGCCATCAAGGAGAACATATTCCATATGTGTTTTGTTACTAGTAGTATTATTGTTATTCCATCTTGAGCTACACTTATTTTGGTTTTTAAAGTCAATCTTTGGGACAGTGTTTAGAATTAACTTTTTTTTATATTGAAATGATTTCTCGTTTAAAAAAATTAAAAATTAGAGTGAGGGGCTGGGCGTGGTGGCACATGCCTTTAATCCTAGCACTCAGGAGGCAGAAGCAGACAGATCTCTGTGAGTTCAAGGCCACCCTGGTCTACATGGTGAGTTCCAGGACAGCTGGGGCTACAGAGAGACCCTGTCTCAAAAAGACAAAAAAAAAAAAAAAAAAAAAAAAAAAAAAAAATAGAGTAAGGCAACTTTTGAGGGAATTCAAATTAAGTAAATATCAAAGCAACACATAAATGTAGCTATAAATGTGAATGGCTGACTATATAAAGTCCTGGTGCTTTCAAGAAAGAAGTGTTGAATGGTTCAACTATAGCACATAAAAATAAAATTTCCAGTGACTATTCTCCTTTGGATGTATTTAATTTAACCTGTATCTGTTTGTATACTTTTCTACTTAAAAAAAATTGATCTTGGGGTTGGAAAACTTCAGACTTGCAACATTATCTGGCCCCAGCATAGAGGAAGTGAGAAACTGCAGAATGTCTTCCATCTTCAACTGTTACTGAAGCTCAAGGCTGATTGGTGTCCTGCGGTAACAAGAGCCGGAAAGTAAGCGACTGCCACCTGACCTTGCACACAAAGCCTCAGGAGCAGAGGCAGCCTAGGGCAGCAGGGCTCAAGAGCAGACTCCATGTGGGACTTTGAGGAGGGTCCCAGGGGGTGCTTCAGAAAACTCAGTTCTTTAATAGACGCACCTAAATCCCAAGCAGGATATTGCTGACATTTTCTGTGAACAAAAGAAATTTCCTTTAGCCAGGCAACATATAATTATTTTGTTATAGCACACACCTTTTTAAAGGAACCTACTTTGTGTAGGAGTCACTTAAATTGTAGCTTTCTGGGATAACTTTAAATAAGTTGGAAATAAAAGAAAAAGGAATCTAAATGGAGCTCAGTGTCTGAAGAGTGAAAGAAAACTTCCATTATATAGAAGCAATTTGTAAAAATTTTATGTTTAAGGGAAACAGATCACTTCAATTCCAAACAAGAATTTCTTCTTTTCTTATTATTTGCTCAATTTGTAGGACTTGGTCAATATCTATATCTATGATTTGTGACTATGATTTTTAAGTATGTGCAATTCAAATAACGACTGATTTGTCATAACCTCACAGCTGAATACATCTTGCTTTTTCATATTATCATTGATTCATTCACATTTTCTTATATTAGCTGCTTCAGTTCTATATAAACAAAATTTAAAGACAACATTTCTCCTTTCTTCTTTTCCCCCCTTCCTTCTCTCCTCCCTTCCTAGTTAACTTCCTCTCTCTCCTTTTAAGTTGAGAAGCATTTTAAGTCAAGATAACTTGCTTATATTAGGTTCAAAATTCCAATACAGACTCAAGGTTTTTCCACTGACAGGAAATGAAGACTTCTTTTTAAAACTTATCTGAAACAGTTATCAAACCTACAGACACAAGCTACTTACTCCCTGCTGCGCGGATCACTGAAGAGGAGGGGGCTTGTGCTCAGCTTCCTCTCCATTCTCTAACATGTGTGCCCTTTACATGCCTGGCTATAGTGCCAGAAGGTTTTTTGTCTCCAAATATGAGACATTTCTCTGTGGTCTGTGAAGTGTGATTAAGTTCTAAGTGTTTCTTTTCTTTTTTTTTTTTTTAATGAAAATTTCTTAAAATGTCTGAAGTTTCATTCCTTCTTCAATAAGATAAAGCCTAATGCCAGAGAGAGCAAAATGGAACTTATGATGGGCGTAATGGATGGGTTGGAAAAGTGGGTGGGAATGAAAAGTGATTCTGGTAATTCTAATTTGTCTCAGCCAAATTAGATGTTGAATATTGATTCTATCCACAACATAGGCTAGACTGCTGAACTAAACAGAAAAGAGCCTCTTTACATTTAAAAATGTCTTGGGGATAACTTTACAGGCACCTTTTCATGAAACTGGCATCATGGGCACAATGGTGAGACAGCCATGGAAAATGAATCAATTGACATGGAACACTGCGTACTTGGGGTATGTGGTGACTTGCATGGGCCTTCATTTGTGAGATTCCATGGGTGTGTTGACTACTGTCTTATCTTATGCTGAAAGCAGATGTGGTTATGACTTACTTGATTAGCTCAGACTAAAGAAAGACTTAGTAGGTACTTATCTCCTACCAAGACTCCAAACACCCAGCCCAATGTGGGGAACTCTGCTTTGAGACTGCTCTCAAAAACGTATTATTTGGTACCTCTGCAAGCATGGATTCTTGATACTCAAAAAAATTTCTAAAGTCTCAGTAATGATTTTTTTTTCCTCTCTGAAAGAACTTGAAATATTGCTACACCTCAGATGCTTCGGGTCTCAGGTTATAGAGATGGGTGTAAGAGGTTTAATTAGAGTCAACATTTGTGGAAGATAGACTTAAAAAGCAAGATCAGACAGAGAAAGAAGTCAAATTGACTTAAAAAATTTAAAAAGTCTTGGGGCTCAGAGATGGCTCAGCAGTTAAGAATACTAGCTGCTCTTGCAGAAGACCCAGATTCAGTTCCCAGCACCCACATGGTGGCTAACAATTGTGCATAACTCCAGTTCCAGGGAATTAAGCACCCTCTTCTGACCTCTGTGGGCACTGCACGCACATACTGCACTTACATGAATGTAAGCAAAACACTCATATACATAAAATAAAAAGAAATAAATAAAAAAGTTAAAAGACCTTGGCCTACCCAGAAAGACTATAGCCTATGACAATCACACCAGTGACCAAAGTGGCTGACTATTTTACCCACATGCAGCCTAGGTACAGGATACAGGCTGCCCTAGCAGTTGTGAGGCAAGACCAAGGTGCCTGAGGCAGAGGCTGCAGGAGCTTCCTGCTCTCTGAGCTTTCTGTGACTGAGAGAAGAGGACAGTGCTTTTCTACATCTCCCAGAAGTCTTCCTGCTCTTAATGTCTTTTTCATGTTCCTGATCTTCAAATGGTAAAACATTCGCTTTGTTAAGTTTCTTTATCATTTTATTACATCCATTTCTTGAGCTTATAACTTCTACCACATGAGCACTTAATCACAATAATGATTAAGAATAATGACTTCATTCAGATTCTCTCTCTCTCTCTCGAGTCTCTCTCTCTCTCTCTCTCTCTCTCTCTCTCTCTCTCTCCCTCCAGCTGTTTAGCACAGGGAGGGTTTTTTATTTTAAGAAAATTATTTATTTTTATTTTATGTGTATGGGTGTTTTGCCTGCCTGTATGTAGGTGCACCTATGCTTACAGAAGCCAGAAGAAGGCATTGTACCCCCTGGAACTGGAGTTATGGAAGGTTGTTAGCCACCATGTGCATGCTGGGAACTGAACTTGGTTCCTCTGCAAGAGCAGCCGGTGTTCTTAACCACTGAGCCATCTCCCCAGCCCCTGGCATGGATTTCTTAATCTCTGCAAACTTTGGCATTTTTATTTGTGACTTGTTGGATGGTTAAATGGAGATTGAATGCAATTTCACTGGCTCAGTATCTGGCCTATTTTATGGCCCCAGAATGTGTTGTTAGTAATGACAAATTTTTGTCACCATACCCTCATTTGATTAAGAAGTTAGAGTCTAAATTCTTTTTCTAAATATACTGGTCAATATTAGTAGAAGAAACCAACTCCCCAATATAGCTGCCTGTTAGGCATTATGGCAGCGGAGCAAATGCTATGTTAAAATAATTAAATAACTGCAAGGCAAAGGGTTAGAGAAAACACCATCTGGCAGCTCTCTGCAAGTCATTTAGGAGTGAGTTGGAAGATAATGAAGGCCATTGCATTCTGGTCATGGATGGGTCCTTCTGCTTGGCTGGTGTTTCAGCTTCACTCAGAATAAAAATAGCCTATGCATCCTTTACTACAACTCGGTAAACACAGACTATGTGAATAAAAATAAAAGGATTCACAAGAAAGTGTTGGGGGAGATTTGCCGCAATTATTTTTTTCTTAGCGCACCCATGAATCTCAGCATAATCAACAGTCTAATCTGAACAGTCAGACATTTCTTTTTGGCAGTGCGTTGTCAGCATTATAGTCGTTTCTGAGCAAAACTGACCATATAAAATATCCCATAGGTCCACCAAGCAATCTTCAGATCGAACGTTTGTGGGGCTTAAAGCAGCACTGTGTATAGACTCACAAAGGGGCCAAATTAGACTTGGCCACCTCCTTGCTTTGAGGGCAGTATTTCCCAAGTCTTGATCTCTATCCAACAAAATGATGAGGCCAATTCAGCGCAAAATATATAGATGAAAATGAATGCCAGATGAGTATAGTATTCTTCTAAAAATACTTTGTAGCTGGATGTGATGGTGCACACCTCTAATGCCAGCACTCAGGAGTCAGAGGCAGTCAGTTCTCCATGTGTTTGATGGCAGCCTGGTTTGACAGGACAACCTAGATGGACTACAGAGTGACACCCTGTCTCCAAAACAAACAAAAATATTTGTAAATGTTAGTTATCCTAGTCAGGTAAATTTAATTTTGGGGGACTCTACTTGAGGAAATGACTTAAATTTTAGTGCATCAATTCTCCCCCACCCACTTCCTCATTCTAGTTTTTGAGATAAGATTTTATGTATCTCATGTAGCCCAGGCTGGCCTCACATATGCTGTATAGCTTAGTTCTGGGGTTACAAGGTATGTGACCACACCCAGTATCAGTTTTCTTATATACAAAATAGAATAATTATATACTAACTCATACATAGTTATGAGGATATAAGGCCACAGTCAGGTGTCTTGGGGTACAGTGCCCACACGTTTCACCTGTCTGGCTGTTCTTGCTTTTCTAACACAAGAACAAAGAATTTATATTTTTATATATGGATTTTATACTCTTCACATAAATGTATTTTGGCAATTCTGGAATGTTTTGCTAATATTGCTATGTTTATTGTTATGTGATGACACTAACCCATAGCTGGATTCTAGAGAGACTGCAATGATAGAAACATAAAAGGGAGCCAACTGTCAAATGCAAGGGAGAGTAGCAGAGTAGTTTTAGGATTATGTTTTGAAACATGTTGCTAATATCAAATTGATTTTACTCTTTTGGAAGAGGTATGTAGAAATAGCAAGGAAAGTGCACAGATGCAGAGGGTTTCTACCCTGAGGTTATTGTCTCCTTTCTGCTACAATCAGCCGTGTATGGACATTGAACACTTAATCTCACCAGCCCCTAAGGAGATGGATGGACACGATTAGTGTTTCCTCAGTCAGGTCACATATTAGAATCACTCAAAGATTTAGAAACACAGTACACCTGGCTCTACTAGAGAAACAGAATTATAATCTCTCTGGGGAAGAACTAGTCTCCAAATTCACCAGGCATTTGGGCACAGCATGAATCTTACCACCTATCTGATTAGCGATCACTGGGTGGCTTCCAGCTCTGAAGTCTTGTGTATTTGCCATTTTTCTTAATACAAACATGCAGATAAAGATGCTTCTCAGTTAAGAGCACTGGCTACTCTTGCAGAGGACCCAGGTTTGATTCCCAGAACCCACATGGTGGCCAACAACTGTCCTCGGGCATTGCAGTACGGGGTGCACTTACACATATGCACACAGTGCACTCCTACACTAAAATAAAAATAACAAATTTTAAAAAAGATGCTTGTCACAATGAAAGCAGATGAACATTAGTATTTAGAGAAGGTAAAGGAATTTTATTTATGCTATTAGGTTCTGGATAAAGCAAGTTATTTCCTGAATCTTACTGTAAACGATAAACCCTTCTAGCCCTTTGAGAGATCTCTTGTCTTTGAGAGATATGATGCTTCTTCTACAACTCTATGGGGCGCATGCTAGATTCAGTTATCCTCCTGCTCAGTTTAGCTCTTTTCTGATGTGAAAAGCTCTACCATTGTAAAACTCTGGATTTAATAGAGGTGAGATACTTAGTAGATGGAAGGCCTGCTCTCCGCCTATAGGCTGCCAGTGAAGGAAAGCATGGGAGATTGTTGGTAGAGAGGATTTTTTTTCATACATTGATCATAGCACAGGACATCAGTCTGAACAAAAATTTTCATAATAGAAATATTAAGTGATAAAACACCCATACTTTCCATTTATGTTATTGACATGATGGAAGGAACATATGGCTTGGATTAGGGAAGCGAATATTAGCTCTGAGGCTGCATGTGCAAGCAACATTAATTAGGACTGAGAGTACCTCAAGTACTTGACTCAGAAAACAAATTTGTTTAATAAGCTTCACAGTGTGCAGATGCCTTCCTCCCTCCTTTGCCATGTTTCTCAGGAAGGCCGTTTCATCTGTGCGGAGCTAAGCACACTTGTGCAATCCCATGATTCTTGTACTTCATTTGGTTCATAGTTAGGCGTTGGTTGACCCTCACATGAATAAGGAATCTTTCACAGCACATAGACCTGAGTGAGGGCAAGCTTCATTATGTAAAATCAGGGTCCTTTCTCAAGCCTGATCGGCTCAGGGCCTTGCCTTCCCGGAGGTGCCTGTCAGTGGAATACCATAGTCTGCTGTGCTGTCTCCCTTCCCGGGGATGCTCTGCTCCAGGGTTTGCTTGAGTGGAGAATGTTGTTCATGTCCTGCCTCATGCTTCTATTGGCTCCTGCTGCTGCCTTTGATCAGTGGCTGATGAACCTCTCTTGGGCTTTGGGATGCTGATAAAAGCCATGTGTCTGGGTTAAGTCTTTGGAACTTGAGTTTTGACATTATCCAACTGTTAATATCAGCTAGTATGTTTAAAAACATGTGCACAAGGCCATGGCTACATGGAATTATCTAGAAAATACTGGCTGGAGAAGCTGACATATGGGTTTTGTCGAACCATTGGAAGCATATATTGCATCTTTTAAACTAGGAGAGGTGCAATGACTCCCTGGGGACAAATAAACATTTCCTGTGAAGTCCTCACTTGCTTAATGGCTAGCCTTGAGTTTTAAAGTCCTTGCTACCCTTAGTGAACTCATCGTAACAAAAGCAAAAGTTCTCAGCTGTTTTATTTCTTCTTGGTAAGAAGAAGGAAAATATTGAATAGAAATTGAGGAAAAGACTCAATCAGTTATTAAGGAAACATTATGGTGTAATAGAAAGACAAGGTTAAAAATGGAGTTCTGGAGCTAGACATTCTGACTTTATGCCCTACTACCTGCTTGTTTGAAACCTCAGGCAAGCTACTAAAGTTACTGTACTCTGATTTCTTTGTTTATAGCTTATATATAATAATAGATAGAAAGTGTTGATACTTGTAAAATGATTGGTATAGTACCCGTATCTCAAAAGCTCTCAATAAATGCTATGGTCTTTTCAGCAGAGAGCCATGCTGGTTTCCTGTCAGCAATGAGTATCCTTCTCCAGATGTTCTGTGAGTCCAGCCAAAGGTTCTCTTTCAGTTTCTTCGGCTACTGCCAATGCTTTCATGAGGCTGTCCTTGTTTATAAAGTGTAGCCTAATACAATGTTGTCTAGAGTTATGTTAGCAGAAAATCAGTAAGACCATTCCTTTAAGCATTTCTCAGCTCCTCCTGTACAGCAGACAAGTGGTATGTGTCATTACCTAACTTATCAATCCAAACTTATTCCAAAAAGTAGTATTAAGTCCAGGATATATGACAGTTTCCAGTTGATTATCCTTTTTAGTGTTCCTGAATCAGAATAAAAAATGTTATTGAAATATAACTAATTCTTTAACTATGTTACACAAGTATTTCAGCTAGCTAGTCATTAAAAAGCAAAACAAACATGTTTGCTTTATTGTTGATATACCTCACCTGGATCCAGAAAGCATTTAGGTGCACTGAAAAGTGCTTCAGACAATGAGTTACAAACTCACATCATCTCCTGACCTTCCATGTTACTACTTGATAGAAAGAAGTCAATGATGTTTGCGTCCCAGTTTCATTTAAATACATTCTTTTACTGACAAAAAAATGCAGTAGAAAGGGAAAGGAAACTCTTGTCCAAAGGTCACACCGTGAAGTATTAAATGTCCACACTGTTTTTATGTTTCAAAATATAAATTGATAGTAAGTGGTTGGCTTATCATAGTTCCTGACAACTTGTGACAGGCTCATCTCACTCCACCCAGTCTTCAGTTCCTCTAATATGTTTGTGGTTATATATTTCATTGCTGACTTGGGTCTTGAGGTAAAACGTGAATGTGGGGTTCTCAGGGATTTGTTTCTCCTGATGCCTGGTAGGAGTTCAGTATCATTGTCAATAGTTCTGTGTTCCTTTCATATAGATGGTACACTTTTTTGAAGAAACTTGGAATATAGTAGATTGGGTTTTGCTGTTACCTTTAAAGCTGCTGTGGGAACAGAGGCCTTAGTCTGTGAGATAAAGGGGACTAAGTAGTTTGATGCTTGCTTTGCTAAGTTACATACATTGATCTTATGATACTAAGAATTATCATAGTTTTAGGCTGGGCGTGGTGGCACACGCCTTTAATCCCAGAACTTGGGAGGCTGAGGCAGGTGGATCTCTGTGAGTTCAAGTCCAGCCTTGTCTACATAGTGAGTTCCAGGCAAACTGGGGCTACAAGGAGACCGTGTCTCAAAAAGGCAAAAAAAAAAAAAAAAAAAAAAAAAAGAGAGAGAGAGAGAGAAAGAAAAAGGAATTACCATAGTTTTCACAGTTTTAGAGAAAATTACTGCTAAAAATCTAAAAAGTAATCCCTTAAATTGTTTCTACTTTGCATGCATTAATTAACATTGCACTAAAGCATAGAGGTTTTAAAGTAGTTGAGTATCTGACACAAACTTTTTTAAGTTGCCCTTATCTTTTATCTTAAAAATTTATTAAAGACTTTTTATTGAATTTTTGTGAATTTCATACAATATATTTTGATCATATTTAGGCTGCCTCCCTGATCTCCCTCCCCTTACTACCTCCCACCTGATTTCATACACATACATATATACATACACACACACATACACACACGCACACACATTTAAGGCCTATCAATTCAAATTTGTGTCCCCTTCAGCATGGGTCCATCCACTGTAGCCTAGTTAACCTACTGAGTGTCATACCCTTAAAGAAGAATGACTCTTCATTTGTTTTATATGATTTGATCATCATATTTTTTTCTAAATATTTTATTATTTTTATTTTATGTGTATGTGTGTATAACCTGCATGTATGTAAGTGTACCTGTCTCATGCAATGACTGTGGAGGTCAGAAGATGGTGTCAGAGCCCCTATATATTGAGTTATGGGCAGTTGTTAGCTGCCATGTGGGTGCTGGGAACCGAACCCAGGTCCTCTGCAAGAGTAGCCAGTGCTTTTAACCATGCTCTTAACTATTGAGCCATCTCTCCAGTTGCTGAGCATCATTTAACTTCTTTTATTTACTTTTGAGAGTAGGTATAGTTATTTACTGCACAAGATAAGCATAATTTATTGAGAAGGAATATATTTTTGAAATTTTTTATTACATGTACTTGCTCTCTCTCCCCCCTTCTGCCTCTCTCTCTCTCTCTCTCTCTCTCTGTATATGTGTATGTATGTGTGTAAGTATGCATGTGGAGGTCAGAGGACCATTGGATCCCGGGGTTGAACTTAGGTTGTCAGGCTAGTGGCAAGCACTTTTACCTTCTGAACTGTATCCTGAGTATTTCCCCAGAAATACCTCCTGAATATATGTCCAGAAGGAATATATTCTTGTCAGGCAAGTGCTGTTATTCATATATGCTAATTGTGTAATGGGAGTTTTGAAAAGTAAATGGAAAATAAAGTGACTGTATGATAGAAATGATAGTGCAGAGCATAACTGGGGGACCTAATCCAACCCAGGGGAATCGTTGCAGTTTCCCAGGAGATTTGACATCTAAGTACAGGAGGGGAATTCATCAGAATAGTTCAGGGTTAGCAGCCAAGCAAGAGCCTGAAAGTGAAAGAACTGTTCAAGTCCAGGAACAGAAGGTAACACGTGTGTGTGTGTGTGTGTGTGTGTGTGTGTGTGTGTGTGTGCTGGGATAGGGTGGCAGAATGTGCCAGGGGCAAACAGCAGCAGGCAAGTGATGAAACTTTCCAGGCTCACAAGAAGTACTATGTGGATCCTAAAAATGATGAAGTATTGATAGCTTCTAAAAACAAGACAGTGATCAAATTAACATTAAGAAGCAGAAAGAAAAGGAAAGAACAATTCTGACTGGAGTGTGGCAAGTGCTTTGGAGTAGCAGATCTGGAGGCAGAGTAGGAGTATGCTAGGACACGAGGGATACTGTGGGGGAATCAACAGGATTTTATGATTGAGTTATTACAAACTGCTTGTTGGATTTCTGCTTCTGCTCTCTTTAGAGTAGCCCACTTGGAGCACAATCTCCCACTGTAAATATCGATACAATCTAGACAAAATATATCAGACAGGATATGTAGATACTGAAGAGTAGCTCCAATTTGTGGGAGGTGGGAAACATAAGGAACCACACAAGATTTCTTTCAAAGGCTGTTTTCCAGACTACAGTGCATGAACACAAGGAAAAAAGGATTAGTTTGTCAAGTGAAGGATACAGAGATCAGAATTTGTAACTACTGGATTGGCTGAGATTCTGAGCTAAGGATACTCAAAATGGGGTACTGCAGAGAAAACTATACACAAATTTGCAGAGGAACTCTTCTTAGGTCCTTGGTGCAAGCACAGGGTGAGATTCCAGGAGGTCTGAAAGGAAGCTTCCTTATGGGAGCTGAGATTCAAGCAGTCATTCCAGGGCAGAAAAGTTTCTAGGGAGCAGGTTAAGCCTGAGTGGAGAGAACCTGCTAGAACTCCAGGCATTTATTGGACCCTCAGAAGACAATACTTTAAGGATAACTGTCAGATTTTAGGGATAAAATCAAAGCTAGAAGAGACTACCCCAACATAACTTAGAACCAGGCCTCAGATTTATGGTAAAATAAATCTGCACTAGTTTAAAGGTTTCACACAAAGCTGAACCAATGTTAGAAGACGACAGCATTATGCAGTGACTCCCTCTTCAACACATTCTCCACAATGCCCAGCTTTCAACAAAACAGTGACTACTTACTCAAAGAAGCATGTCATGTGATAAAACTCTTAGTGAAAGCAAGCCTGGAGACTGTGCTAACCAGGACTTCATACTGACTGATTTTAAGTTGTGGCTGACCCTGTTTTAGCTGAGCAAGAAGAAAAATAAACATCACAGAATTCATGAAAATTATCCTGTAGAGAGAGAAAATCTACAACAGATATGATAAAGAAATAAAACTTTCAGTGTGTTAGATGAAGCATAGCCACAGCATAAGGAATACTAAAAGGAGATCTGGAAAAGGTCAAGTAAGTGGGGCTTCTGGAGGGACATGAGGAGATAACATCCCCTTTTGAGCTCGGACTTCTATAGTTCAGGCTGCACAATAACAGCAGGAGCACACTTATTTGTAGGAAGATGGTATTTGTGGAAGGTTTAGTTTAGCTGTCTATGAAAATTTAATTGGAACTTCACAACAGGCAATTAGACATGTGCATTTGGCAAGCAGAACATTCTGTTCTGTAGGTGTTAGTTGGATGTGATCAACATGTGATTAAAAGCTAGGGCTAATATCATATAACTCCAGAGAAGAGAAAAATCCAGAAGTTCTTCAAGACTCAAATACAGAAGATATAGATGTGTGCCAGTGAGTGACAGATAACTGATTGGTGAAAGATTCCAACCTAGTGTATTGTAATCAGTAATAGTTTTAGAAAGAGGAAATGGCCAGCTGTGCCAAATGATGACGAATCAAATCATGTGAACCCTGATGTGTTTCCTAGGATTGTGAAACAAAGAGTAGGTTGGAAATGATTCTAAAATGTGGGCCAGACTGTAGCTTATAGTGGGATGAAGGGAAAATACTAGGCAGAAACTGTCACAATGAAGATAATTTGCCAGCCAGGTATGCAGGGTAGTATGGGAGGAAGGTTGACAGATGCGTCTCAGGTGAGCATATGCTCATATTGTTTCTTGGGTAAGTCTTTGGTGCCCCCCTGAAGCACAGAGCAAAATGTTTTGACCTTTATTATACAGTTCTTGGGTGATAGTATTACCAAATTTGTATGCCAGGACTTTTAGCTCTACCTCAGTTTCTTTCTCATTCAACTTGATATATTGGATTTTTTTCCATTTGAAATATTACAAGGTAGAAAAGCTTACAGCATTTTTCTTATTCAGTTTATTTAACCTTTACTCGGGTGAAGTTTTAACCTAGTCCCATTTGTATACAGTTATCACCGTTTCCGAGTTTGGAATAAAAAAATTAGTTTTAAATTGATGAAACTTTAAAAATATTTTATTTTTATTTTATGTGTATGAGTGTTTTGCCTGCATATATGTAAGTGCAGCATGTGTGTGCAATGCTTGTGGGGGGCAGAAAAAGGCATTGGATCCTCTGGAACAGGAGTTAAGCACAGATGTTAGCCATCATGTGGGTGCTGGGAATTGAATCCAGTAAATGGGGCTTCTTCTGTTAATGTCTGTACACAATGTAAATAATATGCAGGTTTTTTTAGTCTACTTCAGGCTACCATAGCATAATTCCTGAGACCAAGTAATTTATACAACAATGATTTTTCTTTTTTACCGTTAAGGATGCTGGAATATCTGTAGCTTGCGAGGTATGTCATTCTGTGGTAGTGGGAGGCAGAAGGACTAGAGAGAATGCATTTTGGGGGACTGAACTCATCCTTTTGTGGGGAACCCACTGCCCACGATAATCCTGTAATCCATTTATAGAGCAGAGCCCTCGTGAAACAGTCACCTCACCAAGGTTCAACTTTTCACAGGTCTCTCAACACTGCTACCCTGAGGATTAAATTTCTAGTATTTTAGCTTTGGGGGACTCTTTCAAACCATATTATCAGCTCATCATCACCTTCCTCCAAATATAAAATTGGAAATGCTAATTCAAGACAATCCTGCTTATAGTTCCAGTAATGGAGTGATATACATACCAGGACGATTCTGAGAATTTATGCCACGCTAAGGAAAAATGAAGGGGAATTCGAAGTGCATATTTATGCTGATAAAAATAAATCACAATGTTATACCTATTTAACATGTTAGAACTGAGTCTGTGAGTGTGCTCCTACAGGACAGAAAGACATCAAAATGAAATTTTTTTTATCAACAACCATTTGCTTTGAAAAGTGCAGAAAGATCACTTACTCAAAATACATGTGTTTTTTCTCTTGCTTCCACTGATAATCAGAGACATTCAAATGTTCAGACTCATTTAAGATTTGTTTCCTGTGTTCTGAGGCTTTCTCCAGTCCCTGTTACTCATCTTGACATATTTTGAATTTTAAAACATCTAGTTATCCTGAAGTGTCTATTCATGAATGAATGCAGATCATCAAGCAAGTCAGCAATTTCAACGCGTGCTTCTGAGGGACTAATTGTTTTATTAAACCGCTAATGCTCAAAGTGATCACAGGACACTTAAGCTATCACAGTCCTGATAATATAAAAAACAACCATAGCATTTACTGGGAATAATGGCAGATTGTTTTGCTATTGGGGGAATGCGTACAGAATGGTGACCCCCTGTGCCCCTGGAAGACCGGAACAGGCCATGGAATCAGATACTAATCCGTGTTTAATTAACAGTATCAAGACTCTGGAAGCATCTTCAAATATGATATCATTTACTATGTGATTTGTATTTAGCGAAGTTCATATTTTAACAATGAACACAATCTGTTATTTGAGTGTCAAAGTGAGTGAAGTCGAATGTTCATTGTCATAGGCTGGAAGTAGTTACAGGAGTTAGAGATTCTTACTTTGCACAGAAGCTCTTTGGAAAAAATGTAAACCGACCTGGTGTACTAGGACTTGGGTTTTGAGGTCAGAAACTTGTGCTTCATGCAGTTGGAAGCAGGAGGAAAGGGAAAAATACCCAATGCTGCCCACCATCTGAAGTAAGGCTGCGTAGCCTCAGATGGTACTTGGTGATGGCTGTGGCTCTGAAACAAGCAAGCAAAATGGCTCAGAGGAAAGCACTCTTTGGCCTTGTCTCCTTCCCCTTAATTAATGTTTTTAATCAAGGTCTTTGAATACTGACTGCTAAGACCTTGGTTTGAACTTTCAGGCATCTTGGAGGTCAATAAGAGCCAAGCCTCAGGCATGGTCAGCATGCTATTTCCACACAAAGATTAGCTCTGGTTTTTGGGGGCAGGGAGGGAAAAGAGGCAGGAAGTCACTTGATGCCACCACAGGGAAGGTGCCTGTTCCAAGGCCCTTTGGCTGTAACGTCCTGCTGCTTAGAGTGGGACTCTGAGTGCTGTAGCTGCATACATTAATTCCAATGCATCGCTCTTGTACATGGAATTTGTGGCATGACACCTAAAGTATATTAATGTTTACAACTCTTCTGTTGTAAAGAAAATAACTAATCTGAGGTGCTGGTGGGCTCAAGAGAATGAGCTAAGTCAACCAGTTAGATATTGCCAGCTCTTAAGAATCAGGAAATCTGTTTTTGTGGTTCAGGTCTAAACCTGACTAATATAGAGACAGATTGTGACCTAGTTCCTGTCTTTACTTGTGATGTTTAATTTTATGACATCTTGACTGGAGCAGACATTTGATCAAACATTGATCTGAATGTTTCTATGAAGGTATTTCTGGAAAGATTAACATTTAAATAGAGGGATTTAGAGTGAATCAGATTGCCTTCCATCTATTGGGAGGGCCTCGCCCAACCAGCTGAAGTCCTTAAAGGAGCAAAGCTGACCTCCGAAATGGGACTGCTGCTGGTGGACTGCCTGTAGGTTCGTGCTGGAACTCTAGTCTCCAGCCTGCTGACCTTCTCTGAAGACTTCAGACTTGACCAACTTCCACTATTGTGTGAATCACTTGCTTGCAATAATCCCTGCCCCCAAATACATACTACCACATATGCCTCTTGCTGATCTGTTTTTTTCTGGAGTTTCTTAACTGTATTTTGCCTAACCATACAATTAAAATTATTCTTATAACAGGAGAGAAATTAAAATGATTGAATGAATCAAATAGTCAAAATACGTAATGGAGGCCAGGGAGATGGATGTCAGTAAAGTGCTGCAGAACATGAAAAACTGAATCTGGATCCCCAGCACCCATGTAAAAAGCCAGGCACTGTGGCACCTGTCTGTAACTCCATTGTTGGAGAATCAGAGGCAGGTGGATCCCTGGAACCTGCTGGCTAGCTGACCTAGCCAATCAGTGAGCTCTAGTGAAAGCTTCTGTCTCTAAAATTAAGGTGTAGAGAGGCTGATGAAGACATGCGATGTCAGCCCCTGGCCTCCAAACACATGTGCACACACATGCACACACATGAACACGAATGCATCCATACATTGCACACATTCACCCCAAATATGTAGCAGTAATTTTTCTTGGAAAATTAAGTTAATAGAGGAGTCTTAGGTGATGAAGAGTGATTCTTACTACCACTGAATCCAAAATAAATGGAATGCACATGAAAGTGCAGTAATCCTTAGTGAGTTGTAAGATTGATGGTTTAAGACAGACTTACTGGTCCGAGGGGAAAAAAGCCTGCACTGCAGTCTTGGCATTGGTTATCATCAGATTTGTTCCTGTTGATCTTGCTCTTCAATTGTAAAATGATGTGTATCAGTCTTCAAAGGTTTTTAGTTCCCTTTGGTTATAAGGTGTTTTAATGTCATCATTGTTTCTGGGGATCCTCCTAGAATTTGGGTATGTCACTATTCCAATGGGTTCTACTAACCAGATGCCAGCGTGGTGACATTGTAGGATGAAACACGTCCAGATGGTGAGATGGATGATGAGGACTTGAAAGAGTATGGGCATTGGACACGAGAAGGCTTTTCCCCTCCCCAGGCTCTGTGGGGAGAGAGAGGGGATGAAAGGAAGCCCTCTCTACAGTTAGTGAATAAAACTCGCTCAACATTGCTCTTAAGAATGAAAGGAAGAAGGGCTCAACTCTAAATTGTATCCCAATAAAAGCCTTCTTATTTACATTCATGGCTTTGCCTGCAGAGGAACTTGGTTGTTTGCCAATGGCTTAATGTCTTGAGAAAGCTATCGGTCATTTTGCAGCCCAGTGTTTAATAACACCATCTCACAAATCTGATTTTTTCAGTCTTGTCACCAACTTGGGTGTGGAACACAAGCTTCAAATAAAACTTTAATAATAAAACTTTAGTGACCTGAGTGGCATTTTATATCTCGTCTCCAAACATACTCCTTTTATAGACAATCCTGTGAATTCTCTGCTGTATTCATTGACCAAAATATTCATCCGAGCTGAAAAAGATCATTGCAATTGTGACTCTTTTCCAAGACAAAGGAAAATGCATCCATGTAGACTGTGTTGCTAAACTGCGCCCAGAACTGTTTACCAGATAACTAGCATCCATGTTCTCTCACCAAAAGAGAACATTAAAAATGTTTTCAGATAAAAAATGTAGACTATATAAAAGCATAAATTTTAATTTGTTTGATAGATAAAAAAGGGTATGTTGGGATGGTGAGATGGTCCAGCAGGTAATGCACTTACCACAGAAGCCTGAGACATGAGTACAGAGCTCTGGAACTCATGTAAAGGTAGAAAGGGAAAACCAGTTCCACAAAGTTATCTACTGACCTCCACATGTGCATCATGACATGCACACCCCCACATACATATCATGCACAGACATACAATGAAATGATATTGCTTTCCTTCCATGTATTCCATTACTAGTTATTGGTGAAGCAAATTATTTTATTATGAAAGACTTTAAATTTGTCTTTTGTGAACTGCCTTCTTAGTCCATTTTTATTTTTACTACATTTAAAGAGCTTTTTACATATGTAGGACAGTCACAAATTTCCTTGCTATTACAAAGGAAAAAAGAGTTTAGCTTGCCGATTTTCTATAATTGGTTCAGTTTTTCTCATGAGCTTCTTTTTATGGAAGGACTTTGGTGGAAGGGGTAATGACGAGCTTAAGCTTATTGATGAATGTAGCTCAGCTATTCCTACTCTAAGCAGATTTGATTTTCATGGGTAAGCTACTCTGAACAAATCTCAGACTTGTGTTGCTTCTCCTTGTCTCTGGCTGTTTTCTGTGTTGGGAGGGGAGTGCTAATGTGATGCCATCCAGCATGGGGAGGGCGGGTGGAAAGGAGCCCATTGCAATCCTTTGCTGACTTTGTTGGAGGGTTATTTGATGCACTGTTGAAATATCCTGAGACTGAAGTTGTTCTCCTGGCCTGGTCAGGGTCTGGAAGCTATCTTGCCTTCTCCAACTGCATCTCAGTGGGAATTACAATGTCCTTCATTTAGCTCTGACTGCATCTACTCTACTCAAGCCTTGGTCATATGCAGCCACAAAGAAGTCAAGGGAATGTCTTTCCTTAAGGACCCTTTGTTTTCCTAACCACTTGTGGTGCTCTGTTGTATTCAGTTCATCTCTTCAGGGTTCCAGATCGGGAGAGGGACAGAGTCTCTTCCTCTGTGGCTTTTCTCTCCACCTTTCTCAGGGCCTTGAACACGCTAGGCAAGTGCTCTACCATTCAGCTTTTTTTGCCCCCCCCCCCCCCCATCTTTCTGAATATTTCTAGTATCTGGAATTTTGGTCCTAGAGCAAATTTGGTTTTAAATTAACCAGAGGAATTTGATTCCTGATTTCCCTTACTCTAGACTTTGCCACACCTTAGCAGGCTACCTCTGGCAGACCAATCATCTTTGTCTTTCCTCTGGCCTTTGTGCTGTAATCTGATCCTGGGGACAGTAAGTTTCAGTTGTTGAAAACCATTCTCCCAGCTTGTTGCACTGGTCTTGGCAATTTAAATGGGCATTTCATGGCATCTTCAAACTAGTGGTTATTCATGGAAAAAATAGATTATTTTGATGTTCCCTAAATGTTGTTTTATAAACACATAAGACCCTACAAATTCTGATGTATAGGTCAGGCAAACTAATATGTTTCATGTATGTTGTAAATGTCTATGCCCCTTTCCATTATTAGAGTAAAATTGACATTGCTGTAGAGACGTTTTCATGTCGTCAAATCCATGACTCACATGTTTTACAGTTTCTTAATCTGTAAAGTTAAAAAATCCTGTCCTGTCATCAAGGAACAAATTCACATTCTTTTTCCCCCAATACTTTATGGATTTTAAAAACTACCTTGAAAGCATTTGATAGCAATTTCAACATATAAACATAGATGAGTGTGCACATAGAAATAGATTTGTTAGTCAGCTCTTGAGGTAAGCATGTTTTGCTCAATAATCCTTTTCTTCACTGATTTGCAATGTTACTTTATTCTATATTAAATTCTTAGTTGATTTTCTCTATTTCGGCACTTCACCCTGTCTTCATTGACAGAACTGCTCATCCTTTACTAGTTCAACAATGTGCTTAACATCCAGCCTTCTAAAATCTTTATGAGTGGTCAAGCTGCTTCCCTTCATGATTTGATTTTTCAGCATATGTTGGGTCTTCTTATTAATATTAGTCCAAATAATTTTTAGAATACTTTCTAGTTTCCCTCAAAACTGATTGGTATTTTTAAAGATTAAATCATGAGACTAAAAGAAGAGCAATTAATAATTAATTTTTTTGTCTATAGGACAAGTTAGCATTTGTGAATTTAGACATGGGAATAATTATCTCTGCTCCTTGCCCATCATTCCATTGAGGCCAAAGTACAAGTTAACAATTACACATCAGAGTCAAGAAATATGGCTCATCTATATTTTAAAAATCCAGGAAAATATTTATGACTTAAATAGTTAGGAACCGAAAACATAGATTTTTTTCTTTCTAATATCTAGATAAATAATGTAAAATTTTAATCCTACAGATTAGACTCCTAAGGCTTCTCTTTCCTCACTTCACATTTGTCAGTGCTCTGTTATTACAATGATGAATTTCCAAGATTTTAATCTGAGTTTTTTTCAACCATTTTAACAACTAAAAGAAATAGAGGTTGTCTATCCATTTTCCCTTTGCTTCTGTTCCTTCCTATTTCTTATATTTTTATTATATCAAAAATTATTGAGCCTCTAAATGACAGGAATTTTTCTGTCACTATTTATTATACATTCAGGCCTAAGTATAAAGGGAATTCCATTCTAATCAATGACTTTATTTTCTCCTATGAGTATGTATGTATGTGCACATTATGTATATTCTTTGAGTGTAATCTGCACTCAAGACATGTCTATGTAGTTTCCTTGATAATGATGATTGCATGGTTGTTGTTACTGGGAGGGCTTGGATTTTGCAGTCTCCTCTAGTGACTGTGGATGCTCAGGGTGGCTCAGTGGCTGCTGTTGTCTCTCTAGGTCAAGCTCTCCAAATGCACAGGGCTGAAAGAATTAAGGGAGACCAGGAAAGGGACAAAGATCGGAGGCCTAGATAATATTATTTTTAAGAACTGTAGGAGTTCATAACCATTCAGCTTTGAGCACACAAGCAAAGCAAATATCCATCTGCTTGACACACAACTTGTTCTCCACTGCTCCCGACATTTCTTCGGGCTTAGTATTTGGAAACTGGGAGCGGACTAATCCAGCCTGGAAGGAAGAAAAGATGAAAGCCAAGACAAAACAGCACCTAAAGAGAACCAAAATTAACTCTGCCGACTCTAAGTGCCGCCTGTTAGTTACAGGCAAATAGAAGTTTTAAGTCCTTTATTGGGGTTAGAGGCCTTTTTTATTTCCCCCATCTAAAACATTTTCTAAACTAATCTTTAGAATGTTGGATTTTACCAGAGAACTACATAATAAAAAAAAAACATGATCTATTTCTTCAAATCAGAAGTGATGTTCTATGATTTTTAGCACCTTATTTTTAATAAAAGAATTGTGTTATAAAGTTTAACTCATGCCAATAAATTAGCAAAAACTGAGTTTATTTGTTATCATAGCCACCCACATTTAGCGCAGATGTTCAGCTTTCATTAGCTAAGATAAATTAGCAGTGGATTTATGGGCAATAGTAAACTATGCAAGTTCATATTTCCTTTCTTGATCGTTTTATAGAGGCCTCCTCAATGTCATCAGCCAGCTTGTCCTTCAGGAAATCCTTGCATCTGTCAGTGAGCCTGAAGTCTTCCATATTGATGGTTCTCAGTGTTGAAGCAGTTATCTGGTCAGAGAGCATAGGAGTCAGCTCAGCTAGAACCCAGAATCCATGGAGCATTTCATGGATTTTGTAGAGACTAGAATGGTTTTCTTCAGAAGATGTAATGTGTTATTTATTGACTGTCTATCTCCTTGTTTCAAAAGCCTCTAGGAGTTGAATTCATGCACGGACTCAGGAGATATATAGAAGAGGAAATCGGAAACCCTTGCTATATTTATCATATATTTGAATTTATGCAAACTCAATTTACCATATGCATGCCTTCTTCATTTAACATAACTCATTTTTAAAAAATATTTTATTGTTATTTTACATGTATGCGTGTATACTTGCATTTATGTAAGTACACCTGTGTCATACATTGCCCACAGAGGTCAGAAGAGGGCGTCAGATCCCCTGGAACCTGGAACTAGAATTATGGATGGTTGTTAGCTGTCATGTGAGTGCTGGAATTGAACCCAGGTCCTCTGCAAGATCAGCCAGTGCTCTCAACTGCTGAGCCATCTCTCCAGTCCCATATCCAACTCATCCTTTCAGGAACACACTCAATATCTTAGTGCTATCCAGGACAAGAAACCAAATGTACAGAGAGCTACAGAACAGTACACCTATCTTTTGAACCAGCAAACACTTTGTGGGTGGGTGGCATGAGGTCTCAAAAATCAATTGTACTGTTTATTGACTATAATATCTACCTTTTGGAGAAATAAATCATAGAATCTAGCTTATGATCCCCAGAATGACCAGAAGTGGGGTTTTACAATTAAACCTGAGGACTGTTGCTAGAAATTCATTTTTTTAAAACTGTGAAGCCCATTGATTTATGATTCTTTTAGCAATGTCAGCTAAAGAAATCTTATGATCAAGAATTATGACAAACATGTTAATGCTGGTTATGCTTTGCACTGGATCAGTGAAAACTGGGAAAACTTAGAGGCAGATGAACAATTCCAGATGAGCACTACAAAGTCATCCAGGTGCAGAAGAAGTAGGCCTGAGGGTAGCCATGATGTTGAGGAGAGAAAGGGAATGGTAAAAGCTGTTGTGAACATGGACTATTGCTAGAAACTAATTGCTCATCACAATGACAGGGCTGATTTGAATTGTGTGACATTTTGAGAAAAGATAATTAAGACAGCATAAATGCTACTAAAAATACAGGCTAAGCTGGAAGGATTCCAGATATGAAGATGCTATGATTTGAGCTCATCCCCCTCTAAATGCATGCTGTTCTGTTCAGAATAATACTCAGAAGGAAACTCTAGGAGATGACTGCTGCCTGAGATCTGCTCTCAAGGGGGGGATTGGCAACATTATGAAAACTTGAGTTCAGGTCCCTCTTATTTTCTCCTGCTTTCCACTTTCTGCCAAAGGATGGTGTAGCCACAAGAACTTTGACAGATGCTGGCCCCTTAATCTTGGACTTTCCTTACACACTTTTCTATTCATTACAAATTAGCTAATCTCAGGTGTTCTGCTACAGCAGCAAAAACTGGAATGGAGGGCTGAAGAGCTGCTTAATCCATAAAGTGCCTGTATTGGAAGCATGAAATCCTCAGTCTGATCCCAAGAAGCCATGTAAAAAAGGTAGGCATGGTAATATGCTTGTAATCCTAGCATTAAAGAGTTAGAGACAGGCAGAGTGCTGAGGTTTGCTAGCCTACATGGTAAACTCCAGGCCAGTCAGAGACTCTGTTTCAAAAATTAAAAAAAAAAAAAAAGCAAGGTGTACAGCTCTCGAGGAACAACACCCAAGGTTGTCCTCAGCCTTTGCATGAATGTGCACACATATACATATGTAACTGCACACATACATGCATCTGTACACACGGAAACATGCACACATACACATAAGATGTGGAAAATGGTGATTTTAAGCAGATAATCTTACTGTGAGCAAGTCCCACAATGAGATGCTATTGGAAGTTAAGATAATGAGTTAACTTTCTAATTCTTGCCAATGGGAACTCCAAGAACTTACAGACTAAAGAAGAGTCAGTCATTATTGACTGCAAAATCTGAAGATGCTGGGAAGCCACTGAGACCCTGACAGGAAGCACTGAAATAGATGTAGATGCAGGAGAGCAGGAAGTATTGCTAACAGTATCTGCTTAACTCCTGGGCAAGGGTGTTAAAGGAAACTCAACCAACACATTCAAATGAAAGGTTTGAACAGTGCATCAGTCAAAATCCTGGTGGGAAATATACAACATGAACATTTCTAACAGGAACTTTCACACTGGACAGTTTATATAAGTGTGTGGATCAAAGTGAAGATAGATGGTGAGCAAATCAGAGGTTAATAACAGCAGGAAACCACACATGCTGAAGGACCATGGGAGATGTGGAGTGACCAGAGCGCAGCACCTGGAACCATAGAGTGAGAGTGCACCATCTGGGAGCTAGGAGACTCAGCGGTGCCTAGGAGCCCTTGGGAAGGGGCAATTAATAGCAACAACACTCTGGCCTCTTCCCCAGCCTTCCTTCCCATCTTCCATCATTGCTTCCCAAGGGCCAGGTCTACCTTCAACTGGAGGGTGAGGGGACCCGAGAAATTGTTGCCTTCTACACAGAAATGAGGAAAGGGAGGGCTGAAGCTGATCCGCTCATTAAAAGAAAGAGGTCCGTACAGTTAGCCTGTCATATGTTACCTAATATGGAATACAGAATTCTAAGGTCTTGAGGGCTGTCTCCTGGGAAATTTTGTAAGATAAACAGATAAAATTGTGGATTTCTTTTCCCTCTTCTGTAACTTCAGTCTGGGAAAAAATGCAATTTTCAAAAGCTATTAAAAGCAGTGAGTTTAATGGTCATCTAAAAATAGGAGACCATGGATTTTCAGCTGCTCAACCACCCTAATCCTCCTCCGTTCCTGTATCTTGTCAGAATCATGGTGTGCTGCTTCTCTAGATGTCACAGAACAGCATCTGCAGAAAGGGACTGTCTGGGACTGTTACATAGTGTACAGAAAGCTTTCTACGATGCAAGGGTAGGTTCTAAGATAAGAACTAACAAGGAGCAAGGAATGAACTTAATTCTGCATTTTGCAAGTGATTTATGATTTCCTGGCTGGAGGACCCAGACTCATATGTTTAGATGTTTTGTCTTTGGATCTCTGTGAAAATCGTAGAAAATGTCACTGACTCTCAGAGATTTTACTTATACAGAAATGAAGAACAAAGTTTAAAGACAGAGACACAAACAGGAGCTCTATAAGTGCCCCAAACAATTGAATCAGTGGTTGCTGTTACTTGTTCCTGCTATAAAACAATGGGACTAAATTTAGCATTTGTACTTGATTGACAATATTAAGAACTAACATGGAGCACGAGAACTCACTAATTCACCAGCTACAGTTTACATACATGCTTCACACATACTGTGCCCCGCCTTTAACCTATCAACCATTTTCTCTCTAAGCCCATCTTACATGAACCTATTCCACAAAGCCTTCTGTTGTTTTCTCAGTAAGTGAACTCTCCCTGTGATCCCTGAGCTGCCCTGCACTTGTCTTCAGCTCTTACGTGGCAGTCACTTCCTGCCCTGTACTGTTTGTGCACGCTGGCCCCATATGATAAGGTGAAGACATAGGAACTGAATTCATATCTGGACAGCCCCCGCAGCAGCTTTCTTTGTGCCCTGCACAAACAACTGTTTAAAAATTATGCGCAAAACTTAATGTAACAGAGAGAAATTTCTGAGGGGTAGAACGTATTCAGTTCCCTCAGTCTCTGGCCCCCATACCTCAGCTCAGCTCATTTCTGCCTGGAGTCTTTATTCCAGGATTCTGGGTTAAACATTGCTTAAAATTCCCATTCGTTTTGTTGTTAAAAAAGGGTGAGATAGTTTTGAAATTAAAGCCAAGTAGTAAAACTGTTGTAATGGCTCTTTAATTGACAATGAAGCATGTGCATGGAAATAAAAACCCCCTAAACTGAACTGAGAATTATGCCACCTAGCATTGCTTGTTTTTCTTCCTAGCTGTTAAGGGAACAGGCATGATTTGAATGAGTCAAAACTTTCTTTCCTTCTTTTCTCCATGGAAGGCCCTGCTATTTCAGAAGTATGACACCCAAACTCATAGTTAACAACATGCACATCTATAAAACAGATTTCTTTTTAACTTTACAAAAACTTTATTGAGGATTTCATACATGTATATAAGATGTTTTGATCAAATCCATGCCCACTTCCTCCCCTCTAATATTCCCCCCTCTGAAGGGGTAACTCTAAAATATTTTAAGGATTAGATACATGCTCCCAAATACTTTTGACATTTTGACACTTTTTGCCTTTGGAACAGAGTATGTTGCTAACAGGCCCAAGGACATTTTGACTTTTAGCCAAGAAACTGGCTACATTTCTTTGGGGGTTTTTCACTCTAAGTGCCTAACCAATTCCTACCTCCTATTCTTATCATGCTATCCTCTGAAGAGGTTACCTGAACTGCCGATAGGGAATAGGGTCACAGACTGCTCTGGCTTCTTCTATGCTGAACAGGGACACAGGGTGAGGCAACTGGAGTACCCCTTCAGTGGGTCTATCTAAAAGACTCCCAAATTGTATAACTCTTGTCTCTAAGGGGAAAAGAATGTCATTGAATCATGAATGGGAGATGTAAAGGAGAAGCAAAAGCAAGAGTAATTAGCATTACAAATTCTAGATAGGGAACTAGAAGAAAAATCAGAACAGGGAAATTTTCAAATGTTCATGTAAGAGTCCATTGGAGTTTCTTGACAAGTGCTTCCAAAAGCATCCCTCTATTGGGTTCTTCCTCATTTTTCTTTTGTCTTCCAAGCCTGGACTAGTTGGCTGGGAAGAGTGGCTGGATACTCAGGTGAGGGTCCAGTGACCCTGCTTAGCACTCCTTTAATGAATGAGCACAACTGTGAACAAGCCCAATTGTGACTATGTTTAGTGATCAGGCTCAGCTGAAGTTGTGATGATGGTAGTTATTTCATACAGAAGGGACTGCTGTATAGCATCATCTTATTAAAAGAACCTGGAATTTAAAAGGATTTGGTGCTAGGAGCCACAGATGAGGGAGAACAAATGTTTGTTTTTCTCAGTCTGTGTTACTTCACTTAGTATAACAGCTTCTAGATCCTTACTTTTTGTTTCTTTTTGAATTCATAGACATCATGGAAGTTTAAAAGTTGAATCTAAGGATGAAAATTTGTCTTTGGTTTTATGTACATATGATAAAAATGAATGTGAATGAAATGATCATATTTTTAATCCACGGCCACCAAGACTGTCTTTTAAACATCATTACATATTGGGGTTTGATGTAAGTGTTTGAGTACATACTAAATAAATGTAGTGAGGACCATCCCATGAAGAAATATCGAACAAAATTCAGACCCCCAACCTTTTAGATTTGTGTCTCCATGACTATGTGGCTAAGTTCCAGAAGATTCCAAGCCACAAAATCTGGTTGCAATTAGAGCTGGTAAAAGAATACCCCAGGAGTTATTAACATGTAAATCTAGTAATCTGGGAAACTGAATATCTCAAGTTATAGTTTCTGAATTTGTACTGTCTAATTTTGTCCAAAATGACATTGCATATCAACAGCTTCACATAAGTTGACAGCAAATTGCATAATGTTTCTTTAAAATTGGTGTAGAAGAATGTGTGAGTAGCACAAGCTAAGACTATATCACACCAATGGCATACATAGTATGAACTATCATTTCTCTAATGGTCAGTTTCATTGGGTATGGTAAATATAAAATCCAAAAAGAAAAACGTTCCTGCCTATGAATAGGGCTACATGGTATTCTTTAGAAATATCCATCTGTGTCAAATGTAGAATGATTTATCTCAATGCTGGTATAAGCATGACAACCAAATTTTCTTATCTCTGCCAATAGCCTTGACATTTCAAATGGTAGTGCTGATAGGTTAAAATGTTTCTTGGAATTGCTCAACCACCAGGTCCAGAGCAGACACAGCTGGAATCAGTCAGGAAATGGGATACATGGCTAATCAGCTTATAATACAGACTTGAGATTTGACTGCTATTACTCTGCTTATGATCACTTGCAACACTCTCAAGTAACCTGAAATAATCGATTTGTTTTGAAAGCCAGTCACATGGTTTCTTTCCCTAAAATAAAAGTTTGATGTAGTGAACAGGCTGCACTAGCTGTCTGATATCCTCAGGGAAACAAAGACATGGAGGGACACTTTTCATTCTTTCTTCATGCTGAAATATAGTTCAGACCCTGATCAACTAGGTTTAATTTTCTGTTTGACAATCTCAAGAAGAACAGACTTATGGAGAAATAAAATAAGCCTGTTTCAAATATTCCTTTTTTTTTAAACCTGAACATCATGTTGTGAATGTTCTACACAAATGGATCATATCTAAAGCCAGTTACCATTAAGCATCTGTGTAAAACCATCTCATGCTGTTCAAAAAATCGTAAGTGGGCCCTACTTTGAATACTCCAGGATTTAGTGAGCAGGTCCATGTGGATTGGTCTACTTGGAGGAGGTAGCTCTGGCCTGAGATGAAATAGGCTTAGGTTTAAATCTTAGGTTCCTTCTGTTGGTTAGTTGAATCTGATCAAGTATGAGTCTCATTTTCTTTTGAAATTTGGAGTTCACAATATTTACTGCATATTCATGCATCCTTTCATTTGTCTAATACTTACCAAGCAGCTACTCTATATTAGGCACTTTAGTAGATTCTAATGATGCAAAGCCTAAATAATTACTCATTCTTTAGAGCCCTAGGTCTCAGCCATAAATAAAGGCCTGTTGTTTAAAAACAAAACAAGAGCCAAGTGGTGGTAGTATACCCAGCCCTTAATCCCAGCCCTTGGAAGGCTGAAGAAAGTGGATCTCTGTAAGATTGGCCAGGCTGGTCTACATAGTGAGCCCCAGGCCAGCTGAGGTTACAGAGACCCTGTCTCAAAACAAACTAACAAAACCCCCCAACAAAATGTAATTATGGTACCAATGTGGAGGGCGTGATAACTAAGATAGGACCAGCATGCCTGGAACTTGAAGATGTAACTGAATTTACTTCTCTGCTTTGTCAGGTTCCATAAAAGAAGTGATTTTAATTTGGTCTAAAGAACCAAGAAAACGATGAGCAGGTGTGGAATTATGAAAGGGCATACTGAGAAACACTGTGACTGTTACAAAATGTGGAGGGGTGGGGGGTGCGAGGGAAAGCAGATGTTTGTCATCCACGGAAGTCCAACAATCATACCATGGGCTTCTTGTCACTTCCATGTGTATTACCTATCTTTCAATAAATGCTAGGATATTATTTGGTTATTTTTTCCTTTTGAAAACATGAGTCTCACGGGTATATGCATATGTATGTGTGTTTTATATGTTTCTTAGTACTTCTTTTCATTATAGACTGAATCAGATTTCCAAGTGTGGAGAGAACTCTACCAACTTTTATTTTCAATGTCTTTCTTGGGAAGTACCTTAAGCTACAGAGTGGTGCTAACCGTCTAGCAATGACTTTTAATGTTATACTTTGAACTGTAAATGACAAGCATTTGTTATCCAATGTATATGATTTCAATGTTTAATCCTTATAATAATCTTAGATTCTTTTAGCCCCATCCTGGGAATTACCAAATGCCAATGATACTCATAACTTTAAGAATCAGAAAGTCCTGTGGAGGATTTGAGCTATGACATAGGTCTTAAAAAAGGAAGTGATGGCCATTGAGGCCCTGGAATTCTCATTAATATGGTCCCCAGACAAAGAAGAAGAATGTGTGAGTAGCACAAGGTAAGAATACCCAGGAAACCCAGAGGAAAACATCAGAGGCATGGAGTCCCTGCACGGGAAGTCATGGCAGCTGCTTGCACTTGGGCTTTAGTCAGTGGATACCTTTAGAGTATCTGAAGACTAGGAAACATAAATGTCATGATTGTAGTTGTTCTCTAGGAAAATGGCTATAAATCAGATTCTAGAGAGGAGGATTGAGAATGAGGAACCCAGCTAGATAAGTTTTAGCGAACATACACATGGTAGGGAGGAAAGACTTGAATTGTGCTTGCACCCTTAAGAACAAGTTAGAGAAGTATTCTGGATGTAGAATCAGTTAGCAAGTCACTGATGGGAGGGAGAGATGGTTTACAGTAGTGCCAAAGCTTTGAAATAAGTGAGGCTAGCTATTTCTATGAATAGATAACAAAGGCACCAAAGAAAGGGAAGCTGATGTTTCAAGGAGAATATGGGTTAATTGGCTGTATATATGTAATGTAGTTAGAGATGATAAACTGCTTATAAAATGAGACTTGTGGGCCAGAGGAAATCAAACCTTTGCCAATAATCTTTGTCCATCTCTATTTTCGTTTTGACTAAAATAAGTTAAGATGAAAATAAAGTATGTTTATCAAATTGTTTGGATTAAGCACAATATTGTCCTCATCTGACTCTCCAACACCTTCACTGATGGGTGAGCCTCTTTTCATAGTAAATGTTTGTTCACCTCGGTTTCTCTCTCAAAGGCCTCTATGATACCCCAGCAAATAGAGAGTGTCTGTCTCCCTTCTAAATGATGTATGACAGCTGGAAAAGGTTATTGGTTCTGAACCCAGATAGCTATGTCTCTTTATCTCTCTGAACTCCCATAATTAATCTTTTCCAGACTGACAATAATTCTACTGTTTTCACCTCACAGAGAAACTCATAGTTTTGCAACACTTCAGATAACTCATTACTGGGTTAGAAAGGAATGGCGATACTCCTTCAGGGTTCTCCAGTTTCGACGTGTGCTGTCAGGTCAATATTCTCAGCACAGCTAAGCAGGGACAGATGGTGCCCATTCCCTCGGTGACAGAACCACACAGCAATGTCAAAGGCATTTACATCCTTGAGAGAGAGAGAGATGTGTTATGACTAAAAGTTTCCCACCATGTGTACTCCAGGACACAGAAATGAAACTCCAATAACAATTCATGTCCAATTACGTTAAACTTTAATTACATGAGTCATTTAGAAATAAACTCAGTTACTTTCTTCTATTATCAATTCTCCAAGGATCCTTTTAAAAAGGGCATTAGTACACTTGATTTGAAGGTCTGTACACTAATGGTCATGTAAAATTCAAAATTAGACACATGTTCTACAATGAAAGCACATAAAATACATCATTAAAGTCAAATTTAAAAAGAAAAAGTGGGGGACTGGAGGGGACTGGAGAGATAGCTCAGTGGGTAAGAGCACTGGCTACTCTCACAGAGAATCTGTGTTCGGTTCCCAGCAACCACATGGTGGCTAACAACTGTCTGTATTTCCAGTTCCAGGGGTCTGAAACCCTCTTTTTGCCTTTACAGGCACTGTACACACATAGTGTACATACATATATGCAGGCACTCACATATATACATAAAATAAAAATAAATAAATCCTTTCATAGAAAGGAACAGTGAGATTCTCAGGAAAATGGGCATTAATCTAGATTACATAAAATCTTGTTTCTTTAATGCTTTTCATAACCTTTATGACTGTATTTTTTAAAATATTTTGTTATTTTTATTTTTTTGTTTTATGTGTATGAGTGTATTACCTGCGTGCATGTAAATGTACCTATGTTGTACAGTGCCTGCAGAGGGCCGAACAGGGCCTCAGATCCCCTAGTACTGGAGTTACAGACAGTTGTTAGCCATGATATGGGTGTTGGGAACTGAACCCAGGTCCTCTGCAAGAGCAGCCAGTACTCTTAACTGCTGAGCCATTTCTCCAGCACCAGTGAGTGTATTTTTCTGGTTCTATAACTATGGACTCATTCTTTGCTTAAATAACAGAAATCTGAAAGATGGTTGTAAAGGCACAAGCCTAAAATCCCAGCACTAGGGAGGCTAACACAAGAGAATTTCAAGTAGTTTGGTGCTAACCTGGGCCATCTACAGAGACACTGTCTCAACAAAACCCAGTTAGAGGAGAAGGAGGGGAAGTAAGTTTGATGAGTCTGCTGGCTTGAACATTAATCCCAATTCTGGCACTAACTGTCCACATAATCTTTACCAACTAACTTGTTTTCTGAATCAGATTTCTCATAAAGAACAAAGGTTTATAGCTAAGATTTCTTCTGCTTTCGAAATGTTGATTTATTAAATGCTTTTGTGAGATAGTGAACAGATAATGATATGAAATAGTTTAGTGAGATATAAAAATTCTTCTGGGATTCAGTGGGTAAAGTTCAAGCATAAGGACCCAAGTTTGGATTCCTTCTTTACTCGTGTAAAAAGTCAGGTGTGGCGTGTGCACTTGTAATTCCAGAGCTGGAAGGCAGAGACAGGAGGATCCCTGGGGTTTGCTGGCCATCCAGTCTAGCTGAATGGTTGAGCTCCAGTTTTAATGAGAGACTCTGTTTCAAGATACAAAGTGGTTGAAGAAGATAACTGATATAGACTTCTGGCCTCCACACATGCATACACGGCACACATAAACCCCGACATGCATATTCGATACACCCAAAATTCAAGAACCCTATAGCTTCTTTGTCTTTGTCTTATTTGAAGACAACAGTATTTTTAAGCTTGAAAACATCAGAGCTGATAGCACAGTTCTGTATCTTCTACATTACTCTCTACTCTGGGTGTGGTGTTTCTACTCCCAAGGCTCTATTAGTATTTGAACTATATTTTTGTCAAAGGAAACATATATGCATTATATAGGTGTTCACAGTTATTCCTTATTGATTGTCTCATTATAAATACATTTAAAATATTAAGGGGTGAAAAGGACCAAAGCAGAAGCTCTTTAAACCCGCAGATGCCATGAAAGGTAGCTGCAAGTGAGTGGCTCAGTCAGCTGCAGGTTTATGTCCCTCCATGATGATCAGTCACTGGTTGCCCATGCTTTCCAAAACCCTCTGCCCTTAAGTCTCTCTTGTGATCTAACATCTGGAAAGCTCACTCCACTTGCTGAGATAGTACTGGCAAGTGGCCACACAAGGGGCCAAAACCTAAGAACACGAACTAGGGAAAGTGGTTGAACAAGGTAATGGATACGGACTTCATGAACAGAAGATGCAGGTCATCAAACTGTAGCTTGTTATATTCCAACCCCTGTACTTTTCTATTGTGTTAAAGAGAAGATGCTGAAGACTGAGGCAGCAAATATAGGTCTCACCTTTATAACAGGGAAACCCTTGGGGTGACCATTGGCTCCTCTTACCAGGAAAAGTAGCCATGGGGAGTAGCTTGTGCTGTTATCTTGACCAGATCCCTAAGCTGTCCTAGGCCTCAGTTTCCTCTGTTGAATAAATTCATGTCATATAATGCCTTGTTTTTTGACCATTATGAAAATTTCCCTCCAAACAGAACACTAGAAAAAAATTGGTACAATGCACATCCCTATACATGTTACCTGGGTTCATGTCTGATCAGGGTCAACTTACTGCATCAGACCATGGCACAGGGCATGACATGGCAAGGCAGAGCAAGCTTGCTATCCATGTCTTTTGTCTCTTCTTACACAAGCATTAATGCCATTATGGGGGACACACTCTATCCTAATCTGATCCTAATCATCCCCAGAGATCCTTCCTTCAATGCCAGGAACACAAATTTGGGGATTAAGGTTTCAACACATAAACTTTCATGAAATACCATGTCAGAAGATTTGCTTGAATAAAAGCAGAACAGATAATGATATGAAATAGTTTAATGAGATGTAAAATTTTTCTGGGAGTCAGTTGGTAAAGACCATATGTCTTTTCAATCTGTTTTTTTCCATCTCAAACCATCACATACATACTCTCCCATGGTGCATCACTGTGGTGCCTTTGAACAGTTCAGGGCTTCTGTTCAGAGCAGACAATATTTTGCTTGCAGTCACTGATGTGCATCATTAGGCTATGGTTAGCTATCCGGGGGTATTAAGGACTTCTAAGATTAGTCTTACTATAATGACCAGGAGCTTTAAAACAACAAGAGCAACTCCTAAGTTGCCTGGTGCAGAGATTTGTGAGGAGCAGAGGAGACACAGGAGTGGACATGAACAGAGTCTCCCTTCATCTTGAGAATATATCCTGTCAATAGATGTATAAACTGGAAAGCTGAGGATTGACTTCTCACATATGACTGGTCAAAATAAGGCTCTTTCCCATCAGAAATACACTAACTTATGTGGTGTATGCTGTTAAGCATACATTATAGTTGCTATTTGGGGAATTCTAGAAAACAGAGTTTATCCTAATTATTAGAAAACCTGTTAATATTCCATACGAAATACCTCTGAGAGAGGTTTCAACTTTTATATGTCTAAACCTATGATATCACATCTTAGAAACTCTCATCTTTCCTAACGAAGTTTGGCAGGCTTAGAGGGAGTATTGTACAAAATTGACAACTGTGCTGTGAAATGACAATTCAGATATGAAGGAAATATGACAGAGTGCTTTGAATTGTTGAGCAAAGGCAGAAGATACATTCATGTTTATAGTGCTCTTGTTATGTGTTTCAAAGTTTTCATAATGAAAAGTTCAAAACATCATCCTGTAAAATCCAGCTGCTTTGCAGGAAAGGGAATTTACATAACACACATCAGTAGATTCATGTATACGGTAGGAGAGGAATTTGATTACACAATTTTACTGCCTCATATTATGAAGTGGATATTTAAGTTAATATTTAACTAATACATAAAACATAAATATTAGAAATATTTGGAAGTAGCATGTAATATTTGCTATAGATATTCATTATATGATATAATGCTTAAATTGTAATGCTAAACATAACCAATGCCTCAAACACTCATCATTCACATGTATATGTATGAATGAATGCATGTATGCATGCACATGTGTATGCCTGCACATGGAAGTTTGAAGTTGACGCTGTGGTATCTCCCCCAGTCACTCTCTACCTTATATTTTGAAACAGGGTCTCTTACTAAACCTAGAGTTCACTGATTCAGCAAGGCTGGCTGCCCGCGAGCACTGGGCAGGGGGGAGGGGTCCTCATGTCTCTGTTTCTTCAGGGCTGAGATTACAGATATGTGCCACCATGCCTGACTTTTTACATGACTCCTGGTAATTGAAACTCAGGTCCTCATGCTTCCACAGAAAACACCTTATCAACCATCTCTCCATCCCTTCATTATTTCTTAATAAGAAAAATATGAAAATCCTTTCTCCTCTCATTTTGGAGTGAGAGTGAGTGTAAAATGCATTTGGAGAGTGTTGGCAAGATGGCTTAGTAGGTAAAGGCACTTGCTGCTGATCTTGACCACATGAGTTCAATGGCTGGAACTCACATGATAGAAAGAAAGAACCAACTCCTGCAAGTTATCCTCTGACCTCCCTACATTTGTTTGACTACATAGCAAGACCCTGCCCAATTTAGTTCAGAAATGTTTAACTAAGGAAGGAAGATCTACTTCTAACCCACTTCTAAAAAAGAGAAAATAAATTTTAAAAAGCAAATAACTAATAAAATGCATTTGTTTTGCTAACATGTAAAACATAACCAGATAGATTTCATGTATTTTTCATACTTGTCAATCAGATCATCACTCAGATATGAGTGAAAGACAAAAGACCGACCAAAAGTTCAAAATGTCAAAAATTCACAACCTAATTTGGAATTAGAAACTCTAATGTAAAAATCAATAAAATGTTTCTCAGCTATCAAATACTAACTTTTCTATTATGCAGAAGCCCGTACTAAGTCATCTTTCTTTTCTCTCCTTGACATGACTTCTTCACTGCCATACGAAGAAGCAATCCAAGTTTACACTACCAGAAGTTTGGGAAAATGGAATTGTATTAGGCTAATTAATAAAACATATTTCTGAATTTTGATGCCAAATTTTGAACTTCATAGTTTTTCATCATTTAAAATAATATTCACAGCTGGGCTTGGTGGCACATAACTGTGATCTCACCATTCAAGAGGTAGAAGTAGGAGGATCAAGAGTTCCAAGCTAGTCTGGGTTACATAGCAAGACCCTGCCTAATTTATTTCAGAAAAGTTTAACTAGCCCATCTCTAATCACCTCATGGGCTAGGATCCTAGACTAAATAAAGAGAAGAAGCAAGCTGAGCACAAGCATCACTTCTCTCTGCTTCCTGACTATGGACACCAAGTGGCATATGCTCTGTTGGCACGTGCAGGTTGCTCTTGTTGCCATGCCTTTCCACCATGATGGAGTGTATCTTGAAACTGGAAGCCTTAGGTTGCTTTTGTCACAGTAACTAGAAAGCTAAAACACACGATATATTGATGAGGGATGAATGGATTGATGATGGAGAGATAGATGAATGAAGGATAGATGAACACAGTTTTATACAGATGGTAGATTAATAGATTCTGATTTATTAAAATACATTGAATCATAGCATTGTTGAAGCTGAGAAATTCCAAGATCTGAGATCTGAAGACCTGGGAACAAAGAGAACCAGTAATGCCAGTTCCAGTTCAAAGCTAATGGCAGGAGAAAACCTGACCTAAACCTCATCTCAAGGATCATCAGGCAGAAAGAACAGGTTCATTCTTGCTCAGTCATCTGTTCCGCTCAGGTCTGCAAGGGATGGATGACCATATAAGAGAGAACAGTTTACTTTTCTAGATCCTCTGATTCAAATATTCCAGAAAGCATTCTCACAGTTACACCCAGAAATAATGCTTAATCGAACATCTGGGCACTGGTGGTCAATTCAGGTTGACTACGCAAATTAACCGTTCCTTGTTTTCCTTCTCACCTTCTCTGCCCCTTTTCCTATCACTGCCTTAGATTAAGGGTCCCCAAAATCAGATGCTTACATGCTTACATCTGGAAAAAGTAGTTTACTGAGAAACGCCTCTGAGAGAAATAATTGGAAAGACAGACAATGGAAATGGGAAAGAAAGGAAGTCAAGATAGCATGCAAGACTCAGCTAAGCCCTAGGGAGCTGAGGCCATTTTCCAGGAGTGTGGGTGCACTCTAGATTGCCCTGAGCAGTGTCCAGGAAGCTGGGGTATTAATATCCACTGGATCAGCCAGTGTTCAAGGATGTCAATCTTCAGACATTCCTGTTCCTTGTGTAGGTTTAATGGGGCTTTGGTGACCAGTGGGATGCATGCTGAGAAGGATGTTGGCATGGATTTGGGAAGTTGTCTTTGAAATCGTCCCCCTGGGCTCATATCCATTGTTCCCTGTTGATGTGCTATTTGGGGAGGTTATGGACCTTTGGGACATGAGGCCTAGTTGACCACTGGGATTAACCTCTAGGGAGATGGCTGCTCCAAGAGCGTTAAGTATTCCATAGTAAAGCAAGGGCTGATAAAACCCTCTGCAACCCCCAGATGCCGCCTAACCTTTTGCCATATCCCTTCCTACTCCCCTAGATTATTTGATGCAAATACCATTGCTGGCTCATTAGTGAGCATTAGATAATTGGGTGGGATGCCAGCATTTCTTTTTGTGGTAGGTATGACACCTCCTTATTTATAAATATGCTCCTATATCATTTACTACTGTCCTAGAACAGAGATGTATTCAAAATAAAACCTTTTGATATTGATGAAGGTTTATGCTCATCTAAGATGGAAACCAAAAAAAAAGTTAAAATGTGCAATAGCTGGTGGTCCTGCTAACTGTTTTAACACATAGTTTTGCACTCTGGGTTTCAAAGCTTTGCTGGATACAAAAGTCTTGAGTGTGTAATAGGAAGACAGCATTTCCAAATTTAGCCATTTACTACTGAATGTAAAGAGCAAGTGCTGGAAACATTCCTTGTGTAGCCATAAATGCTGGGATTGGCCCACGATGTTGAGTCATGTAATTTCACCTCCTGGAGGCTCTCAAAGGGACAGCTGCATGCTTTTTAAAACAAAAAATGTTTGAGTATTCGAGTACACCAGCTTAGCAATTATTTTGAGCTCTCTTGTAAATGTACACAGAATTGAAGATATAATTAAGAAGATTTAGGAAGCTTTGTGTTTTCTGTAGTTACTTGCTATTTTGCAAAAGAAATATTATCAAAACAATCTACCCCATTCCAAATGATAATTTTGAAAGGGGCTTACTTAACAAGGGATAGTTCAACCTCGAATGGGTTGTTTTTCTCTGTAAGCAATTTCTTTAGTATCATACAATTAATATTTTCAGTTCCTAGGATTTATCAAAAGTTGAACAATTTAAAAATTGTTTAAATTGACACCCTCCAAATTAGAACTTTCTATTTGTATATGCAGCAAGTGTGAAATTGAATTTTTATAAATTCGCACAGTTGCACAATATTGAGCATGTTAAAAAGTTACAGCAAGAACTCTCTTATTAATTTTCACCTTGTATTTTAGCACATGTTTGGCTTTTTATTGTGGTGTCTAGCATTATTTTACATAGAAGATCACACTTCAAGAATGCTTTAGCATGTGTGGGTATATTTTAAGTTACCATGTAATGGTGTTGAGATGTATTCATGCAGTAATTATGAGAAAGACAGCTTGAGGCTCCTAAATTATGTGATTCCAACTGGCCCTCTTCTAATCACCCTCTTTTAGAAAAACAAAAAGAACTGAAAGAGTTTATCATTTTTGATTTGTGATTTTTTAAAATTAAAAATACAGTAAAGCTCATAAAAATTTCAACACTGAAAACTAGAAGAAAAGCAAGTGTTTTAATTTTATGGCATTGTTCCATTTATTTCTGAACCATAGAGGGTGATTACTGTCATTCAGTAGTGTCGAATGCATGGTACTTCTGACTCTGGAAGGAACCTTTGCACACCCATGCACACACAACCCACTCAGACATGCTCCCAGGAGAGACAGTCAATTCTTTGTATTCAGTGTTCAACCGTGGGAAATCTGCTCTATGTCTTCTGATCTTCCAAAGGCAGTCACTTTCCTCTCTGCCCAATCATCCAGCAGAATTTACTTAGCAGCTGGAAATCCAAGAGCAAAATAAAGAAAAGATGGTAGTAAAGGAAATGATTCAGTAAAATGTCAGAATATTCTCCTTTCTCACATCCTAACACATAGTGTTTAACCTTATAGTCTTCACCTCAGCCACTACTCCCTGAGGGAGACCAAAATGGAGACGACAGGGATGGGCAGCACTCTGGCTGACCTCAGTGGTACTCAGGCAGATGCTCAAGACTACAGCTCCATCAGGAAAGGATGTGTCTATACGTTACAGTCTCCTGCTATAATCACAGAAGAGTAGCTACTTTTAAACATGGCTGTAGAAATTCTTCTTTTCTATAAATGGGTAAATATTTCCTTCTCTGGTAATAAAATATTTTACTGAGTATTTTTCTTACATTTTAAACACAACAAACTGATTCAAAAAATTCTATCTTTAAGAATGAGGATCATATTTTCAAAGCATCCTCAGTTGGAAATGTTTGGGTAGACAACTGATGGTAATAAGAAAAGGGTAAAAAGGTGGAACATGTGCAAAGCAGATGTTATATTCAGTTTCATGCCAGGACAAATTAAAACTCAGGACTGTACTGCAATTTAGAAGCTGGGCAATCTACATAGATGTGCATGGACTGAAAAAAAATCTCCATGCAAAACCAGACACTTTTTATATGGTAGAAACCCAGCTTTCCAAATGGAGGCCAGCTCAATCACTAAAACATAAATGTCTTCCTTGTTTGGAGTTTGTCTATGGCATCAAATCTTTCATAGTACATCAGCAGCACATGGGGAACCAGTGCAGCAGGGCACAGCAGCACATGATGGTCTGTGCCTCCAGTGGAAAAATAAATCAGAAAATTTAATAATATTTTCATAAAGATGAATCAAATTTTCACACAACATACAGTGATTTAAAACATACTAAAACCACAAATTGACATCATTTAAATGTAAAGCTCTGTGCTAGCACACAGAGGGGGGTCTTCCAAAAGGTAATACAAATAAATAATTTGTGTGGAGGAAAGTCAACTTTTACCCCCAAATTATATTGTTGTTGAAGGAAGTGACTGCCTTACGCAGATGCTTGTAATTAAACTTTAAAATATCTGGTAAAATATCTCCCAACTCCAAAGGAGGCTTTTATTGTGATATGATACATTTGAATTAGTATCTTACAGATTCCAGCTATTCTTCATGATCATCACCATTCAGTGAGAACAAGATTTCTTCACTGGGAGTCTATTAGGCATCCCAGGGTCTGTGAATAGGCTAAAGAGGGCTCTAGCTTCTCAAAAACTGTGTTCAATGTATATTTAAATTTTGAATGATTTCAAAATATTCTCATGAGGGCCCAAGACTTCTCAAACATCAAGAAACATCATTGAAGAAAGCAAGGTGTCATTGACAGAGACAAGTCTATACGTCTTTTATAAAAAATGACTTATGTAACAGAAGGAAACTTTGCAGATATCTAAAGTATAAAACAAAATGAGTGTTGTCTTTATGCTTTCAAACAAGCACACTACAACACTCCACTAGAATAGTTCCTTTCTAGATGAATCTTTAGATGTCCAAGCTATTTTTCGCCAGACACATTCTTTACAATTTGAGTAATTCAAAGAGCCATGGGAACCAAATATTAGTGCAACTATGTCATACATTGCTGGTGAGTACTCATGAAAGAGCCAGAAGAGAAAGAAAGAAAAATGAAATACATGGCCCAAACTGATGATCAAGGGACACTGATGTAAAAACAAGGAGGGACTGGGTTAAGTACCTGGTTGTGGGCTGTGAGTGCGGAAGTGGGTTAGAGCCAGCAGTAATATTTGAGCAGGTATGATGTGCAAAACACTGTGTTCTGGTGAGAATTTTGGAGTTTGATTGTATTATATATTTTTTTGTTTCAATCTTAAGGATAACCTGTCAAGTGCAGGAAATTAAGATTAGGCCTTGTTGTTCCTCATTGTAAGAGGATAATAGCATATCAGAAGAACCATGCAATGTATTTACATTATATTGGGTTAGCTGAACTGGAAATACAGTATCCTAATTCTTTGTCTACTTCCAGGTTAATGTGGAATGGTAGCGACACAGCACAGAGCTTTGGCAGGCAGCAAAACAAAGGGTTTACTCTTCTGGTCCGAAGGTCATCTGAGGGCACAGCTCTGTTGCTACTCTCACCCGTGGGTGACCATCTGCTGTCCCACCTTTTGGCTTGAGGCAGTGTTGGGCCTATAGCTCCTCCAGCTCCTGCCAAGATTCTGACTTCCCAGCAAGGTGCATGCTGAGTTGCGTAATAAAGAGCAGTGGCGTTCCCCATCTGAGTTTATTAAAACTTATAATACAGAAAATAGCATTTTAAGTAGGTTTTACTCTCTTGAGTTTCAAGAATAATCAGACATAAGAAAGGCCTATGAATCTATTGTACTTTCCATCATCTTAAAAATTATAATTCCTTTCTAATAATAACTGGTAAATCAAGAGCTGACTTTCTACCAAGAATATAGAGAAAGGAAGTCCAGGATAAAGCCTCTCACTAGCTTCTCATTTCTCACTGGGAAGGACATTGAAGTTTGATGGCAATACACTTTTTTCACACTTTAATTGTAACTGGTGCAAAAGTATCACTTACAAAAACAGATGGCTCTATTACTCCTAGTGGAACTGCCTTGCCTCTTTTGCAAATATAAGTAAGAGTTCTTAGATACCACATCATTCCAGCTAAAGATGGTTCAGAGAGAGACTCATGGTCCAAGTTAAGAGTCAGTTAAGTCTTAAAGGAGGATGTGCCACAAAGAATAAAACGATTTTGGCATGCATCCATCCACTGGAGCCTGGTTAACCTATCTAGCACCACACCCTCAGAGAACTATTCTCCCTCTTCCAGTAGGTCAGTTGCCAATAGTTCCTCAGCCGAGGTTGGGGCATACACACAGAGGGACATTTGTGTACACAAACTTTGGCTCAATAAGCATCATAATATATATGACAGAGTATGTGGACTCTGGCAGGGGGAGTTTCAAGAGAAGCCAGGTAGGGGAGGGGGATCAAAGTATATTGCATGAAATTCACAAAAATTCAGTAAAAAAAATGATCTTGGCAGGCAAAACGGCTCAGTGGTAGAAGTGTTTGTACCAAGACTGACAACTTGGATTCCATGCCTAGAACCTACGTGGTAGAAGAGGACTGACTCATGCAAGCTGTCCTCTGAACTCCACACATTTGCCATGGTGCACACCTGTGTATGCACACATTAAAAAACAAAAATGTTTTTTAAATGATTGCAATTAGGCTGAATTAAGGAGAATTTGGAGACTGTAGATGTTTTGACACAGTTGTAGCATAGAGCATTCTCATCTCCCCTCTTCTCTCCATCCATACACCTTTTTGTATCTGCCTTCCTTCCTCCTTCTTCCTATTGGTGTTTGAAGGGGCATATGGTGCTCATGCCTTACATGGAGTTTGTACTTCAAATGCCATGGAAATGGACTAGCTAAGTTAGGGTCTCAGCCCAATTATTGGACATACAATTTGTTTTAACTGAGCTGATAGACTCACTATGCAGGGGAGGTTTTCTGCTTTGGGTCCAGTCTGTTGTGGCTAAAGAGCAGAGCACAAAAATATACTGGTAAGGGCAGTATGTAGACTTTTGCAAAGAAGAGGCTAAGGACTGAACAGACATCCTGAAGTTGTTCCACTATTCAGTTTGTCTTCGTTCAACAGTGGGGAACAGCAGCCTCATTGCCGATCTTGGGCAGGAACTCAAAGAGCTCTTGAGGTTTTGGCTGTCTCATGTTCATATGTTGAAGGAACCTGTTTCTAGACTAAATGTGAAAATTACTTAGAGCACCCTTTTGTTTTTGTTTTTTAATATTTTTTATGTATATGTGTGTATTGCTTCCATATGTGGATATGCACCCATGTTGTGCAATGCCCGCAGAGGTCAGAAGAAGGTGGTCAGATCTCCTGGAACTGGAGTTACAGACAGTTGTTAGCTGCCATGTGGGTTCTGGGATTCGAACCCAGGTCTTCTGCAAGAACATTCAGTGTTCTTAGCCGCTGAGCAATCTCTCCAGTGTAGCAGGAGGCCTCCAAAGATGGTGCAGACCCAGATCCCTGGGATTCAGAGAGTATTCACTTCACTTCTTGGTCCGAAGGAACCTGGCCTAAAGGAGCCCTCACCTCCATACCCTGCTCATGAGCCCAGTGACTGCTGACAGACTGCATGGCACAGACCAATCAGAAAAGGATACGCTGACTAAAGGGACTTGGGGGTGGAGAAAAGGGAAATATAAGGCCTGCCCCCTCCTGCATTAAACGAGCCTGCAGCACCTCGCCTAGTGCTTGGTTCTACCTGACTCCTGGTGTCTGTATGTTGACTCCATACCTCTTACCCCCCCAATTGGCAGGGGACCCGATCCAGCTCAGGTCTTCACAGTTGGCCTGAGGAGAACCTGCAACACCTAGCACCTGAACAGGGACCCCTGCGCACAGGTGTTGGCGATACCCAGAACCTCAGTTCGTTCGGTAAGTAGGCCCCTGGATTTGTCTGTTTCTTCGGCTGCTTGAGGGTGAGCGAGTAGCCCCCTGCTCTGTCCCCTCCACTCTGTCTGTCATCTTTATTGTTGGACTAGTTTGTTAGATCAGGGAGGCATGCTCCGCCATGTGGTCCCGAAGCCCACATTGGCACCTCTCCACTCATCCCTGTGAGTTCACATAAGAGCTGATCCACCCTAAACTCAGAGCCCAGGCTTCGGGTCACCCTGTTGCCTGTCCCGGAGACACCGTGTGAGCATACAGCAGAGGTGTCATGGCCTCCAGAAGTCCCTCACTGAGCACAAGACATTTGCATCTGATACACGTTTACATGTCAGGGCGGTTTACATCTGAGTGGCTCACAGTGCTTTTCCTTTGTGCGCTCTTGGTAGTCACCCTCGTCTTCTACTTTTGTGGTGAATTCCCCTTCATGAGACCCTTCCACAATGGGCAATTTACCACCACAATGCAGGGAACCACAAACGGCAGCACTCAAAGTTCTCCTTAAAACCAGAGGGTTGAAAGTGAAATCAAAAGATATCCAACACTTTTGGGATGAAGCCACTAATTTAGCTCCATGGGTCTCCCCTGAAAACATGTGGGACACTGACACGTGGATGTGGGTCCTCTTCCTGGCCCAAAAAAGGGAAGTTGGGTCAGGGATCACTCCCCCCCACATTGTTTGTACCAATCCTCCTAGCCATCATTGCTAACCTTAAATCCTCCCCTCCTGAGGAAGTCATCTCAGCCCACAACAAACACTGCCAGGAGCAATCTAGTGTAGATCTGGCTACTACCTTGACTCTGGACTTCCTGGACCCGAAGGTGGACGCCACCTCTGCACCTACTTTCAATAAGGAAGGATCTCCTTTGCCTATATCTCAGGATACTCTCCCAGAGCTACCATGCCCAGAAATTCCCCCACCCCAATACCTGTGGAAGGAGTTACTCTCCCCCCCCATAACCATCCTGCCCCTTCCCCTGCTACCATGCCCTTCCCTCCTAGGCTGCCCTTCTTAAAGCCTCACCGGCCTTTGTCCATATTTCCAGTTAACATCGGTCCTGATGCAGCATAGCATCTATGGCTGCCCACCCCACTCACTGACCTCGTTCTTATCCGCAAGGCAGCTGAGGAATTGGGCCCTGACTCCCCATATTTCAAACAAATTCTTTGCCAGTGATCCTTACATTTACAAACCCACTATGATTGGTATAACTTACTAAAGGCAGCCTTAGAACCCTCAGTCTTCCTAAACTGGCGTGCAGCCTATGATGATCAGGCTGAAACCCAGGCATGCCTAAATCTCCAATATGGCCTCAACATTACATTGGACATGCTCACAGGATGCGGACAATATACTGACCCCATCTCCCAGTCTACTATTGGCCTCCATGCCTATTTCCAACAAGTTTCTGATTTGGCCTTTAAGGCCCTTAAATGTTGCTCCCCCCATGACCCACAAGTCTTTTTCTGTAATTTGATTCAACAGTCAGGGGAGTCCTTCACAGACTTCCTTACCCATGTCACCAAGGTAGTAGAGTGGAGGGTGGAGTCTGGACCCACCGGAAAGGTGCTTATCAAACAGTTAACTTGGAAGGGACTAAACACCCTTACTCCTAATGCTATCACGCCTGTCCGCAATGATAATATTCACAAATGGGTACTCACTACCAGAGACTTAGACTCCAGGGCAGGCCCTATTGAGGCTTTGACCGCTTCCTTAGAGACTCTTTTGTTGCAAGGAAAAGCTGCCAACTTTGGCACACGGGAAGGCTGTTGGAACTGTGGGGGGCTTGGCCACTTTCATAGCCACTGCCCAAGAGGTACAGCCTGTCCCAAGACTCACTGCCCCAAGTGCAAAAGGTGTTCCATTGGGCTAAAGACTGTAGGTCACAGCCTCAACCAGACTCGGGTCCCCTAAACTCCACCCGGGGTGTCCCTCAGCCCTGCCCACAAGAGGGGAAACAAGACAGATATTATGGACTCTCCCAATCCTCAACCACTCCCAACTAATGACCCTGTTCCTAGATGGAACTGCCATAAAGGGCCTAGTAGGCACAGGGGCTGATGTCACCATCATATCAGAAACTGAATCCCTTAAATTCCCTCATTGGAAATACCAGCCAGCCACGCCAATAAAAGGAGTTGGTGGCACAGAAGGTACCAAGCTGGTCACATGTCCAGTATATTGGAAGGACTTGGATGGGAACCAGGGCACAGTTACCCCCATAGTAGCATACATTCCCCTTATCTTATGGGGCTGAGAAGTTCTAGAGGACATGGGCATGGTCCTTACCACGGATGACCATGCCTTTTATGATGATATCATGTTCCATGATAACTTGGGACTATCAGGGAAAGGACAACACCTTGCCCAACACCCCCAATCCTAACAGCCACTGCCCACCCAGAATCAACTCCAATCTTGGCCCCTGAGCCGAGCCCCATCACCTGGCTCTCTAATGATGCCATTTGGGTGGGTCAGTGGCCTATAATAGAACCTAAATTATCTGCCTTCAAAATTTTGGTAGCTGAACAATTGAGGCTTGGCCACATCAAGCCCTCTCTCAGTAAACATAATACCCCAGTATTTGTTATTAAAAAGAAATTGGGGAAATACAGACTCCTCCAAGATCTTAGAGCTGTCAATGCCCAGATGGAAAAGATGGGCTCACTACAAGCGGGCTTACCACACCCTACAGCTATACCCCCCATCCCATCATATTGTAGTACTTGATATCCAGGATTGTTTCTTCCAAATCCCCCTAGCAGAACAAGATAGACCTCACTTTGCCCTCACAGTATGGGAGCTCAACTTTCAAAGAACAGTCAAGAGATACCAATGGAAGGTACTACCACAGGGTTTGAAAAATAGCCCCACAATCTGTCAATTATATGTTAATAAGGCCTTAACCAACATCCCGAAGGACCTAATTGTCATCCACTATATGGACGACATACTGCTAGCACACAAATCTCACAATACTTTACAGGCTGCAATACACAGTCTGTTTGCTGATTTAGAATGTCTAGGTCTCCACATTGCACGAGACAAGTTACAATACATCCAATCTTTCACATTCCTTGGCTACCATATAGATACAGTAATTAAACTGCTTAAACCTTCCATCTTGCAAAAAACTATATATACCTTGACATACTGCTAGCACACAAATCTCACAATACTTTACAGGCTGCAATACACAGTCTGTTTGCTGATTTAGAATGTCTAGGTCTCCACATTGCACGAGACAAGTTACAATACATCCAATCTTTCACATTCCTTGGCTACCATATAGATACAGTAATTAAACTGCTTAAACCTTCCATCTTGCAAAAAACTATATATACCTTGACTGAGCTCCAAGAACTCTGTGGGACTATAAACTGGCTCAAACAATTTATAACGGTCCCTGACTTGGAATTCTGGGCCTTGTTCTCCCTGCTGGAAGTCCATAATTCACCAACCTCAAGGATCCCTCTCACCCAGTCAGCTAAGGATCTCCTTAATAAGATAGATCATATACTCTGGTCTACGTCACTCCAACGTCATGACCCAACAGAACAATTACTGGCCTTGATCCTCTGGACTAAAAATGGTGTATTGGGGGCACTATGGCAGCAAGACCCCCTGGATCCACCTGGCTACCTCTGACCTAACTAGGCTTAGCTCTAAGTGTGATATTGCCTTCAAGTTAGCAACTAAGGCCCGACAAACAGCCAGGCGCATATTTGGAAAAGAACCTGACAAAATTATACTGCCCTTTCCTCTTAAGCATTCCCAAACATTATGGGCAGACTCTCTGGCTTTCCAACTAATGATGTCCGGGTTCACAGGGGAGTAGGATAACCACACACTCCCAGATAAGCGACTGGCCAGCCTGGTCTGTTAGGAAATCACCACTCAGCCACATGCTTCCCCCTGCAAAAACCCGCTACCTTTAGCCACGCTAGCCTTTTCAGATGCCAATAAGTCCCGTTATGGTGTTGTCATTCAGCGCACGGGAAAGGATGACACCTGTTATGTACAAGCCAATCCCAGCTCTGTCCAGTTGGGGGAGCTCCTGGCCTCATTAAAAATCTTCCAAGTCTGCCAAACTGAGCCGCTCAATATATTCTCCGACAGCCAGTATGCGGTTCAGGCCCTCAGATGTCTTCCCCTTGCTCGAGTAAAAGGCCACAAGGATCCCATCACTAAAACCATGAGAACTCTCCAGATTATCTTGGATAACAGACAGTGGCCCTGGCACATCTCCCACATAAGATCACACACCAAGCTCCCCAGGATTTTGGCGAAGGGAAATGACAAAGTAGATAAACTTATCATGTCCGTAGAGATTCCCCTACTAGAACAAGCCAGAGCCTTACACCAACAATTTCACCTTTCTCCTCACAGTCTGCACCACCTTCTACCCTACCTACCCATCTCCCAATGCAAACATCTGAGCAGATCTTGTGTTACATGTGCACCCCTTGTTCCCTTAGGCCCCCTCAATTGATATGGAGTTAACCCGTGTGGTCTCTTACCCAATGCCCTCTGGCAAATGGACATCACCCATTATAACTCCTTTGGTAATCTTAAGTATGTCCATGTCATTGTTGACACCTACTCCTCCTTTCTTTTTGCCATCACTCAAGCCGTTGAAAAGGCCTCATATGCCATTAAGGTGGTCAAATCAGCAATGTTGGTAATGGGAGTGCCATGGGCCCTAAAAACTGATAATGGGCCAGCTTACACTGCTCTACAATTCCAATAATTCCCATCAATATGGAAAATCAGCCACTCCCTCAACATCCCTTATAATCCACAGGGACAGGCCATTGTGGAGCAGACAAATAGGACCCTCAAAGAAACATTACAAAAATTTGCTACCCCTGAGTCTAAAAGGGACCTGCACCTGGCTCTAATTGAAGCTCTATTCAGCATTAATTTCCTGTCCTTTGATGAAAATGGGTTGATCCCAGCCTACAAACACTGGGCTACCATACCTAGGCCTACACCCCTTCCCCTGTTATGGGAAGGACCCCGTAACATGTCAACGGCAACCGCCTGCCCCCTTGTTAACAAGAGGGTGAGGCTATGCTTGTGTGTTTCCTCAGACAGAAGCAAAGCCAGTATGGGTTCCACTGAGAGATGTGAAACCAACAACCGACCAACGGGACCCCCAGGACCCAGAGACCTCGCCACTATCTGGATAATTGGGTTGCTCTTCCCCGCCCCTGCCATGGCCCATGACCTCTGGGCCTTGGTTCCCTCTCCGCCTTTACTCTTGACCTTATCGCTTCATTCCCCAGCCTACCCCACCCCCTATTCAACTAATTCTATGCTTGGCCTCCCCACCATGGGCCCAGTTACTTCCTGGGAATCACTCAATAGCTCCTGGCCCCTAAATAACTCTCTATGCTTCACTACCAACAATGCATCCTCATGCACTGGGCTGTTCAATCTGACCGTCCAAGATTATGCTGACAGTGCCTCCTTGAGTTACATGCTTAAACTCAAGGGCCTTTCACCTCCCTTCAACAACATTGATGTAGCCTTGGTCCTCGCTACAGTGGGGACAATCATAACAGGGGAGGCGGAGGGGACTGCCACCCCTCTGCTCCCATTTTGCCCTGCCATTCTATGCCCACTGCTTCCCAACTGCCCACGCAACGCTCTCTTGAACTCTTTTTCCTCACACTCCCTATACTGTGGCAGAGATGCCACCCTAAGCCCAACCATGCCATCCCTCCCTTTTGCCACTTCAGCTGCTCCCCGTCTAATCACCCCCTAGGATCTTGGAGCCAACTGGCCTCTACCTATCCCTGCAGCATTAAGATCTCCCATACCAACCACAAATCAATACTTGGTAACTGCGACCTCTGTGGTCCACACACCTGCATAGACATGAGGCTGTTATTGGCACAGCAGGGCCTTCAGCTTTCCAACGGCACTTACACAGACACCAATCCCTCTACTTGTGCCAAAAACAAAATCCTTACATCCATTGATCACACAACATCCTGGTCTCCTACCCCCATTTGCGTGCAGCCCCCATTTGCCTTATTGCTAGCCAATGTTACTTCCGACCCTTGGGGCCAACTCAACTGCTCGATACCAACACCACCTGTGTACTGGCGGCCTGCTCGAACCATCCAGCTCACATAGTTCTCTTTATGCGTGAACCCACGGCCCTTTGGGTTCCAGTTACCAATGCAACTCACTTCCATGTGGTCACCCTTATAGAGCGGACAGCCTGTCACAAGCCCCCTGCTTAAAATGGGATTTCAGGGTCACTGCTGCTCTCATCTCAGCCATCATCCTTGCATTAGGTTTGTCCGCCATCGCTACGGAGGCTCTCACCCAATCCATTACTGTGGAGACACTCAACGAGGCCATGTCCAAAACCTCCTCTACCTTTCACACTCAGTCCCTTGTCAATCAGCATCTTCACCAGGCAATTAATGTGTTACAACAGCAAATTGATCTCTTAGGTGAAAAGCTGGCAATTACCAAAGACATGGCTCTGGTAGCTTGTGACCCTTGCTTTAGGTCACTTTGTCTCACCCCCTATAAAGTACAAAATATTACTGAAGTGTGCCTAAAACTCATACACTATATTCACGGCCATTGGAATCAAAAGTTCCTTAATTACTCTATATTACTAACTAATCAAATTATTGCTCTAAATTATACCCATGCCCCCATGCTGGACATCAATTCAGGGTTCTTGGAGAAAATCTGGTCTAATCTAAAAGCACTGTTTGACCCGTCTTGGATTGTCACTTACCTACTCCTGACAGGCATAATTATTCTTCTCTTTCTACTTCTTAAATGCCTTCTTCTTTATTCCCGCAGTCAGAAAAAATTCACTCAGTGTGTCAGGCCCTCAGAGCAATACACAAAGATGATTTCAACCCACCCTATGCAGCCCGACAGACTTGGCTCGCACAAATGTATGAGGCCTCCTACAGATAATTCCCCACCTTGACTGATCCCCCAGGATGATACCCCTTGGAGGGCTGGTAGTCAATGACGGGTAAGCTCCTGTTGGGCTGAATCAACCTAAGCCAGGACATGGACGTGTATGCCCATGCTCCAATGACGGGTAAAGTTCATGCCTGAATAGGACAATCTAAAACAGGCACAGTCCATGATCCTGGGGTCACCCCGAGGTGGAGCTGCCTACAGGCTCTTGCTGGACAGTCATTTTTAAAGAAAAAGGGTGGAAATGTAGCAGGAGGCCTCCAAAGATGGTGCGGACCCAGAGCCCTGGGATTCAGCGAGACTTCACTTCACTTCTTGGTCCGAAGGAGTCCGCCAAAAGGAGCCTGAGACTCCATACCCTGCTCACGAGCCCAGTGACTTCTGACAGACTGTGTGGCGCAGACCAATCAGAAAATGATAAGCTGACTAAAGGGACTTGGGGGCAGAGAAAAGGGAAATATAAGGCCTGCCCCCTCCTGCATTAAATGAGCCTGCAGCACCTTGCCTAGTGCTTGCTTCTACCCGACTCCTGGTGTCGGTGCGTTGACTCCACGCCTCTTGCCCCCGCCAATTGGCAGGGGACCCGATCCAGGTCAGGGTCTTCACAACTGGCCTGAGGAGAATCCGCAACACTCCAGCCCCTTGTTTTTGTTTTAAATGTCAGGTCTCACCCTGTAGCCCAGGTTCTGGGTCTTACTCTGTCACTCAGCAGGCCAGGGGTGGGTGGGAGGCTCACTCTAGTTCAGGCTTTAGGTCTCACTATGCTGCCCAGATTGGCTTCAAACTCAGAGCAGTCCTCATGTGTCAGCCTCCTGAGCGCTGAGATTATGTATGTGAGTCACTACTTCTGACTCGAGTATATCTTTTAAAGCACTGAGCCTTTTAGTGATGAGTACTATAAACAATTAGATATGATCATAAAAAGCATTCTAATTTCCATTGCCTTGAAAGACCAATTAATTTTTTTTTTCTAGATAACTAGTCTTTTTACCCATAAGGTAAAGAAAGGTCCAAATCCACATTCTCAAGGTATGACTATGACAAATGTGTGACAGCTGGGGCTGTGCTCTTCTGAATAGAGGAAGACACTGTGCTCCCTGATGTTCATGCAAAGAAAACACTAACAGTGAGTACAGACAATCTAGACAGAGTTATTTATGACCAGCATGACAATCAGCCCTACCGGGTACATAACAGCATAACAGAATTCTGAATGGGCCAAGTGGCAGAGACCTTAGGGAGCACTGAGAGATGAAACAGTTTAACCCAGACCTTTTGATTTCTAGGTTATGAAATGAGAGTTTAACTGTTTTAGGAGCTAAGTACTAGTGCTCAGTACCAGTTTGTATTTGAACCACTCTAGGGACCTTTAATTTCACTACAAGAGAAGCAGAAGGATCTTGACTTAGAAAGTCTCCCTCGGCCCCCATCTTGTGCCTGTGTGCATTTGGGGATGTGAAAGAATAATTAGCTGCCTCTTCTTTGTGTTACCAGAAAAATAACTCTTTTGTTCACAGTAACTTTACCAACTTTGCTTTTACCAAGAAGTGCTAAATAGTATACTTTAAAATAAAATTAATTAAAAGTGGTTCGTTGAGGATGCTCGTATTGCGATTGGTACAATTAGTGATGTCTTTGATTTCTAACAATGCAGTCCTAGAGAACTGAAAGGTAGAGAGAAGTTGAAAGAATAGCAGAAGTTTGATTTCCATCACACTCATCTGTTCAGTTTGAGGACAGGGCCACATTGAATGTACTATACAGGTGCAAACTCTGGTTAGGTTGGCACGAACAGAAGAAAGGCATTGAAACCTTTATAGCTTGCAGAAAGAAGGAATAGTATTTCTCTGTTATGAACTGACATAAACCTGAAATATTATCACTCTATAATAAATCCGTTCTAAGGGTAAAATAAAAAAGTGTTCTAAGATTCAGAGTAAATGAAACATAAAAGTACCTAATTATGTCATTAAGACTAGGGAAACAGGACACATTTTAACCTTGATCCCTATGTAAATGTTTATATGATGCATCTTTTCCACTGTGGCTGCCTTCTCATTGGTCAACTCTCTTGGTTCATTTAAATTTCATCTAAGGAAAGCCTTTCATATATATTTATATCATAGTTTACTATGGTTTATTTAATGATATATTAAATGTAGTAAGCAGCATGAATTCCTATGAGAGTTATAACATAGAAATAAAAATATTTCAAAATTATGTTTATGTTGTGATTTATAGAATTGCAAATTGTCAAATACCTAAGGGATACTGGTAAAGCAGCACACAGTTGCTGGAGCCCACATCTTATTCCCAAACTTTAATATAAAACTGCTAATTTCCCAGAAATAACCAATAGAGAAGGCATATGCAAGTCAGTCAGAGCACACAGTTTGAGTAGATTGTGACCAGCCAGTGAAAGGCCAGACTGGGGGAGGATCAATAGAGTATAGGAATACAGGAGCAACTTCTTAAGTTAATTCAGATCCTGGCCCAATTCTTACCAACATTTATATTCACTCTTATGAAAATGAAGAAGATATTTTACTCAAGAACAAATCCTTCATTCCTTCAGTGTGAGGTCATGGATGTGGTATTCAGAGATCAATGTAATTGCATACCTCTTTTATGTTATAGATTTAGAAAATAGCATTGTTTAGTAGCTACAGCAGCTGGTATCGACAGTCACTTAATAAGTCACTGAACCTTCCCATGATTCAATATTCAAAAATTAGTCATTACTTCAACAAATGGTGATTGTCTACTAAGTCACTAGTTCCTGGGATGGAGGAAGGGAGGTGAGGAGCGGAGCAGGAAGATACGCTGGTGTGAGATTTAAAAAGGCCCTTGTGAGCATCTAAGCAGTTACGATTTCTTCATCTGTTGGGTGTCATTAAAGACTTCTAAATAGAGAAGAGGTATGATTAGGTCTGGCTCTTAGAAACAACACTCAGGCAATAAGGTGGAGTGCAGATAAGAGAGACCTAGGCTCACTCAGGAGATAGTCATGATTAATTGGAGCACAGATGTAGCCTGAGCAAAGGCCACGTGGGTAGCCACGCAGAGAAAAGAACAGTCTGGAGAAAGTGTTATAAAGTTCATCAGTGGCATTTGAAATTGATTAGATGAAGACTGAGAAAGCAGCTGCTTTAACACTGACTGACAAATGACAGTGATTTTTTACTTGCCCCAATCAGATATTTACAGACTCACTTTTGTAGCAATAAAAGTAATTGCTAAAGAAGCTTGCTGGCTTTGTGTATCCAGTTACCTGTATAAATCAGGACAGCACATTTTCAAACTGTGACTAGAATAACAGCAAGGCTAAAAGCTGGTTTCTGTTGTTTCACTTCTATTAATAACTGGGCTGAGAAACGTGCTCTAGAAAAGTGGTTACTGCCCTATGGAAATGAGAAATAGGCCATGTAGGAAATTCCATCCACAGCTTTGAGGTCTAACATGTCATGACTTGATGGACGAGGGCACCTGAATATCTAGTTCCTAACTCCAGAGAGCAAATGTGAGACCACAGAATTGATGAATCCTTGACTTCAACTAATTCCTTGAATATCCAGCCATGCATTTAAGCCATCTATCATTGTGGTTTCTTAGCACTTAGAAATATGAGCTCTGAATAAAAATGTCAAGAACCACCTGTCTGCATGGCAGTATTCCAAGAATCCACAGCCAAATTTATGTTTACCACTAGCAGGAAGTGAAGGCAGCCACCTTCTCCTCACCATTCTCAGATTCATTTTTCAAAGGAAGAGCATTACAAGGAAACGGACTTTATGTCAAGGCTCATATAATAGAGTGTACTTTGTGTTCTTGGCAGTTTAGCGTTAAGTGTCAGGATCTGAGGGGCATCAAGTAAGCAGACTTACAGCATATAATTTCTCTTTTAAAAATTGTTACTGTGTGTGTGTGTGTGTGTGTGTGTGTGTGTGTGTGTGTGTAGTGTGCAGTGTGTCTGTGCCTGCACTTGTAGAGGCCAGATACTGACTTCACTCCAGGAGCCTTTGTCATTACGCTCCACCTTAATATTCATTTGTCATTTATTTTCCTTAGACGGGTGTTCACTATATAGTCCCGTCTAGCCTGGAACTCACTATGTAGACCAAGCTGGCCTCAGACTCAGAGATTCTCCTGCCTTTGTCTCTTTAGTGCTGGAATGAAAGGCAAAATGCCACCATGCCCAGCTCAACCTTACTTTTTGAGACAAGATCTCTCCTTGAAGCTGAAGCTCAGCATTTCTGCTTACTGGCCAGCAAGTCCCTGGGATCTGCTTCTCTCCAGTCCCCAACACTGGAATTATAGGTGCATGGCACTATGCCTAGTTTTTCATGTGGCTACTGAGGACCCCAACTCAGGTTCTCATGCTTGCACAGGAGATACTTTATCCATTGAACCATAGCTGCAGTATACAATGTGTAAGTTTAAAATTTATCTCATGCATTTGACCTTGGAGTCTAGTGTAGTATAACTTTGCTAGTAATGGGGAAGTCAATAATGAGACAGAGTGTGATTATTGTTTCAGTCTAGTTAAGTCCTTTAAGAATAACATTTCTATTTTCTTTATCTGGTACTTCATGATTCATCATCATGCTGTACTAGAAAAATGCAAAGGTAGAAGATTAGCCAAAAGAGCTTCCTTGATATACCTTATTAGAAGACGCCATGGAACAATCCTAGAAACTGTGGCTCTGTTCTGTCCACTGGATCAGAATGAGAGTGGACCAAGCTCTGTTGGGAATCTGTGTTTTTAATGAAGTGTTGGGTATGTCTTATAATCACACAAATCTTTAAACAAAGAGCTAAGCCAGTTCTCAGAAACATTTGGAGACAGTTTTTGCTTTTTAAAAAATCACTCTCTCTACATCTCTCGTTGCTCTTTTAGAACCACAGAATAACCCACATAAGTGGCCATCAAAACATCACCGTCAGCATTTGGCTGCTTTCCTCCTCCTGCTTGCACAGCTCTGATAGCCCAAATTACTACCTGGCAGATTACAGCTGTACAGGTCTCTGCCATTTCTTGGTGTACTGGACATTTGGAGGGGGTTTATACTGACAACTGCCTAGGTCTAGAATTCATGTTGCCAAGCTCTGTACTTATGGTCAATAAAATATGGTATGATAATTCTAATGGTACACACTTGAAACACTAACATGAAGGTACAGCTGTCATTTTCTCTTAATAAATGTACGTAGAACATAAAATATAAGAATCATCAATAACATAATCTTTTCCATACTATCTTTTGAAATTTTATTATTATTATTATGAGTGTGTATGTGGTGGTGGTGGTGGGGTGGGGTGTGTGTGTGTGTGTGTGTGTGTGTGTGTGTGTGTGGGGTGTGTGGGGTGTGTGTGAGAGGGGGAGTGTATCTTTGTGGACCATATAGGGGGGACAGGAGAGATCTCGGGGCAC